>NW_017728914.1:3345891-3364593 GCF_001723895.1 Crocodylus porosus | reverse complement strand
GCCCTGCCCCCCTCCCAGCTCTGCCGGTGCCTCTCACTCCTGACCCACACCTCCCTGTCCCCCCAGCCCTGCCAGTGCCCCACACTCTGGACCCACAGCCTCCTACACCCCCAGCCCTGTCGGTGCCCCTCACTCCCAACCCTCTGTGCTCGGCTCCCTGCTGCCTTGGATTGTCCTCCCCATTCCCACCAGCAGAGCAAAGCAAAATCATGAACTCAGCTGCCAATTGCACATGTGCCACACTGCGTATTCTGGGAACTGTAGTTCAACCGAGCAGTGGCCATGTTGAAAACAGATGTGGGGGGGTAATCCCAGACTTTTTGCTTGCATTTAAAAAACATGCCCAGATGCAGCACAGGGCAAAAAAGAGGACATGTCTAGGAAAACTCAGGTATATTGTAACTGTAAATGTGTGGGGTTTTGACATAGCAGTTTGGGGAAATCCCTGGGTGCATGGTTGCCCCTGTATGCAAGGAACTGTACCTGATGGCTTTCATCAAGAAGCTTCAACTCTGGGTTTCTCCTAGAGTGGCCATCACAGAGGACAGTCCAGTTGTCCTCTCTTCTCTATTGATATGAAACCAGATACCTTTATGTCCTCTGTTTTTCTCTTGAGGAGAAAATCATATCAATAGAGGACAGAGTAGCAGAAAATGGGAATGTTTTCTATGATGGTCACCCTAGTTTCTCCAGTAAGAGAAAACAACTTTGACATGTTCAAAACCCTTGATCGCTTTTTGGCTGAAAATGAGTTGACACAGGACAGTGATGCGAAAATCGAAATCAAGGAACACTTGCTGGTGCTCAAATCACAGTTTCACCAGTACTTTCCTGAAGTGAGCAATGAGAATGAGTGGATATTTAACCCTTTTGTAGTAGACTGCAACTCTAGGTCCTGTCTAACAGCTAAAGAAGAGCAATTTTTCAATTTATCCTGTGACAGGGGACTGAAACTTCAATTCAAGTGTAACAGACTGCCAATGTGGGCTCAACAGATTGGCTTGAGATACTTACCCTGGGCTAGAAACAGGCTGGTGAGCTCTGAGTGACCCCAAGGGTAGAGCAGGGGAGCCCTGCCCTGTGGAGAAGGAGAAGCCAATGGAAAGAAGGGGTTTTCAATCCCCTCATTCGCATGGAAGGGGGATGGCCGGAGTTGGGGCCAGGCACCCTGAGCCCTGGTTGGCCGGTTTGCAAGCCAGGGCGGGACTGCCAGAGGGGATACAAGCAGCAGCTGAAGTGGTTTGTGTGGCTGCTGACTTGGGGGAGTGATGCAGGAGGCCTAAGATTTGTTTTGGTGTTGGGTGGTGGAACCGGAGCTTGCTCCATCCACTCCATGCATTGACCTGGTATAGCAGTGCTTCCAGGACCAGTGGAAAAGAAAAACAGGGAAGAAAAAAAAAAAAGGCCTAAGAAGAGCTGGGTGAGCTGACCCAGGAGAGGGAGCAGAGAGACCCCTCTGAAGAGCCTCGAAGGCCCTGGGAGAAGGCAGCAGCAGTCAGCTATGCCTCCGGCCCTGCAGCAGAGAGGGAGCAGCAGCCAGGGCTTGGGGCAAAAAGCTGATGCCCCAAGGCCCCATCACAGTGTGCTGGACATGCCAGGGGTCCTAGAGGCTAAGAGTGGCAGTCATTCCCCTGCTCCACTGCGCAGAAGAAGCAGCGGCCAGGAGCACAGGCAGCATCCTTATCCAGAGCAGGGAGCTGGGCCGGTGAGTTGAGGAAACACCTTACTTTCCCTGGGGAAGCAGGATAGCAGCAGGCAAGGCACTGGGATCCTGAGGAGCAGCAGAGCACCAGGACAAGGGTCCCTGGGAGCTGGGCACAGGCCAGCGCTCAGAGCAGGATTGGTGAGCTGCAAGGCATGTGGGGTGCCTGGCCAGTCATCTGGAGCAGCGGTTTGGAGCAGTGACCCCTAGGAGCTGCCTGTGCTGCTGAGCTTCTGCCACTGACTGTCTCAGAGGGGACTCGGTCCTGTCCCTTATTCTGCCACTGACTGTCACCCGATGGAGTCCCTGATTGTCACCGGATGGAGTCCCTAAGCTGTGTGCTTGGGTTGTGCTGATTGCTGTTAAGAGGCTACTCTGTTGCTTGTTGCTTGCCTTTTTGGTTGCCAGGGAGGGTCTCCCTTCAGCCTCTGGGGGAGATTGGGGTTTGATACAATTTGATTGCTGCAGACCAGAGGAGCTTAACTTGTTGCAGTGTATCGCTTATTGGGAAACCTCTTGGAGCTGCTGGGAGTGAGCACCCTGCTTCCTTGTGATAACATCTCAGCAGAGGCTGAAAGCTGCCAGTTACCCTACCTGTGGTTCTTGAGTCAAGGGTTGACTAATGCACTCTGGTTTGTTTTGTGATTCTGGTTATGCCATTTAAATTCACTTGTAAATAACCTTTCCTATTATTCTTGTTTTGTAAATAAAGTGTAAATAGTTAAATCAGTTAAGCGTTCGACCTTCTTGGGACCACGGGCTGCTCTGTGGGGAGCAGGGGCTGGCTGGAAGGTAAATTGGTGCTGGCTGGCAGCCCTGCCTCACTCTCACCACACCATTCCTGATATTGGTGGTGGCCCAATAGTTGCCACCCCTGCCCCAGGCTGCACAAGCCAGAACCTTTTGCTGGATTCTGACTGAAAATAAAAAAGGAGTAACTTGATCTGACAGATAAGACCATTAAAGTCTTGATGCTGTTCACTACTACGTACTTATATGAAAGTGAGTTTCCATCCTTAGTATCAATACAAACAAAAAACTGCAACAAATTGGATGCTGAAGAAGATCTAAGACTGAAACTGTCACCTTTCCTACTGTAACAAACACAAAATGTATAAACATTTTGTACTGCAAAGTGTTTTAGTTTTATGTTGCTTAAAATATTGTTTTAGTTTGAATATGACCAGATTTTAATATGTGTTTGCTCTCCTGTATCTTGTTTTTCTTAATCTGAAAAGAAATGTGCCAGCACGTAGGCAGAAAAGCTCCTTTGTTTAGATCTTTTGTCTAGAGCCCAGCCTTCTGTTTACTATTAACAAGAAACCTGGCTTCTTGTCAGGTAAACTGGGAAAATCAGACCCCCTAGTCTAACTGGCTAACTTGGCAGTATTCTTTTTTTCAAAGTAATTGGTTAAGGGGAAAACTAGAAGCCTGGCAACCTGATTTGGAGTGATTGTACACCAGATACATAGGAAGAGGGAACCGGGGGGCTGGGGGAACCCCAGGGAGGGCCCCAGCCAGAGAAACCAATGTGAAGGAGAACTCTCAGATACAGGGGAAAGCACCTGAATCTGGGACTCCTCCCTTTCTTTGTCCCCTCTTTGCTTTCCTTGGTTTTTTGTGGGATTATTAACCCATGGGGGTTATTAATCTCTGGAGCAAACCACCAGGATTAGAGTTTGGTAAAGTGTGGGTCAGGCTTTGGAGCCTGGTCCCTGTTATAGCAATTTTTGTGTCTTAGCCTAGCTAGGTAGCTGAGATCATCTGCAGTACCATCAGGCTCAGGAACCAGGATAGGCAAGGAACCCCTTTTGAGTTCTTTTGTAGTTTTTGCCCTAGCTGGCTCTGAAGTTTGGGACTAGGAATATGGGGGTATGGTCATCCCCCCAAGCCACCATGTGGAAGTAGAGATTATTTCTGTACAGCTTCCCAGGGAGCAATGAGGGGCTTGTTGCACCACAGAAGGACCTACCCCCACTAACAACTCCCCAAGATGCAGCCAAACCCTAGGAGCAGCTTTTAGGGCTCTCCTGCTGAGTAACAAGAATAGGGGCACAGGCACCTGGAACTAACCCTTGGATGAGCCCCCACATCTCAGATTGCCTGGGCAGGGTGGAGTCTCCCCCAAATGGGTGCAAACTAGAGACTGTACTTTGTAGTTGGTAGTGTTTTAAATTGTATTTGGTGGTTTCCTTTGTTTTTCTTGCCTTTCTTTTGTGTAATAAATCTTTCCTCTCTGTTTACACTGCTTGCAAGAACTGGGTTTTGCTTCTGCAGGGCATCCCAGCCAAATTCAGTGATCCCAGATTTTGCGGGGCTCAAGCCACAGTGAAAACTTATTGAGCACCCCAAAATTTGAACCTGGCCCTTGCTGCTGCAGACCAGCGCCTGGCAGAAGGGTTACACTACCAAACTTACATATATTTTCTGCCAAGAAGAACTTCAACCCTCATTAGAACTGGTGACAAAATGGTGAGTTCACAAAATGTTATTACTGTTATTGTTGTAGTTGGTCTTATTTTTAATTTTTAACACAACTGTTTGACAGTAATTATCTACTTACATTCACTATACACACAATAGATTTCCAAAGGGGCCTGCACCTCCTATTTGAAATTTTTTAGAGGTCTGCAAGAAGGTAGAAAATCATTGGCATAAATCGAGAGTGGGGGAGATTTTTATTGAAAGTGGTCACTTGTCATTGTGCTGTGTTTAAGCTGAAACTGGGGGACAGGCCTGTGGCTATGGGGGCAGCATGAAGGCCACAGGGGCATCTGAGAGGCGCCCTTCACAGAGCCCTGTAGGAATCAGGGACCATAAGGGGTCTGATGGGAACTGCCTGGTCTGGGTTGGGGACCCAGAAGGCAGAGAGGTGCATAAACAGTTTTGCCTGAGTCAAGAAACCTAGGTGATAAAAAGTAGAAAGAGCAGCAGCTTTACCTGGGTCTGGGACCCCAGGGGCTGAAGGGCCCCGAGCAGCATGAGAGCAAGGCCAGGGGTCTAGAAAACAAGGCAGGGTCCAGGGACTAACATACAGAGAGGGCTAAAGCCAAGAACTCCAGGCCAGAACAAGTGGGATACGGCTGGAAGACGGCAGCCAAAGTACAGTGGGCTATAGCCAAGGAGGCAAAGGTCAAAGATAGAGGCCCAGGATAGATACCAGCAAGACACTCAAGACAACAGACAGCAGAGGTACTGAGGCTCCCTTTGAGGCCCTAGGGAATCTTCCCTAAGTAGGATTAGCTACATCAAGGTGTGTCAGGAAAGTAAAATGGAAAGGTACCCTAAGGAGCTGGAGTGGGGCAGGTGTTTGGCCACTAGGGGGGCATCAAGGGTGCCACCAGGCCAGCTGTGGGGCCTTGGTCCTGCTACAAAGTTAATAACCAGGTCCTGCCCAGAGCCTAGGTAGTTCTTGTGATGTGGGCTTGGTGAGGGGCAACTCCTGCCATGTGTCCCTGGTATGGCATGCCTCCTCGTCCCCTGGGGGTGGTGTAAGCCAGGGTTCTGGATGCAGGGCTCAGAGACTGCAGAGGCAGAGGAGTACACAATGGAGTACATACAGTCTAACTATTTACACAGTTTATTATTTACAAAACAGTCAACATATGAATGAGGTTAATAGCAGAAGAGGATATCAATAACCTAATTGTCAAAGGCGGGTATCAATGAACTAAAACACTGTATACAAATCAAAGACACCCTCAGTACAACTCCCCAACTTAAACCTTGAGACTCCAGTGAATTTCAGCACAAGCACACAGGGTTAACAGACATCAGCTCTCCTTCACACTGGTGACACAGTAACCATGGCTAGTAATGCTGCTTCAGAAAGTGCTGCTCTCTTCTAGAGTCTGTATAGGGAAGAGAAGTTCTCCTCTGCTCCAGCTGTGTGGTATCTGGAAAGAAACACCCACTGTCACCTTTCCCCAAAAGCACCTTTCTCCAGTTCCCAGACATGGCCCCTTGTGCTGAAACAACCCTGGGCTTATCACCTACCCAGCCCCAGGCTGTTTCTCAGTTAACTCTCCCCAGGGCCTTCCCAGATCAACACCCTGCCTTCCTAGGCAAGTCTACCTCATCACGCATTTTCCTCTACACAGGTCCCTCTGCCTGACAGAGGGAAAAAGGATACCAGGTTATCTTCTCCACCTTGCTAAGGACAGGCTCACTTCACAGGCAGGTTGCAGGGTGGTTCCTCCCCAAGCTCTGTAGCCCCGGGATGCCTTCTCTTCTCTGAGCCTGGCTGAGTCCCCTCCCCTCTCCTGCCTCAGGAGCCAAACAAAAACATGTATATGCTCTTGCAAGCAACAAATTTTTACAACTTTCCTGCTCTGCCTTTGCAGTGATCCTGAGCCCTGCTTTAAATTCAGCAGCAGCTGTTACAAGTGTAACTTGGGAGGAGTGACTGGGGCAGCTACCGCAAGTGCTGGCTTGTGCGGGGGATCAGCTACCTCTGCAGCCACAATCCATGCCATTGGCCAAGCAGCAGCCTGAAATCACCATTGTCCCCTGTGTCTCAGCTTCAGGTGGCCAGCTTCTCTGTTGTGCCTGTCGGCAACCCATGGCCTGTGGGATGAATCTAGCCCACAGAGCCTTTGGATCCAGCCCATGGAGCTGGGGTTTTGGTGGCATTCAGCAGAGCCTGCTACCAGGTGGTTGGGCAGTGGAGAGCTTGTCCTGTGCTGCAGCAGTAGCCTAGCAGTAGAGAGAAGTGGTGGTGGCACATAGGTCCCAGTGCCAGCCTTGTGGGCTTATAGCTCTAAGCTGTGTACTTACAGCTGCTCTATCTATGACATTTGGGCAACATTGCTTCATGTATCTCACACACAGTTCTCTTCATCAAAAGCTGACTCTGCTGACAGCAACTACCAGATGTATGACACAGTCATATTCCCTCTGCCCTGCATCCAGCACTTCCCTAGAACCCATTTTTGTTTCAGTACCTTCCTGCATCCCACAATCAGAGCCTAGTACCTCTCTTGCCTACCCATGCCCTGTAGCTCTTCCTGAACTCCCCACTCTGTCACTGCGATTCTACAGCCTGGGCCACATTTATTCCCTGCCCCAGGTATTCCAAACAGGTAACCCACAATTCCAGGTCACTGGCTTTAGCACCATACATGGACCTGCCTACCCCTTCCCCAGTAAATCAGATGCCCCACACCTTATCCTTTTACTGTCTGCAACCACAGCCCTTAGTCTTCAGGCAGTGGGTCCTGACCCAGAACAATATTCACTAATACTATGAAAAGGGTCCTGTTCCCTATATGCTTCATCTTGGGGATCCCCTGCATTGTCAGTGCTTCCTCACCCCAAAAACAGCATCCATTGTTAGAATTCCTTCTCCCCTTCACACACACTATGATTCCTTGCACTGCACTCCTAAGGCACATCAACACGAGACGCTTTGAGCACGTGAATTAGCATGGTGGGCAAAACCCATGCTGGTCCACAGTACATTTAGTCTAATGCACAGTAGCATTACAAAAAAAATAATCATCTGCACTAATGCACAGTAGTGGTGATTATGGCGCATTAATGAATGTGTAGACATACCCCTATATACATATTGTGTGAGCCCTCCCTGCCACTCCATAGTAGGGCCATGGGCACATGCCAAGCCCCATACCCTAAGCCCTTGGATTCCCTTTTCCCCTGTATCGTCAGTGTCCTCAGCCATGGTTGGGTTAGCACCACAAAGAGGATCCCCCCCATGCAGCCTTAGTCTCCATACACTGTCAGTGCTTCCACCCCAGGGACAATATATGCTATCTCCCTGCCTTGTGGGGTGAAAGTCCCAGACTTAGGCAGTCCAATGTTCTATTTGCCAGGTTCATGTGTTGAATGTTATTTTTGTGATACCTAAAGCAGCGTGGAAGCTGTTCTGCCTAAGGCAAGATGCTGTGTACAGGTCCTGGGGGGCCTGAGCTGAGCTGCAGCAGAAGCTTGCTGATACAAGAGGTGGCTTCTCATCTAACCTGACAGAGATGCTGATACTTCCTGTCTCCTTGGATAGCCAAACCAGGTCCATCAGCCTCATCACTCCAAAATTAGACAGCCTGTGGAGAGGGGTGATCAGCAGGGACCGACTGGAACAGGAGGCTCTGTGGGTCTGTAAGGAGCTCAGGGAAGCAAACTTCTGCACTGGTCCTAAATTCAGTGGAAGAAGCAAAGGGTCCCCCGATCCAGGGTCCCAGAGGCATTACAATACCTGGTACAATACCCTGGAGACCCTCCATCTGGCTAGACCAGGTGCTGCTCTTGTGTCTGGCTGGCCCCAAGAGATTGGAGCTGCAGGCACCTCTAGCTAGGTCCCAAAACCCCTGCTCCCATGTGACAAATTCAGATAGGAGGATGCAGCAAAGACTCAAGAGGTGACTGGTGTCAGAGCCATGGTAGATGCAGAGCCTCTGGGAGTCCCTTGCCTATGAGGGGCACTTGGAGCTCCAGCCTGGCCATCAGTGTTGGCAGGGCAGTTGGCAGTGTATGGATGGGGGAAAGTTGCTGGAAGAACTCAGCAGCCAATATGCCCTGCCTACTGGACTTCATACACCCTGAAGCAGGGCAGAGGAAATCCAGCCCCACATGGATTTGCCCAGTCTTCACGGAGCTGCTTGCTTAAGTTCTTTATGTTCTGTGTCCAACTGTGTTTGCATACATGTCCCGTGGCTCCACCAAGGGGCAGATCTTGCAGAAGAGAAAAGGCAAGAGAGACTCTGCTGTATTCCCCCAGATCAAAGACTCCCCCCACCCCAGCACACATGAACAAGACTGCCCCCTGTTGGAAGGTGAGCTGGAAAGGCTATCTGCCCTGATCCCAGAATGGAGTAAGCTCATATTGAGCCTGGCTGAGGATAGACTTCACCTGCTAGGACACTCTATGGCAGCTTCACCCAAGGGCTCAGTCCTGCATTACTTCAGGGGACTATGGCCTTGCCAGGGCAGGGTAAAAAGAACCAAACGCATACAGAGTCTAAAGGTATGTCTGAGGACAACCCAACAAAGGACTCCTTGGGACCAGAAGGAGCCTGGGACATTCATGGCAAACTCCAGTCTGCTAAGCTTCCACAGGTGAGATGGGACTGATGAAATAAGACTTACTGCAGGGACATCAGAGTCCTACGAGCTGGACTACACTTTTTGCTAGCGTTCATAGATCCGGCAGCCTAGGTGTTGATTTGGAGGGGAGGGGAATATGTCTGAGATCCATCTGTCAATAAGCTGAAGGTGTCTTTCCAAACTAGTAATGATGGTGGGTGCATAAAAAACAGTAGCCCAGGGATTCTGGGATCAGGGGAAAGGGAAACCATGTATGCACTCACTCAGCTATCAGGCCCCCGGATTCCCAAGCAGTGGTTCTAGGTGGTTAGAAGTATTTGGCTCTCCCTCCAAGGCAAAGCCCCTCAGCAGTACTGCACAGCTCCAGAGCCAGGCAGCAGCAGCAGCCCTTGAAGTAAATGAGAGCTCCGTGTAAGTCCCCCACTCAGAGTGAGCGAGTGCTGAAAATTACAGGTGCATTTACACCTGAAAGCAGAATGTGTAAAGAGAATTTCTTTTATCATGTGCCTGACAAGACCTGATGGAAAGTGCTGCATTCTCCTCAATGGTAGTGCTATCCCCAGTGTCTATAATAACATCTATCATCAGCTGGCAGAGGGGAACACAGAATCTGACCTCAGGTCTTGGCAGATAAGTGAAGGAGAAGCTGCTTTTAAGTCTCCCTGAAGCACCTGCATCACTCACTGATCCAGGATCTTACACAAGGCTTTTACCAAAGCTTTGCCGTTCATCTTTCAAAAAACAACGACAAATGTGTATAGGCCCACACTGAGGAAGGTTTGGAAGTCTTTGCCAGCACTCCCCACCTAATGGCCTCTGCTCTGCCTTCCAGGCAGACAGCACTGCTCCAGTATGGGGCTGACTCTACAAAGCCACACTGCACAAGGGGAACTGAGAAAGACATTGGTGGTTAATTAAGGCCAAACTGTAAATGCAAGTCACAAGCTCTCAAATCAATAGAAATGGTTCCAAGGGCAGGAAGGGGCAGGAAGCATGGGGACAAGGAAAGTTCCTGGCCTTTCCAAAAGCTGGTAGTATTTAGCTCTAGCCTGGTAGCAAATACTAAAGCTACAGGTAAAGGCCCAGGCAATGTATAAGGTAGAAATACCCAGATTGTGTGACTCTAGACAGGCAATTTCATCCAAATTTAATTTCCCTGAAAACGTAAAATTTGGTTTCAGTAAAATGCTACCTTCCCTGGACAAGGGTGGGTACAGAACACCAGACTCCGGGCAATCCATGTCAGGAAGGACCTAACAGTGCCAGAGGCAGGAATCAGAGCAGCAGGCTCAGTAGACCTGTGCAACAAGTCTATGGGGTGGGGGTAGCAGGGAGGAGAAGGCAGTCTCAGTCTCAGTGTACTGGACTGGGACTTAGCATTCTAGCCCAGCTCTAGTACAGGCTTCCTGTTAAACACTGGGGCAGTCAACCTTCTGTAACCTGGGGACAGCTGCGTTCTTTTACCAGGCCCCACGTTTTTCATATCTATAGCTGCAGCTTTCTGGAGGTAGAGACTGTCTCACCATGCCTAGGCACTGCCTGGCACAACAGGGGCCTGATCTTAGACAGAGCTTCTGGGTCCTGCTGCAAGCTGTACAAATGATAAATGTTGAAAAGAGCTGAGGGTGGGTTTGGCTGAAGCAGGCCACCTGGATGACCCTTGCAAGTATCTTGGCCCCTCAGCTTCTAACAGCAACTACCACATTGCAATGTAGTCGTCACTGGTGGCTCATCCCCACCAGTCAAGCATCAAGGGAAGACAGGCATACTTTCACCTGCGGTTATCCAAAAGCTGGGCAGCAGCAGCATGGATGGAGGCTCCCATGGATCTCTCTTCATTCCAGCTGTGCCAAGGGGAGGCAATATGATTGTTCTCTATTGGCAGATCAGGAGTACAGACCCCAGTTACACAGCAAGCCCATGGCAAAACTGCTTTTCCAATGTGCAGCCCCACCCCAAGGGAAGAGACATTCACTATGGACCAGGAAGATGTTCAAAGCCTAAGCAAGCCTATCTGGCAGAGCTCAAGGGCTTGCTGGCTCCAAGGATACATCAGGATGGAAAGGGAAGGACCTAATTCTTAGTAGCAAGATGAGCCATCTGTCTGCATCACTTGTGCATGTTTCCAGTGCACCCAGACAAACATGGAGTGGAGGTAGCACTCAAACATGATCATATGCCTATCCCCACAGCTGCCATGCTCCTGTTGGGTCAGCAAGCTGGTATAGTGGAAAATCGATTTGTCCTACACAAAGTAGAGGAAACCCTGTGTGGAAAAAGAATTTCCACAAACATTTTTTAGTCCTCTCTAACAGGGAGCATGTGTGCCTTTCACCTGCATAGGCCTTTTAGTAGTGATTGTGCACCAGGGAGGCATATTTAAGGCATAGATCAGGGTGTGGTCTGCCTTGCTATTGGTTCAGCTCTTAAACAAGGAACCCATCTCAACAGAGCACAGCATTGGGCAATGGGAAATTCCTTTGTACAGAGGCTGGGCCCTTCCTGCATCTACCACTTCTAGTATGCTGCAGGGCAGGTTTGTGTAGACAGCAGTGAAGTGGAACTGTCGGTATGATGTGATGGCATATTCAAGGAGCAGCCCAAGCACAGACTGTTTCAGGCATAAGAGTTACCAGTGGATGACAGCCTCTGCTAGCTGCAGTCCTGAAGTTGTTTTGAAACCCAGCCTGTTCTCATCCACCCACCTCTAACCTGTCCAGGTCTACTTGTAGCCTGTCCCTCTCTTCTAGCATGCTTACTTCTCACATCTTAGTGTCATCTGTGAACTTGAACAAGGTGCTTTTCAACCCCTTGTCCAAGTTGCCGATGAAGACATTGAACAGTGCGGGCCTGAGGACTGAGCCCCGAGGAACCCCACTGCCCACGTCCCTCCAGATTGAAAATGACCCATCCACCACCACTCTCTGGGTGCAGCCCTCCAGCCAGTTTGCAACCTATCTGACTGTGTAGTCGTCGACACCACAGTTGCCTAATTTTTTAATGAAGATGGGGTGAGAGACAGTGTCGAAGGCCTTCCTAAAGACCAGAAAGACTATGTCCACCGCGACACCTGCATCCAAGGCTTTTGTGACCTGATCATAGAAGGCAACCAGGTTAATCTGACAGGACCTGCCTCTAATGAACCCATGTTGATTGCCCCTAAGCATAATCTCCCCTGCTTGTCCCTTGCAGATGTGCTCCTGGATAATTTTCTCAAAGAGCTTCCCCAGGACTGAAATAAAACTAATGGGCCTATAGTTTCCTGGGTCCTCTTTCCTCCCTTTTTTGAAAATGGGGACCACACTGGCCCTTTTCCAGTCCTCTGGGACCTCGCCAGAGCACCATGAGTGCTCATAAAGCTGTGCCAGGGGTCCAGCAATGACTTCTGCCTATTCCCTCAGCACTCTGGGGTGGAGATTGTGAGGACCTGCTGATTTGAACACATCCAGTCCCTCCAGAAGTTCCCTGACTAGATCCTCACTGATCCTGGGCCTGGCTGCGCCTCCCCTGGGACCGTCTAGAATCCCAGTGGGGGGGGATGTCCCTGTCCCTGCTCAGAAAAATAGAAGCAAAGAATCTGTTAAAGAGGTTATCTTTGTCATCTGGTGCTACCACCAGATTACCAAGCATGTCCTGCAGAGGCCCCACATTACTTGGTACCATCTTTTGACCCCCTATGTATTTAAAAAAGGACTTCTTGTTATCTTTGATCCGGGTCACTAGTCCCAGTTCCATCTCTGCCTTAGCCTTCCTAACAGTCTCGAGCAATGGAGGTATAATCCTCCTTAGTGATGGTCCCTCTCTTCCATTGGATATACACCTCCTTTTTAGCTTTGAGACATTCCTGGATGCTTTTGGTGAGCCTTGGGGGCTTTTGAGCACTCTTATGCCCTTTGATTCACGTGGTGATTGTCACCCTTTGGGCTTGGAAGATCATCTCCTTAAGAAATGACCACTCTTCTTGGACTCCCAACTCCCAGTAGGTTAGACAATGTATTTGTATAGGATGGTTTGGATAGGCGTAACCCTGACTTGGGCCTATGGAGGTCCCTTCTGGACCCTGGGCCCCCTCAGGCCTATGGAGGACTATGGAGGTTCCTTCTGGATCTACTTCTCTATGATTTTATCAACTATACATTTACTTAGGGCCAGGTTGAAGCTGCTAAATATCAACACTAAGTCCTATGCTAAAGTAAGGGCGAAAAACTTTTCTAAGAGCACCTGCTTACCAGGATACTGAGCACAGAAGATTCCCTTCTTTGCAGCCTGAAGTCTGTCTGTGTTGAGACAAATCTTCCCAGATGGCCTTAGTGAGTGATATGTTGTAACCTGGGTATCCCCAAGTGAGTGCCCACCCCCCACACCAATAGAAGGGGAAAGCCAGCAGGGCACCCATGCTAGGGGTGGACATTGCAGTCTACTCGCAGTTCCCTCCCACCTATTATGACTCAGTAAAGGAGGAACAGAAAACAATGTCTTAACCAGGTACAAAATTAATATATATGAACTAAGGTGAGTATTTACAGTTCACAAATATATATAACTATAACTATATTGATACCCATGTACAAACAGATAAGCATAATCGCCCAACCAATAGGAACAGGTAAATACAACAATAATGACACTCTAAAATACAAGGTGTGCAGTTAATAGTTAGTAAACACTCCAAAGATACACGCGCTTGTCAAACAATCACTAAAACACTCCAAAATATGAGGCGCAAGAGTTCTCTAGGGGTCCCCTTCCTTCAGAGGATCCCTTCCTCCTACCTCTCCTAGTAAGGCTACCTCCCCCGGCCTGTCACTCCCCAGTGGGAGACCCATTGCCCCACTGACTCACGTGTCCCAAGGAGGCAGGTGGGGGTTGTCCAGAAGCTGCCCTGGCCTGGCTAATGTTTCTTCAGGGGAGGGCTCAGTTCCAGGCCTCAGGGGAGCAGTGTGACTCACTCACGTGTCCCACTGGCTCAATCCTTCTCAGGGTGAGTTGCAGGCCTGGGCTGCCTTGTGAATGCCCAGGGCCGTGTCGCTCCTAATACTGCTTCACACACTTGGGAACTGTTCCTTTCCTGGGGCCCTTGTGGACCCACTGCAGCAAATGGGTCCCAGACCACCCAGCCCCTCCTTCTCCAGGGCCTTATGCCCCACAGTGACTCACCCTGCAGTAGCACTGGCTCCCATGCCCAGCCTCATGCCGTGGTTGGAGACCCGAGCCACCTCGCTGCAGCTCCCAGGGTTCTGGTCCCTCGCAAACCCTCTGTGCAGTGATGCCTGAACCGCCCACCACTTCCGTCCAGTGGTGTTCTTCTGGGCAACTGGATACTCCTGCTGGTCAGCTCTCCCAGCTCTTCTTGGCCCCGGGACCTTCTCCTTCTTCCCTCACTGACTATGCCACATGCTCGGCAGGCAGCTGCTTATATCCCCTTCTGGGGCTCTGCCCCCAGATTGAAAATGAACCTATCAGGGGGTGCAACTACAATTCCCAATTAGGTCTGCTCCTGCCCCCCCACCCCTTTTGGAGTAGAGGCTCTCCTCCTGGCTTCTTCCCTGCCTATCTCCAATTGGTGGGTTTTCCCCCACCAATCACTTTCATTGTTTCCTAAGCCTAGAAAGCTGGGCAAAGCCTGGCAAGCCCACCACATTACACCACCTTACATGTGCCTTTGTGTAGACAGCTCCATTTCACTACTGCGTACACACAAACCTACCCTGCAGAATGCCACAAGTGGTGTATGTAGGAAGGCCCGGCCCCTGTACAAAATATTTCCCACTGTCCAGTGCTGTGCTCCTTGTTGAGATAGTGTTCCTTGTTTAAAGAGCTAAACCTATAGCAAGGCAGACCACACCCTGGCCTGTGCCTTGAATATTCATCCCTGGTGCACAATCATTACTAAAGGCCCATGCAAGTGAAAGGCACACATGCCCCCTATTAAAGAGGACTCAAAAATGTGTGTGGAAATTATTTTTTCTCCCAAGCTTGAGGTTAAGCTAGAGTTTGAGTGTCAGTTTACTGCAGCACTATATAAGTGCCTGCATTTTGGTAAAGAGAGCTGCTCCTGTAAGGACAGGGAATAGTATATTCTGCTTATTCTCAAGAATGAGTGCAGGAGGCAGGACTGATTTGTGTGCTGACAGGGGCATGGGCTAGCCTGGGTCAGTGCAGAGAAGCAGGATGTTATGTAGAAGTGCATACATAGCCCTGTGGTTAGGTCCTGTAGCTGGTAGTGGTTCCTTTTTCCTGTTTTAATTTTTTTTAATTGGCCTGTTCTGTCTGATCTGTAAGGACATTACTGCCCGGTTGCTGCCTGCTGGCACCTTGGGTGGGGAGTAACATCCATCCACAACAATACAGCTACCAATAGACTTTAACATAGTAAAACAGCAAAGCAAAGGGACTTAAAATGCTCTGGCATATAGCAATTGCATAGCAGCCACAACAGAGACCTGCACTTTGCCCTGATACCTGTCACTGAGTGCATGTGGAATGTGTGTGCCACTGTGAACATGTAATGTTGCACATGTGTGTTGTTTACTTTGTGTCACCGTGTGAGCACATGTAGCACTGCATGTCTCTTGCTCTTTGTGTGTGTGTTTCTGTGTGTATGTGTCACTAGTGCCTGTGCTCGCATCTATTTCTGAATTGCTAAGTACTCCTATTAGCTATTTATTTAACCTCATTTTGCAGGTGGGTGAATTCCCTTAACAGTGGCACACAGCTTTATTGCTGCCAATCCATAAATCAAGGGAGTTACTCTCCTCTCAAATGCCAAAGGAATTGCAATTAGTGGGTCTCTAGCTACAGGCCTCTGACCCAGATACTGTGGATGCGCTGCTGGACAGCACCAGCCTGCTGACAGGAGGGGGAGAAGGCAAGGGCTGGGAAGGAACCTTGCTTCTCTCACTAATGAAGTATGAAGGAATATGGAGAAAAAGCCACACAACCCTTTGTTTCTCCAGAAGGCCCCAGCCTTCTAGGGCAGAAGCAGGAGCCCTCTGGGATAGCCCTTGCCTGTGAGGTCTGAAACAGAGGGGATACTTGGGTATAGGGGAAGTGTTTGCATACCCTGTCACTGCCCATTCATTAAGGAATGAACAACTGAACATCCATCTCTGCACATGCATCATCCATCACTACATGCCCCTTCACTTTTCACTGCATGCTCATCGCCTAAAAACATCCACACCCTATCACTATAGGGCATGACCTGTCACTGCACTCCCACCCTATGCTGTATGTCCACCCTTTCTTCACTGAAAGCTCAATATCTTACCATTGCAAGCAGTTTCACTTCATGTCAATCCTCCCATCCTTCTATCAGAGCAGGCCCATTTCTCCATCACTCTGCATCAACTCCCCATTTTCTATATTCCTGCCCCACTGTTGCTTGCCCATCTGCAGCAGCATATGTCCTCCTCAGCAGCTCAGAGGCTGAGAGAGATCTTGGAGTCATAGCTGACTCGAAGATGAACATGAGCCAGCAGTGCAACAAGGCCATCAACAAAGCACTTTGTCATGTATTAGCAGACGCATGACCAACAGATTGAGAGAGGTGATGCTCCCCCTCTATGCAACACTAGTCAGGCTGCAGTTGGGGTACTGAGTCCAGTTTTGGGCGCCGCACTTCAAGAGGGACACGGAGGATCTGGAAAGGGTTCAGAGGAGGGCCACCCACATGATTAGTCGTCTCTGTGAAAGACCCTACGAGGAGAGGTTGAGAGATCTGGATCTCTTTAGCCTATGCAAAACACGGCTGAGGGGTGACCTTGTGGCCGCCTATAAATTTATCAGGGGAGGACAGCAGGGAATTGAGGATACACTGTTTACCAGAGCGCCTCAGGGAGTAACTAGGAATAATGGGTGCAAACTAGTGGAGAGCAAGTTTAGGTTAGACATTAGGAAGAAATTTATTACAATAAGGCTGGCCATAGTCTGGAATGGGCTTCCAAGAGAGGAAGTGCTGTCACCTAATTTGGAGGTCTTCAAGAGGAGGCTTAACAATCACCTGTCTGGGGTCATCTGACCTCGGTCCTCTTTCCTGCCAGGGGCAGGGGATCGGACACAATGATCCATTGGGTCCCTTCCGATTCTATAATCTATGACTCCTGTTATTACTGCTCACCCATCCCTCCTCACTGGTATTCTCATGAGCCCACACTGAGCATGCAGGTATCCCCATTAAGTACTCTTGAAGTGCCTGTCCCAGCCCTGCTGCCTAGTCTGATCAGTGATCACACTTTCTGTGTAGGTGGCACAAGGAAGTGCTGGATTATCCCAGCCCTCGAGGTGCACTAGCATGTGGTAAATGTTCACTTTTGAATTATCTGTTACAGTGCAAGGCACACTCTGGCTTGGACAGCCTGGGAGGGGTCTATGCCTCTGTGGAGCACTTGGGGGATTTGAAACCTTAGTTCTGATCACCCTCCCTGTAATGGCACTGCAGGTGGGTGTGCAGCAAGGATGTGTCACTGTGAGAGCAGTCCGATGCTATGGAGCTTTGATAGCACTTTGAGAGACTCCCACTTTGATGCTGCCATGAAAGGACACTAGGTGTATGTTAAAGTGACAGGTCCAGAGAAGCCGAGAGTTATATATGAAGCCACTTCTGACAGTAGCATACCTAATGCTGAGCTGTCCTGTAAAATTTCATCTCTCTCTATACATTGCTCATCTGAATCCCAAAGGCCTCAATTATTCTCAGCTAAGGCACCTCTCTCAACATCTGGACTGGATGGGGAGGGACTGGATGGAGTCAGCACAAGAAAGCATGCAGCTCGTGTAGTGGCAGGGGTCAGGGGTGCAGAATAGAGCTGGGGAGGTATGATCACACCACACAGCCTGGAGCCTTGTCATGGACAGCAGGCCAAAGAATGAAGGCAGCACTGAAGTGGGCATAGCAGTGCTTGAGTATCAGCCCCTCCCCTTAACTATCTTGTATGGGATACCAGTAACACTGCATTGCTTGTGGCAGATGTGCAGCACACATAGTCCTGGCAAACAAGGAGCATGTCAACATATCTGCTGTTGGATGTAGGCAAAACTATAGTGGGTAATTCAGTACAGGATGCATAGCACAACCAAGCTAAAATAACCCCATTAAATGAAGAGCTCAACCTGCTTTTAAAGGATGCCGAGTGAGGTTCATATCCTGGAGGTAAGTGACACCATTTGCTGCAAGATTTTTGTATGCTGCCCAAGGAGCTTGTGTTTCTAAAAGCTGCCTCTGTCCCCCATGTTATTTTCTCCTTCACACAGCCCTTTCCAAGATGAATCAAAACCCTCAATATTCTCAGTGTTTGAGTATGTAGTGTGTTGCTCTGATTCTGATCAGTCATAAAGTCATGACAGCCCAGGCCTAGGGACATGCCATGGATGTTCATGAGCCAGAATCATTTGAGAGAGAAGCTCTGGGGTCTTTCTGAACTGATGATGTCTTGCTAAGCTATCACTTTTCTGATGGGGACCAGGGAGGGAAAACCATTGGGTTCATGCAGTTTTGTATTTAAGCAGTCAGCTCCAATAAAGTCACTGATGCAGTGAGTTTGGAGATCTCAGCTTCATCCTTACTGATTATTTGTCTGCACTACAAAAGTACTGCATAATGTGATATGGCTCAACATAACTGGCAACGTCTGTGTTAAAGAGACATGAGGCTGAGATAGCAAGGGGAGGGTTGGGACTGTGGAGCACCAACAGAGCTGAGGAAAGGGACAAGTGGGAGGGGTTTTGAATTGTGCTGCATGTAGGGTGACCACCCATCCCTATTGGAAGGGACAGTCCCAGAATGGAAACATCAAATCTGGTTGTCGTCTGCATGACTTTGGGACATTTGTTCCGGATTCACAGTATTGTGCAGGGATCTGAGTTTCTTCTGGCAACCTGGCAGTATTCCAGCCTGCAAAGGGCTGCTTGGGGCTGCCAGGAGCAGGACACAGCGGATGCCA
>NW_017728914.1:3294334-3305241 GCF_001723895.1 Crocodylus porosus | reverse complement strand
CCCTGGGCTCTGAGTGCCTCCCTGACTACTGCCCTGAGCACATCAAAGTTGGCTTTCCTAAAGTCAAGCATTTGCGCTGTGCTAGTTACCCTCCCCACCTTTCTCTGAATAGCAAACTGGATCATTTCATGATCGCTGTCCCCTAGCCTCTATTGTACTAGCACCTCCCCCACCAGGTCATCCCCAGAGGCTGACACCAGATCCAGTATGGCGTTTCCCCTAGTGGAGACGAGTACCTCCTGCATGAGGTGTAGGTCCTGTACGCACGTCAGGAAGCTTCGTGAGTGGCTAGACCTGGCTGACTGCTCCTCCCAGTTGATGTCAGGGTAATTCATATCACCCATGACCACAACATCTTTTGCACGCACGGCCTCCCCCAGCTGCCTTGAAAATTCCAGATCCAGCTCTTCCTCCTGATGTGGTGGCCTGTAGTAAACCCCTACCACCAGATCCCTCTCCCCCCGCCCTCCTTGAAGTTTGACCCACAGGGTCTCAGTTAAGCCTTCCTCTGGTCTCATTTGGAAGGTAGAACTGGTATACTGTTCCCTAACATAGAGCGCTACCCCCCTCCACTTTTTTTTCCCCTTCCTATCTCTTCTAAACAACCTATAGCCCTCCATGTCTACTGCCCAGTCAAAAGTTTCACCCCACCATGTTTCCACTAGGCCAACCAGGTCAATTTTACTACTTGCAAGCAGGACAGCAAGCTCCTCCTGCTTGTTCCCCATGCTTCTTGCATTAGTGAAGAGACACCTTAATCCCCCCAAGAGAGCCCTAGGCATCCCCCCTTCCTGAGAGACAACTGTTCCCTTGGTATATACCTGAGCTCTTACCTGGGCAGGTCCTACACCTGGTTGAGTTGAATGCCCGCACCACCTTTAATTCAACCCCCTTGTACATGCTCATATAATATAGTCTTTCCTTACTGAAACACCTTATGCATTTCCTTAGGATCCCAACCCCTTCCAAATAAAACAGTACATTATTCTGTGCATGAGGCAGTCTAAACTGGACACCAAAGAAGAAAATAACTATATTTGAAATAAAACAAGCCTAGGCTTACCACAATGGCCTGCATTTTGATCTGGAAATAATCTGCATGTGATTGTTACAAGCTTGATAACTTGCTGACTATGCATAAGGACAGATGGGCAAAAAGGAAAAAGAAGCAGCAAAATGAGAAGAACACAAGATGTGGAAACTGAATAAGGATCAGCAACTGACAAGGTGGTAAAATTTGACTGGATAATCAAATTTGATTGGATAACAACAAACAAAGGAACCATGAGGTATAAAAGAGGAGGTTGCATGAAAAGCAACTTGGTTGCATGACACCAAAGACACCACTGTACAGGTGCACAGAAACCCCCTTGCCTGCTGACTTAGGCTGGCCAGCAATGTCACCAAGCAAAAACTATTAATCCTATATTTAATATACCTGATTATTTCATTTTTCTCTGTTTAATATGTCAATAAATCAATGTATCCTGTACAACTGAAATGGTCTGAAATCTCACTTATTGTTGCTGCCCCAGCCACCTCAAGTTTACCTATACTTCAAGTGTGATAATTATTCCTCTATTTGGCACTGGTGAAGCTACATCTGGAGTACTGCATCCAGTTTTGGGCATCCCACTATAGAAAGGACTCTGACAAATTGGAAAGAGTTCAGTGGAAAACAACAGAAATGGTTAAGGGCTGGGGCACATGACCTCTGAGGAGAGGCTGAGGGAACTGGCTATATTTAGTCAGCAGAAGAGAAGACTGAGAGGGGATTTAATAACAGCCTTCATCTACCTGACGGGGCGTTCCAAAGAAGATGGAGCTAAACTGTTCTCAGTGGTGGCAGATGACAGAACAAGCAGCAGTGGTCCCAAGTTGCAGTGAGGGAAGTTTAGGTTAGACAGAAAGAATTTTCTCACTAGGAGGGTAGTAAAGCACTGGAACAGGCTACACAAAAAAGTTGTGGAATCTCCATCACTGAAGGTTTTTAAGACCCAGCTAGACAAAGCCTTGGCTGGGATGATCTAGTTGGGGATGGTCCTGCTTTGAGAAGGGGGTTGGACTAGATGACCTTCTGAGGTCCTTTAGAAACCTAATTTTCTATGATTATATTATAAAGATTCTGTTCAGTCCATGTAACAACTTGCTGGGAACCTGCAGCTTGGAGCTGAAGTTAAGAGGGATGGTTTTGTGGGTTCCACTAGTAAGATCCTGGGAAGCTCCATGTGCTTGGGCAGTGAGCAGCACCTCTGAGCTTAGTGACCTGTAACAGGTGGCCTTCCTGGGGCCAGTCTACCATTGGCCCACCCACCTGTTTCTGGGCCAACCACCCACCTGACTTACCTGCCATGCTTTTTTGTTTCTTAATTGGTTGTAATTAGGCAGAAGGCTGCCCATTCTTGTCCCAATGCCAGGGGACACTATCTGCAACCCCATTCCTCCCCTACACCACAGCTCAAGCCTCACAGAAAGCATACAAGGTGACACAATGCTCCCAGCCTACAGCTTGACCAAATTTAGCCCTTGTTGTCATGCCTCAGACACATGCACATTCATCCTGTCCTCCTCTCACTAGGGCCTCTCACATTCCACCCCCTCTCACAGGGTCTCTTTCAGGCATCAACAACTTATACCGCCTTGCTCCCACTTGGAGCGGGCCCCTTCGGCCATAGGCTTTATCTAGCGCACGCCTTGGGTGGTAGACATATCATCTTTTGGGCCTCTTCCACAACCCTCACCAGGGTAGTGGCCAGCCAGTTACCCAACCAGAGCCAAGCTTGCCCTGGCCCCTCCCAGGGCAACTCTATACAAACTCACATGCACAGCAGGCTCCCATCCCTCTGGTTTCCCCCACACTGGGGCTGCACCTCTCTACCCCTTCACTGGGACCCACCCTTACTGGGGCTCCACATGTTCCACCCCCTCACTGGGGCTACAGGGCTTCCCTCTCTAGTGGGGGCTGAGGTGGCCATAGCCATGCCTGGCCCCAACTGCTACCCACGGTGATGTGGAGGCTAGGGGTTATTGAAACACCCCAACCTGCCTTCCAATGGGGTGGTAAATGGTCTAGTATTTTCCTGGAGGCTGCTGCACCACTAGGAGCCCCACCAGGCCACCCACTCCTGGCAGGGTGCAGGTTTAGATCATACCCAGGACCAAGAGCCTTCTGCTCTTATCTGTAGATGCTGTCATACAGCAGTTTAGCCAAGCAATATCTCCTACCTGGCTGCCAGCAACAAACTGCTCTGTGTATATAGGCAGCCATGGTTCTAAAATGGCCACCACAATCAAGCACCTGCTGGCTGCTTGACTTGGCCCTTAAAGCGGCAGACACCAACAATGCCCTGCCACATGAACCATTTGGCTGAGAAAAAGCAGCACTGAATACAGTGCACTCAATAAAGATCCAGTGGCTACAGTCCAAATGGAGTCCCTTTATTAATGCACAATGCTCTGTGCATGAAACTACAGTGCAGTTATCAAACCTATCTCTGGCTCACATACTGTCAGCTGCATTAGCATCTCTCTTTCTCATGGAAAAATTACTTTTGCTCTTTCTAGTTACTCTGCACCTACCTGCCACTGCCTTTGCTGTGTGTATCTGGAAAGAAGTGACAAAAGCTGAGGCTGGGGTTTACTTTCCTCCTCTCTAGTCTCTGATTGCTCATGGCACTTGAGTATTTATGAGGTTTAACCTCATGAGGTGATACTCCCTGCAGTGTTTATCTTGCATTTTCTTACTAAGTATCCTGTCTTCAAGCCTCTGTGTGCCAACTTAAATTTACAAGGAGATGCAAAATGATCCCTGGCATGCTAGAACCTTCATCTGGAGTCTTTACTCTGTCTGGGCAGCTTTGTGTCTTAACTGCAGACTCATTTTGACTCCTCATGACTTCCAGGTGTGGGTCCCACTGCTTGTTTTGCCTTCACTGCCACTGATGTTGTTGATTCTACAGCTCTTTGCCAGGTGAAGTCACCCTCCCACAGCAAACATCTTTAAATCTAGTCATTGTTGATTCCATAAATGAACCTGCCCTGTATCATTCAGCATTGTAGGTAACTGTTGAGATGCCTTCATTCTGTGCCTGCAAGGGATGACTGCTTATGTGAGCTGTCAATCAAGAATAATTTCTTGCTGATCAGAAAGCCCCATGTATCCAACTCTAAGCACCAAGCCCTCTCTTCCCAGTACCACAAGTGTTAAATAAAGGCCTCTTTGTTACAAAAAAGGCAATAAACTCCCTCTTACTTCTCTAGATCCATGAAGGCCCAACTTCACAAGGAAAATGCTCTACGACAAAATTGTCCAACTTCTGGACACCCTGCAGCTTGAACTGTTCTTCCCCCCAGCTATGTGGGCAGCATGAGCAGCCTGGCTCCCCCCACAACCCCCTTTGGCCACATGCACAGCATGAACAAACCAGTCCCCCTCTGGTCACATGTGCAGCATGATCAAACTGGCCATTCTCTAGCTACATGTATAAAGCATGCCAACTGGCTCCACTATGACCACATGTGCCCAGCACAGACAAACTGGGTCCCCTACACCATGCAAGGAGCACCTTCACTTGTGGTCATGTTCACAGCACGGGCAAACCAGCCCCTTGCCACACAGGCAGCCCAGATCTCCCTCTGCCATGCATTCAATGCTCTCCTGCTGCCCCTGCTTTATCCTCAGGAGCAGGGGCAGGCAGCAGAAGCCAAAGGAGGTAGGGAGGGTCTGGAGATCCCAGCCATCAGCACAGCAGCAGCAGGAGCAATGGGTGGGGGGAGTGGCAGCTAGGCAGGTATGTGGGGGTGGGGGCAGAGGCAGAGTGCATTTTAATCCCTTGTGAGCTAGATGGCCTATAGGCTGCCAGTTGAACTGCCCTACCCTAGGACATTTCTAAGATTTTGTCAGAGTTTTTAGCTCTGCCTTTTTACCTTGCTGACTGGTCCAAGTGTGAAACCTGAAGCCCCCAACAGCAATATTTGGCTTTGGTGTACAGGGATCAATTTACGTCTTTTTGAACTTTGAGGTAACAGCAAACTCCTTGGAGAGAGCAAGCTGCTTTGGAACAAAGAACATAAGGCTATGTACAGACAGTCAAAAAGCCTGAGGCTGGATTGATTCAGTCTTTGCAAGTTAATCTAAGATGCAGAGATTAAATTGAGAAACAACTGGACACACATTTACTTTTGATTCAGGAAATGCAGCCACTTGCCAGCAGGGGCTTAGGCCAGAAGTCAGGGGGCACTAGAACATGCCTCTCTGGCATTAGCCAGCATGGGTTGTGTGTTTGCTTCCTCTTCCTGATGCCCCCAAGGTCTCTGGGATTTGCAGTTCAGAATCATAGCAGCAGAACTCTCCAGTGTTGCTCATCACTTCCTCTTCCTGCTTCCAGGTGCCTCTGGGATTTGTAGTCCACAGTCAAAGCCAGTCACTGAAAAATACTTTCAGTAAGTTTATCAGCAGGGTAGCTCTGTATTTAGGGGAAGGTGGATTTAACCACTCTCCCTGGGCCTGGACCCCAGCTGGGGTTTTCCTGCCTCCCCCGCTTCAACCCTTCCCTGCTGGAGGAGACAGCACTTCCCAACCCAGGGCTGGAAAGCATGCCGGGATGGTGGGGGACTGTGATTTAACTTGAACCAAGAAGGGGTCTGGGACAGAAGATTCATAAACCAATTTGACCCAAGTCAGTTAAGTCTGATACTACATTCAACCAGATTTATCTTAAACCAGTTGCAGCCATTTTGAAACTGATTTATGTGCACTGATTTATGTGCACTGATTTATGAGCTTCTGTTCTGTTACAGGTTTAAACCAGTTTCCGATTACTTGAATTGGTTTGTGTGTAACTTCTGTCCCCTGCCTAAAGGTTTGTTTTGTAATTGTCCTGGGCTATCAGCTTCATTGCACCAGCATAATAACTCAGCATCTCACTGTATTGCTGCCAATCTCAGTTTGCTCCTATGTTTCCCTGCTTTCTTGTCCTTGTCCCTGATGTCACAAAGGGTGTTAAAAATGTGGTGTAACCTAGAGGAACTGCACTCAAGTCTTCTTTGTAAAAGCACACAGGCATTGGTCTCTGTATAACAATTGTGTACTGACTAGATGAAAGTTCTCTGCACTCACAGACATTCCTGGGACCTCTGGTGTTGCCTGTGCCTTCGTATGCCATGACATTTTAGCTGTCCTCATTTAGATAAGAGTAGTTCTCTCCTAACAATGTACTGGATGATGCTTTCATATGATGAGAGTCAGCCAACCACAGATGAATGCATAGGCACTGGGGATGGAGGTATTAGTGAGTCTGTAAGGCAGCTACAGAGCTAGCTGGTAGGATTAGCTAGTTTTCCAACTGTGGCAGAGCATGAAAAGAGAACACAGACTAGTTAATCATTAGGGCTTTTTCCTGCATGTGTTTGTATATATGAAGGTGTCAGGAATTAAAGCTCACGAGAGTGTATGGGAGTGTATGTGTATACATGTGTGCAAGGCTCTGTAAGAAGGGATGTACAAGTTTCCCTCAATTTATGAGGTACATGGATTCCAGGAAAAGTGTGCATAAATCAAATTTGTATAAAGGGGACCCATTTTATAATATAACAAATAGGGATACATTCTTGTGGGGGTGAGGGAGAGAGGGAGTAAGGCTGGGACTAGGGAAGGGGTGTGGGGAGGGGCATGGTGCAACCTATCAGCCACTCCCAGGGCTTCAGCAGGGAGAAAAGCAGAAGAAACTGAATGAGTGTGGAGTGTGGGATGGCAGGAGTGCAATTCTTGCTTCTACATGCACCATGGGAGGGCTGTGGGTTGGGGGACTGCACATGCCCCTGGATTTGCAGGTGGGAGAACAGCAGGCCGCCACTGCAGGCTGGGGCTGGCAGCAGCACCAGGTTCTTCCTGGCACGTGGGGCAGGCTGCAGTGTTGGGAGGGGGGCTGCTGCCACCCCAAAATTTGCTGTAGCTCCCCCCAACCTGCCCTCCCAGCACCACTGCTGAGTGCCAGCCAGAACTCGGTGCTGTTGCTGGCCTCAGGACAGGTTGGGTGTGGAGGGAGACACAGGCACCTGGGGCCTCCATTGGAGTGGGAGACCCCACCCCCATGTGGCCCTGGAGGACCAGATCTTCCCAGACCCAGCTGGGCCAGGGCTACCCCCACATGAGTCCCCACTGCTGAGGTGAGCCGTGTCCGCACAGAGCCAGCTTGCAGTGGTGCCTGAGGCACAGTGGCAGCAGCCTCTGCTGCCTCCACCCCCACAGAGTGGGGGGGACCCCCCATGCCCTTAGAGGAGTCCCCTGGGCTCCAATCCTCCCACCACCCAACCAGGCTGGGGCCTCACTTACCTTTCCCTGCTCCTGGCTGGGCTGCAGTCAGCTGCTCACTGCTGGGGGCCTCGATTTGCCCCCCCCCCCTCACTGATTGACCTGCTGGGTCTGGAGGCAGATGATGTGCACATGCACACACACCCAGCTGTCCCCCCAGTCCAGGATCTACCAAAAGGGGCTCCGGGATCTACCTGTAGATCAGGGATCCCCGGGTTGGTGACCACTGTTTTAGGTAAGTGTTGAAAAGCCTTGGTACATATGTGTTATGTGATGAGGAGGGATGTGGATGTTGTTATAAGGGTGTATAAGGAAGGGCTATGGGGAGTGCGTGCTTTGGGAATGGGTTACATAGAGTATGTGTCCTGTGAGGTATACTGGGGGAAATGGCGTATGTCTGCTGGGGATCTGCTTGGGTAGACTGTGGTGTGAGTGTGTGAGCATATGCACTATGGGAAAGGGCACAAAGTGGCATACATTGGGGGCTGTGGTGGGTATAATAACACTCTCTCTGGAGAGCCCTGCATGGTACAGACTTCAGGGTCACATTCCCAGTAGCTGAGATGGAATGGAGACAGAGATCATTATCTTGTTGGAGCCCCTCCCTTTCTGGTGCCAGGAATACTCCCAGCAGTGCTCTTGGCACCATGTCATTTCCAGCCTCAAGCAGGGAAGCAAAATTGTGGTTAGGGTAGTTCAGTGCAGAGGCACTGCCACTCTCATTACCACATCTACAGATAGCTCTAGGAGATACCTTGGACAACTGGAGCCTCCAAGGTTTGGCACCTTAGTCCTTCTCCTGTGGATCCAGGCAGTGCATGATAGCATAATGTGATGTGATGCAGTATGACACAATACAGGGATACAACTAACCTGTTTGTGCATGTCAGATGTCATTGCTAAGCATACTTGAAAGACCTAATCCCAGGGGGAGGTGGGGCAGGCAGGGCCGAGTGCAGCATTATCCCTGCTGTGGCCGTGCGGTGACTTTGAGGGTTCTGGCATATTCAGCGCAATGTGATAGGGTGGGTGAGCAGAAAATCTTAGGCTGCCAGTCAGCAGCTTAGCTCCCACACACCAGACATTCACTCATTTGGTCCATTATTCAGGGGATCTGTTACAGTCCATCCATCCCCACACTCGGGTAGTTGGGACTCAGGTCTGCATTGCCCTCTATAGAGCATCTCACCCAGCTGCACACATGCTGGCCCTGACAAGAAATCTCTTGCAAAGCTCCCAAATCCAAAAATGTTTATCTGTGGTTTTTATCATGGTAGATTTTTACTCTGCTGGGGCTCAATAGAACTTGAAGATCCCAGCCTTTCCCAGGGAAACCACTAGTAGAGCTGGGGTAAGGCACATTGGCTGTGAAGTAGATCTCATCAAGAAGTATCAAATGATGTAGAACAAAAGTATTGGCTGCAAGTGGGGCTATTGGCTACTCTGTTCTAGGTCAAAATGGGGTCTGTGCTGGCAAAGGGGAAGCAGAGAGGGTCTGAACTTGGGAGAGGGTGCAGGAGAAGGGAAGCCTTTTATCCTTAGATTAGGACACAGGAATCTTACTGTGTCAGACAGGAACCTGGAATAAAGGGAAAGCATGCCTGACACTTCTCAAGAGAATTGTTTTATTGACAAGTTAATATAAATTAACTAGCATACAGATTAGGTAATAGAAATACAAAAACATATTCACACCTGGGAGCAGTTGTAGGCTGCAACTCAGAATCTCTCGGTTCATAGGGTCATAGAATTATAAGGCTGGAAGGGACCCTGAAGGATCATTGGGTGCAACCCCCTGCATGAGCAGGAAAGACATCTGGGGTCAGATGACCCCGGCCAGGTGACCGTCCAGTCTTCACTTGAAGACCTCTAGGGTAGATGACTGCACCACCCCTGGGGGGAGCTTGTTCCATAGTCTGGACACCCTAGTTGTAAAGTTTTTCCTAATGTTTAGCCTGAAACTATCTTCCAGGAGTTTGTGGCCATTGTTTCTAGTTACCCCCAGGATGCCCTGGTGAACAGTTGTTCACCAAGCCCCTGATGTACGCCTCTCATATAATGGTAAGCCGCAATCAGGTCCCCTCTCAGCCTTCTTTTCTTTAGGCTGAAGAGTCTGAGATCTCTCAGTCTCTCCTCATATGGCTTGCCATGCAAGTCCCTGATCATGTGGGTGGGAATCTCTAGACCCTCTCAAGGTTTAGCATGTCCTTGCTGAAATGCGGTGCCCAAAACTGGACGCAATACTCCAGCTGTGGCCGCACCAATGTTGAGTAAAGTAGGAGAATCACTTAGTTGGATTTACTGGAGATACATCAGTTGATGCATGCCAGAGTTTTATTGGCCCTAGCAGTTACTGCATCACATTGCCAGCTCATATTCATGCTGGGGTCTATTGTTACCCCCAGATCCCTTCCTTCTGTAGTGCTGGTCAGTTTAGCGATGCCCAGCCTATAGGTGTTCTGGCAATATGTCCTTTCCAGACGCAGCACTTTGCATTTCTCTGTGTTGAACCTCATCTGGTTCTGGTCATGCCCAACATGCCAGCCTGTCTAGGTCTGCTTGTATCTGCAGTCTATCTGCCGATGTGTCTGCACAACCCCATATCTTGGTGTTGTCCGCAAACTTGGCCAATGGGCTTTTCACCCTCTCACCCAAGTCATTGATGAAGATTTTGAACAGCACTGGGCCAAGTACTGACCCCTGGAATACACCGCTACCCACATCTTGCCAGGACAACACCAATCTATTCATTTGGACACTCTGTGTCCTACCCTGTAACCAGTTTTACACCCACTTGACGGTCCCGCAAGTGAGCCCGTTATCTTCCAGTTTTCTGATCAGTAACTCATGGGATACCAGGTCAAAGGCTTTCTGGAAGTCAAGGTATATGATGTCAACTGCTTTTCTCTTGTCCAGGTGATGAGTCACCTGATCATAGAAAGAAATGAGGTTGGTCAGACAAGACCTGCCCACAACGAAGCCATGCTGGCTGTCCTTCAGTATCATGCCTTCTGCAAGATTGTCACACAGAGCCTCATTGATGAATGTTTCTAGGATTTTCCCTGGAACAGAAGTTAAGCTAGTTAGCTTGCAGTTTCCCGGGTCTTCACACTTCCCCTTCTTGAAGATGGGCACAACATTGGCCCATGATTTTTTAAAGATTTTTGCCAGGGGCTCTGTGATTACTTTGGCCAACTCTTGCAGTACTCTTGGGTGGAGTTCATCTGGTCCTGCTGATTTATAGACATCTAGTTTCTTTAATTGATAATACACCAGTTCTATGACAATGGTGGGAATCGTGTCAATCCCACCCTGCTTGTTCTGTGCCCTACCTGGCATGTTGTTCCCCTTAGCCTTGTGAAAAACCGAGGTAAAGTAGTCATTTAGGAGTTCCATTTTGTCCTGAGTTTCATAGTTTCATAGTTGGTAGTGTTGGAAGGGACCTGAGCAGATCATCAAGTCCAAACCCCTGCCTTGGCAGGAAAGAGTACTGGGTCAAATGACCACGGCCAGGTGTTCATCTAGCCTTCTTTTAAAGACCCCCAGGGTAGGAGCCAGCACCACTTCTCTTGGAAGTTGGTTCCAGATCCTAGCC
>NW_017728914.1:3269493-3294194 GCF_001723895.1 Crocodylus porosus | reverse complement strand
GTAGTGCCTCCTGATGTAGTCTGAATCTACCCTCTGCCACCATGTGACTGTTATTTCTAGTCACTCCTGCTAGTGCTCAGGGGAACAGGGACTATCCCAATGCCTGTTGGTCCCCCCTGACTAGTTTGTGAACTGGCACCAGATCCCCCCTCAACCTTCTCTTGTGGAGCCTGAACAGGTTCAGGTCCCATAGCCTCTCCTCATAGGGCCTGCCCTGCTGACCCCTGATCATGTGAGTGACCCTCCTCTGGACCCTCTCCATGTTGTCTACATCGCTTCTGAAGTATGGCACCCAGAACTGAATGCAGTACTCCAGCTGCGGTCTGACCAGTGTCTCATGGAGGGGGAGGATCACCTCCTTGGACCTGCTTGAGATGCATCTGTGGATGCATGACAAGGTATGGTTGGCCTTCCTGACTGCATCCCCACATTGTCAGCCCATGTTCATTGTGATGAACTCCAAGATCCTTTTCTGCCTCTGCACTGATGAGAAGGGAGTTCCCCAGCCTGTAGGTATGGTGCAGGTTCTTCCTCCCCAGGTGCATTACCCTGCACTTGTCAGTGTTGAATCCCATCCTGTTCCCATAGGCTCACCCCTGTAACCTGTCTAGATCTGATTGCAGCCTATTCCTTCCTTCTAGCGTGCCCACTTCTCCCCACATCTTGGTGTCATCTGCAAATTTGAACAGGGTGCTTTTTACCCCCTCGTCCAAGTCGCTTATGAAGATGTTGAACAGTGTGGGCCTGAGGACTGAGCCCTGGGGGACCCCACTGCCCACATCCCTCCAGGTCGAAAATGACCCATCCACCACCACTCTCTGGGCGGCCCTCCTGCCAGTTAGTGACCCATGTGACTGTAGGCCTCAACACCTAGTTTTTTTATGAGAATGGGGTGAGAGACCGTGTCAAAGCCTTCCTAAAGTCCAGAAAGACTACATCCACTGCTACACCTACATCTAAGGATTTGGTTACCTGGTCATAAAAGGTCACCAGTTTGGTCTGACAAGACCTGCCCCTTACGAACCCATGTCAGTTGCCCCTGAGTATAGTTTCCCTTGCTGGCTCCTCGTGGACATGCGCCAGGATAATTCTCTCAAAAAGCTTCCCCAGGACCGAGGTAAGATTCATGGGCCTATAGTTACCTAGGTCCTCTTTCCTTCCTTTTTTGAAGATGGGGACCACCTTGGCCCTTTTCCAGTCATCTGGCACATCGCCCAAGCACCACAAGTGGTAGTGCCCAGGTATCCTGAGGCATTGAGCAGTGGCCCCACACTCCCATTAGTTTTCCTTTTACTCCCTATGTAGCTAAAGAAAGACTTCTTGTTGTCCTTGCTTCTTGTAGCTAGTTTTAGTTTGGTTTCTGCCTTAGCTTGCCTAAATGTTTTCTACAAGTGTGGGCCATTGTGAAGTAGACTTCCTTAGAGGCTCTCCCATGCTTCCATTGTTTGTACACCACTTTTTTTTCTGTAGGAGGGATGCAACTTGCTTGCTTAGCCAAGAGGGTTTTTTGACCCTTATGCTACTTTTTCTCCATAAGGGAATGGATTTTCTCCGAGCCTTAAGGATTTTCTTGTTAGTTATTCACTTAGTCAAATCTTTCATTCTCCCTAACTCAGGTCCTTCATTCATTCAGTCCTACATAAGTTCACAATGATGTACAATCATTAATGACATGCAACTACCTACAATTTGATTGGGAATGTGTTAATAAAAGGGGTTGATCATGAACCCTGCCCCCCCCCCCAGTGAAGAATTTATTATCAGGCTCCATGTTAATTGTTTAACAACTGTTTAACTAGGATAACAAGGGTATCAGTTAGATTGCCAGCTCTTGACAGAGAGTGCCATTCCTTACGGTAAAAGAATAGGTTTAAGTTACTTTGTATTTGTTTGCTCAAACAGTTAATGCTTTCCTGTTTAAATCTGGCCTTGAAAACCTGTCTTTATACAAGGTTACCCAGAATATCTATTATTTCAAATTAGGTATTTAGAGCAAAAACATGCAGCTCCTATTTTTATATAATGATGGATGTATTCAAGATGGGGACACTTATGCTAAAGCCTCTAATGCAGGGGTTTTCAATCTTTTTTAGTCTAAGTACCCCCGGCGACCAAATGCTGAATGGTGGGGGACAGACAGACAGTAGCACATAGCTAAATGCCAAGCAGATGTGGCACTCGGCCAGACATGGAACAGGGAGGTGGGGATGGTGTGCAGGCGGGCAGGGACAGAGAGCCACCACCTCCCAGGAGCAGGGCCAGTGTGCGGTGGGGCAGGGGAGCTCACCAGGCTGGGGTGAGGGCAGCAGTGCCCCTCTGTGGGGCGAGGAAGTTCACCGGGGTGGTGTGTGGCAGTGGTAGCCACCACATGCAAGTTTACCTGCCCCACAAAGGGGCACTGCTGCCTTTGCCCTGCCCCAGCCCTGGTCCTCGGAGGCAGCGGCACACCATCCCTCCCTGCTCATGTGTACCCCTAGGACTGGTTCAAGTACCCCTGCTCTAATGTGTTCCTTACACAGGGTGTAGAAAGTTGTTTTTGGGGGACATCTTGAAGGGTCTGTGTTGCCTATTCACACCTTGCTGCATGACCATGTTTGCACTGGAAGGCAGAGCCCCTCAGCAATGCAAGTCAGGGATGGCTCCAGTAGGCGCTTACTGCATCCTGCATCTTCTCTAGTCATCAGGTACAGCTGATATCCCCCAGCTTGTGCCTTAACCTCCCAAAGTGGGGTTAACTGTGGGCTTTAATTTTCTGGCAAGAAAATTGCTTCTGGAGCCATTTACTGGCAAAGAGAGGTGGGGGAGGAGGCTGGTATCACATGTCAAATGCTAATGATCTCCAGCCAGGAAGATGATCATCTCGGGGGATGGCTTTCCTGGAATGCATTAGTTTCCCTGCTTCCAGCTGGGATCTGCTCTTTGTGGTGATTTCATCCAGCCCCAATTCAGGACATAGGGTGTGCGCTGCACTAGTTACTTCCTGAGATGCTTTTCCTTTCTCTCACTTTCCTGCAATCTGACTGCACCGGGATCTGGCCTCAAAACTTTGCAAGTCTACTATCTTGAATGCTGCCACCCCTAATTTAGCCCAACAATTGTGAGATTGTGATCAGAGTTGAGGGAAGGGTAGCAAGTCAATGGTACAGGAAGTGGTACAGGCTATCCTTTGGGGCCTGTTTCCCTGTTAGCAGCTTGCTAAGGGCCTTGTTACACGTTATGCTGTAAGCCACACAAATGTTAATCGACTTAGTGTTGTTCTGCTTAATGAAGCAGTTGCACCTTAAGGCAAAAAAAATCTCTGCTTGTCTTTCACCTGCACAGCTGTGATTTGCCACTAGAGGCTTGATGAGTAGGAGTAGGGACAGGACTAGCTGGCTGCTCCCACCAGGCCAAGCTGCGAACAAGGAAAACTCGTGCCATGGGTGACACTGGTGTGTTCAGGCACAGCGGGGTGACAGCTGCAGGGCTGGTGGCCCCTGCTGTGACACCTGCCAGCTGTCGAGGAGAGCGGTGCAGGGGGAGTCTGGGGCCCTGCACCCCTAGCTACTGACAGACAAAACTCCTGCCAAGACTGTGCCTGTCTTGGGGCAGTTGATTGTCTGTATTGATTCTTTCCTCTCCTTAGCCTGGTTTGGTGGGTGCAGTAGCTGGGTCCTGTGTATTGAGGTGGTCCTGGAGTCCCTGGTCCCTGAGTGAATCATGATTGATTGGTATCTGGCAACACAGCAGCTTAGCAGCCAGGCCTGCAGTAGTGTCTCCCCTCCTGGCCCCAAGACAGACACTGTCACTCCCACGGCGCCCATGGCAGAAGTTCTGCTTGTCAGCAGGTTGAGGGGCAGTTTCCCCAAACCCCTGCATGGATCTTCTTGAAACGTGACAGGGTTTGGGACCTCAGTAAGAGCTTCCACCCCTGCAGTTTTGACCCCCCTGTGGTGTAACATAGACGTGACAAGAGTTTTGCTTTCAAGAATTTGGGGTACAGTTGCCCCAAAGCTCCCACACTGATCTTCTTGAAACTGGGCAGGCTTCATCCTCTCTGCAGTGTACCACCCCTGAAAATTTCATCCAAATTGAACAAAAAACAACAAAGTTATAGATATTTTATTGTTTCCCCATTAAACCCTATGGCCGGATCTCCGAAGCAGGTCCGAACGCATGGGGAAGCCGAACGAGGCAGCACTTTGACCTGGACATGCTGCTTCGGACCCAGAAGCATCCGAAGCTCTGTCCGAAGCCTTGCACAGCCCTAATAAACATGTGTTTTAAAGAAATCGGTGTTTCTACTTCTTTAAGTTTCAAGGAAAATCTAGATGTGAACAGTCCGAACCATCTGCCAAAACAGTCCCTTCAAATCTCAGAGAAGAATAAGTTAGGAGACCATGCCTATTTCTGTGGTCTGTCATACAATTTCTTGCAGCATAGGTACAGATAAAACAGACCCCTATAAGAACTCAGCCAGGATCAAATGTAGATTATATTTCTTCAGCAGGGATCCAAATGGCCCTAAATCTACCTGTAACTGGGTCTTCTATGTGGGAGTGGCTTCTCTGTCCCTGGAATATCCTCTTAGCCCTTGGCCTTGCTGCCTCTCAGACAAAACTCCCCTTCCCTCATCTTCCACATGCCTTGTTGGTATTAACCTTTAGAAAGTGGGAGGCTGCCCCACAGCTTCCCAAGCCAGATCTTGCCTTAAAGGCCTCACAGGTGTTATCACTTACATTACACCCATTCAACCTCCAGTGTGGCCTGCTCCTCCTGGAGCATTTTGCCTCTCGCAGCTGCTGCTGGATGCAGCCTTCCTGCCTGGAATCACACACTCTGCTGCGTGTAGGCCTCTGGTCCCACTCTTAGCTCCCCTCTGGGCCCCTGGGAGACTCCTCTACCCTTAGTCCCTTCCCCAACCTCCAGACTACCCCAGGCTGTACTCTAGGACTCAGGAGGTACAGTCATCCTGCTCAAGCAATGTTCCCTTAGTGGCTTCCAGGACCCTACTGCCTGCTCAGCTTAGGGCCTGGGCTTATATCTTTTCTAAGCCCAGCCCCCTTCTTGGTTATGTGATCCCTGATTGCCTTTCTGTCAGACCTGCAGCCTGCTTCAGGTACAGCCTACCTGCTCTTAAAGTGACAAGCATGCCACACCCTGTCACAGTGCCCCGCAGTGATGCCAGCCATCTCCCCTCCTCTGTACACAGGTCTGGGAAATTGCAGATGCCATAGCACAGTTGTTTTCCTCCTGTTTTGCAATGAGATATTTTTGCTACTGAAGGCACTGCTTTGCTACTTACAGACAGCTCTGTGCCCAATGGCCCCTGACCAACTGGCCCACATAAGCATAGGACTTGACCTGCAAAAGTGTTTGGTTCTTTCAAGAGGAAGCTGAGTAACCCCCTTAGTGACAGTCAGGATTGAGATTTATTTAAACTTTGGCTTTTCTCATGATTAGGAGGAAAGGAGAGATTGTGTCTTGAGTCTCCTTAGTGACAATGGGAAATGCAGGAAATACAGCTACCTTTCTAGTAGGTTGTGGTGCCCTTTGAGGAACCCAGTGGATGGTGATGGCACTGGAAAGCACCATTTCCAGGGAGAGTCAGTGGGCTCCTGTGATGATAATGTGGTTGTACTGGGGGCTTTTTATGTTGTATGTTGAAAGTGGTTTTTTGGAGAGTTAATGGCTGGATTACAGAGGGACTGACTAATTGCACTCCAACCTGGGGATGGTGCTGGAAGGGCCCTTTCCTGAGAACCCTGGCTGCTTCCAGAAGCTGGGGGTGGGGGACAAAATATAAGCAGGAAAGCTGGACTGTGCACATGCCTGTGCATGTGTTAGGGTCTGCCAGCCTGCAGCTTGCTGGTGTGAAGTCTCAGAGAGTAGAGACAGAGTCTGCCACATGGGGACTGTGGCTGGAAAGGCTGGAGCAGTGGGGCACAGGCAACCTGCTGAGAGTCAGCAGAGAAGCTGAGCCATCTGGGAACAAGGGGGCGGGGGTTGCTGCAGAGACAATGTTGACTTGACCCTGACAGTGGAGCCAGCCAGGGACTGAGAAGTAAGACCTGAGCAGATGAGAGTGTGAAAAGTATTAGGAGATAGTGTGTTTTAAATCTCTATTTTATGTTCTGTCTTCCCCAGTTATATTGTAGTGTTTTGTTTTTTGCCTAATTATTAGAGTTGGGTTTCCTTTATCTCTAAATTGTAGCTGTCCTGTAATTGGATATTTCACTTCATAATTAGTTTGCACCCTCATGGCCCTGACAGACACAGGGTCCCATCCCAGCACCTCTGGACTGGTTGAGAGGCCCCAGAAGCCAAGGGCTGCTGCTCCTGTTCTCTGACATTTGCACAGAGTAGAGAGCTAACACTTTCTGAGGCCTAGAAAATCTACTGGTTCTTGCCCAGGCCACTGTATTCAGTGTGGAGGAACTTATTACTGGCTCCAGACTCTGCACTGATGCCAGCCCTAAGGACCTTTGATGTGAATCTTGGAGAGACCAAAATCAGGCTTATGGTAGGAACTCAGCTTCTGTGCTGATACAATAACAGCTATCACTGGGGAGAGCCCCCTAGTTGGCTTTCGTACAATACCAGCTGCTCAGGGATGTAAGCAGCCCTCCAGTAGCCTCCTGCCAGTCATTCCTTCTCTCAGACACTGCCTGAAGAAGACACTATCCCCATTTATAAGACAGAGGGCTCTGAATGAGCTGTAAAACCAGTTTGGCCTCAGAAAGGGATTTTCCCAGCTACAAGAAGGACGGATATGGAATAGCAAGAAGTTTAGGTTGGATTTTGTTGCCTTGTGTCTATGATGACAGCAAGGACAGGGGGGCTTTTGGAGCTGTGGACCACTTACCCCAACTACAGAGTTCAGAAATCAGTCTCCAGTTCATTAGCAGGGAGATGAAGAAGTACCAATGCAGCTACTGTCCAGCTGGTGTCAGGGGGGAGGGCTGTACAAGGTTCTGAGGTCTGTGTGTGTCTTGGTCTGGAGGCAGGCTGTTTCTCTCCCTGGTGTGCCCACTGCATCTCAGAAGGGCTCACTGCTCTTCCAGGGACAGGTGGCCTCACTCATGAATTCTCACAAGCTTTGCAAGAAGCCCAACATGAAAGGAGGGCTTGAGTTTGCTAGAGCTTCTCTAGCTCTTTGTACAAGCCTGTGTTAATCCCATTAGGAAGACTCTGGGGATGCTTGGAAGTAAGGGCTGATCTCTTTTCTGGATGCAGATTAGCAACCCCTTGCCAAATCCTTTCATGAAGCCTTTTTTAACATTCTCATCCTACCTGGAGGGAGAGAAAGCAGGATGATACAACCCACTTTGGGAATGATACAACCACTTTGGGTAATAAACCCACTTTGGGAACACCTGCCTGTACAGCCTGCCTGCTGCCCACATGGAGGATAAGGTGTCACTTCTACCTGGTAGCCATAAAGAAATTCTTTAGCTCGGGTGTTGGTTGCCTTTTTGAGAATGAAAGTAAGGGCCAGGACAGGAATGTAGCTCCCCAGTGTAGTCTCCTTAGCCATAGAGGGAGGTATTTGTTGGCACCCTGTGAATTCAGTGCATCACATGGCAAGCATCCATCCCATGTAGGGGTGTTCATTCCTTTCCCACTCAGGTGTGTGGTGCAAGAGCTTGTGATGGCCTACAGATACTCTGCAATGGTTCCTAATTCTTCTTCAGTGCCTGCTTCTATCTGTGCTCTTGGGCACTGGGAGGGGTGAACCTGGGGAAAACAAAACTATGTGAAGGCAGAACTGCAGAATGTCTCTCTTTGCTATGCACACACAGCTCCGTATCCAACATCATCTTCCATGAGGTCTATTGAGAGAGAAGCCTTTGGTCTCAAAAGAGTAGGCCCAAAGACTCGTAAAGCTAGAAGTGTTTTTTTCTAAGTCAAAATACAGTATTTGCCTGTTAGACTCTATAGACATTGTGTTATTTTTCTTCCCAGTGAACAGGTTCTTGTTAGTTGGCACATCTGCTCCTTCCAGATGTTGCAAGTAGTGAAAGAGGCTGGCTACTTAGCCCACAGCTGCTCCATGCTTTGCTTTCATTTGAACTGAAAACATTCTGGGTGTGCACCTCTTTGAAGCTAAAACATCCCTTCCCACATCCAATCCAGCACTCTATAGACTCATCCTCACCCAGGCCTTCTATGGCATCCAGCACCAGAGAACTGGGCAAGGAATACCAACCGCCAGCAGCTTCATGAGGGATGGGATCCCAGGCACTGCCTCTGAGAGAGGCATTTTACATGTATTTGTCCTCTGCTTAGAGGACTGGAGTAGCCAGGGGGCTCTGGATTGGGAATAAAGGGCATTAGGAGAGCTAGGTGCAGAGAGCTCTAGACTGGGATAAATAGGAGGGATGGTATAACAAGACAGTTGTCTAAGACCAGGGATGCTCTGGCAGAACTGGTGTTCAGGGAGCCTGTAACAGGGGCCCTTTATTCCTTTTACTGAGTGCTGGGTGAAAGGTTCAGTGAGGTAGATTGTTGAACTGAAAGTCTTCTTCCTAGAGACAAGTTGCAGGTGCAGGCAACAAAAACACAGGCTCCATAACAATCAGTCTTTTAATTAGTAAGTAGGGACCTCTGTACCCCATTAGGGAAGGAAAGCCTGGTGACCAGAAGGTATAGAGCCAGGCAGTTTGCTCCTAGGCTGGGTGGTCAGACTGGCCTATGCTAGGCTCAGGGAAGGAGCTCTGCAGGACTTGAGACTACTAGGCAGCTACGTCTTGTTTTTTGGAATTTGTGTTTGCTGTGAGGCATGGGAGTGGCTTCTGAGGAAAAGGCAGGCCACTAAGGGTACTTAGGGAAGGGCATGTTTGAGCTTGGCAATAAGCCATTATAGATCCCTGGGAAAGGTGCTATGAGTGTTAAGTGAGTTCAGAGAGACTGAGGCCCCGGGGCCAGAGTAAGAGGGGAAAAAACAAGAGCCCTGATGACTGTTATTTGGGGGCTGTAAGAACCTCCCACTGAGGACTAGTAAAAGGCCTACAGAAAGAAACCTAACCAACAACTGCAGTGGACACTAGGACTTTGTATGGATAGGTTGGTGGAAGCCAATTAAGGGGGAGAGATGCCCTGCCTAGGATTAGAGTTCAAAGATTGGGCTACAGTGAGGATGTCTGATGCTGAACAAGCTAGAGTGAGACACCTCTAGACTTACTCTGTTATTCTGAGGGCAGCTTCCCAAATTCATAAGAGCTTTGGTTTTTTTCCATCAAGATGTGCTATGTGAGAAGAGGGTGGTACCTTGGGGAAATGCAATGAGAAATAGGGCTAGTGGGGCCACTAGAGGGTGCCACAGCTGCCTTCAGAGGTATAGTCCTGCTACTTAGCTCAGGACTGGATAAGCCGGGAATTAGGAGTGGGGGCATTAGACAGCTGTGCATAGGAGTAAAACATGGCTGGAATGGCTGCATGCCTGTATGTCAGAACTGAGAGGCTCTAGCAGTAGGGAACCCAGAGCAGTGATAGCAGAGCTCTGGGTCAGCCCTGAGGGGTTTACCAGAGCCATATGGAAAGAGTTCAGCATTAGATTAGCAAGGAGCTGCATGCGAGGACAATGGAGTCCTGACAGAACTTCTGGGGAGCTCATGACTAGGATAACTGGGGCTGTGGGTTAGGATTCAGGAGCCTAGGTGGAGCTATGTGTTAGAAAGCTGTAGAACTGCTGCCTTCATGTCCCATATCTGTAGACCTAAGAAACAGCAGCTAAAAGTATGAAGCTGTGTGGGATTAAGTAGAGTTCTCCCTGTTTCCCCTCCCTTCCCCCAGCCTGAGCTGCCTGAGTTGGCCAGGAGTGAGACTGCCTATTGCAGTAGGTACAGGGAGGGCTGCAGGAAGTACAGGCACCACCCCAGCAATTTCTTCCCACCTGATTAGGGCCATTAATTGCATAGTCTCAGCAAACCTGACAGAGTCAGTAGGTGTCAGCGTGTGAGCGATCCATACCCAGCACCATCCATCAGGCAGCTGGCAAACACCATGTGACACCCCCTCCCTGATTTATCTGAGGCCAGCAGAGTCATGGAAAACAGCTGGTAAATCCTTCCCCATTATCCAGCTAGTTATTAATGCAACCAAGTGTGATTGCAGTTGGTGATTCGGAGGGAAAGACCTGGGCAGTGCTGGAGAAATCAGCATATGGCACCTCACATGATTCTCCAGCAGCGAGGCCCACAGCTCACTTGCTAACTCAGCTCCAGACCATGGGCTGGATGGAGTGAACAGCATGTGCCCCAGTAGGGGCGCTCAGAAAATTATCTGCCCATCCCAAAGCTCTGAACAGGGAAACAAAAGAAGGCTCTCTCATGCCTGTGAAGGGAGGAAATTCGACAGTCCTGTCCTCTTTCTCCTCTGGCCCAGCTCAGACCTGAGCTTCAACCATGACTTGCTGTTTCCCAGCAAGGGAATAAAAATCCTCCAGACTAGCCCTGTTCCTCCCTGGAAGAACTAAGACACTTCTCCTCTTACCCACACAAGCTCTTCAGGTACTCGGCTCCCACAGCTTCTCCTTGCATGTTCTCCCTTTCCTACAGATTAGGCCAGGTCTGTTAGGTCAGTGACTTTCTACTTAGTTTCTCTTCTAATTTTTCAGGGTTTGCCTCCCCATCTTGGCTCTTCTGGATACAGCTAACAGGTTTACCCCCATGGGAGCCACCAGACTGGATCAGGGCTTAGGACCGTCTGATCCAGAACCTGGTCCCCAGGTGCGGCCATCATCAGCATCTTCAGAGCTGTAGGCAGATGGCTGGTGGCCTATCCTCCACATTCAGTGTCCTCCATGCTCTAGTGTTTGGAGATGGGTATAACCCAGAATCCCTAGGTCATACCTCCCTCCTCAAATGTTTGCTGCCATTAATTAACATGACTGGATATGCTTGTTATGCACAATCCCTCCCTGGATCTTGCTGGGATCTGGGACATATTCTTTCCTCATTGGTTTTGAACTTTCCACCCCTCAGTTTCATTGTGTGCTGTTCCCTTCCTCCCCTCCTCAGTGTGATGAGACAAAGAGAATAAAATTTTTCCCATAAATGGGAGTAAGTATCCACCTCCTACTGCATCCTTCAGGAAGTGCATCCCTCTCTTGTCCTGGCAGCAAAAGCATCAGGGTGTGTTAGACCACACAATCCATAAGGTCACTGCACTGGAGTGAGTGTCTTAGTTACAACAGGAAAGGACTGACAGGGATGTTCCATAATCCTGTCTGGGAAATACCTGGAACTGTTAGAGTGTGGAAATGGCTGCATGGAGGGCATGCCATGATAGTGCCAGGGGCACAAGGAGGGGAAGGCTGTTGAGCCCTGAAAAGGGGGAGTGTGTGTAACCTACTGAGGAAATGGGGATGGTAAGTGTCCTTCTGAGGGGAGATGGGCAGCAGGGGACCTGTGTCTTAACTCTTAGGGGCTATGGTGTATGGCTTCCCAGCTGATGGGCACCTCTGTGTTGTCACCTACACAAGCACAGGGGGTGAAGGTTGGAGAGCCAGAAGGGAGTCAGGAGAGTCAGCATTTGGGGGTAGATAGTGTGCAGTGGCTAGAAGAGGTGAGGGTGAATGGAAGCTGGAGTTGGTGGCAGGAGGTTGCTGGAAATCAAAGGCCTGAACTCAGCAGGGAGGAAAGCTGTGGGGTTTGTAAGAGGATGGGGAACTAAACTGTGGGTGGGAATTCCTTATGGGATATAACAGAAGGTACTGTGCTAACCTGTAGTGCTGGGTTCAAGGGATTAGGAAGGGGATGGTGCATAGGGATGTTGGAATGAATTTGGAAGAGCTTCTCCCATCCTATTGCTCCCTGATTTCAATTTCAACCTGCTAATCATGTATTAAAGTCTACATGGTTCCATACATACCAGAGCATTTGAGTTTGTTAACTAACATAGCATACATGAAGTCCAAGTCTAGACCAGGCATCTTACACAGGTGTGTGCACGCATACGTGCATGTGTGCGCACACAGACACACACACTACACATAGTGACTGATACTGATATGCATACGCATAATATATCTTACTCTTACTGATAAGCTCTGGCTACACAGAAGATACATATCCAATTCCAGACACATGGCCACTTATACATCTATGTTCACTGCCTAGCACACTTAACTTCATGCTCTCTTTTGCACACTTCCTAATGCAGCCATGTACCACAGCTATGCATATTCCTTTTGCTCTAAAATGCAATTTTGCCCTCTGCATTGACGTCACTATTCAGGAAAAAAAAGTGTGAGTGAGCTGGAGTACAGCCATAAGCAGCACTTTTTGGCTGTGTGCTGAGCAGGTGCAGCTGACAATTAGCTGCCTCTTTCCAGGCTCTTCATTTAGTTCTGCAAGGTTATTTTGAAAATTAAGTATTCAATTAATGATTCAGTGGCTTTGTGCAGTTTTGTGCTTCCTCCCAGGGACAAGAGCCAGCTTTGCCACTGGAGCAACTTCTGCATGCTGCTTAGCACCTCTGGAGACAGGCTGGGGGTGGGAGAGGTGGGGAGCAGTATAGTGTATGTAAGAACCTGGACCAGGGAGGAAGAAAAGCCTCCTCTTCCTTGCAGCTTCCTGCTCCTTAGCCCCCTTCCAAGTCACATTTTAAATGACATAAACTCATCAAAGTGTCAAGTCCTGGATTTTGTAGGGAAAGATAAACAGGCATATGTCACTGCGGCAGAAAGTAGGTAATGTTGAGTCATGTTAGACTCTGTCATAGAAGAAGTTGTTCCACAGTTGCCTAAGCAGACAATGTTAAAAATACAGTCTATAAAAGCCCTGAACTGAGTCCCACTTAACGCTGCCTTCCCGCCTGCCTGCAGGTGATACTGCCCATCCCCACAATTCCCCAGCCTTGTGCCTCTCAAACATCTCATGTATTGTGCCTCTCAAACATCTCATGAACCCCTCCCTTCCCTCCACCCCCTCCTCAGCATCAACTGCAGCTGGTGCTTCCAGCTTTATTGTTGTTTTTTTAACTTCTTGTTACTTAAAATATCCTGACACAATGAAAGAAAATCAGAAAAGCTTATGTTGTTTTGCTAATTCCTGTTCCCCTCACATTCTTGGACTCCAAATCTTTTCCTGTTCTGCATTGAGCCACCTGCTTTTAACCAGCAAATATTCTCATGGGCAAATCTATATTCTACTGTCAAAAGGAAGTAGTACAATGCCTGTTTGCTGTGTAGTACTTTTTAGATTATGTTCAAAACTCAAAGGAGAATGAAGAAATATCTCAATACAGCTGTAAGATTTTTTCCAAAGCATCTGCTGCCCATGAACTGTGCCCCATTGAACTGGGCAAAACAAACAAATTAGCAATACACAGAATTAAATCAGCAACATGTAGGTTAAACTAAAGCTAAAAATAGAAATGTTTGAGAGCCAGGAAATGCAAACATTAAGAATAAATGTGTAAGCTTAACCTTGTCCAGTGATATATAGACATAATCATCTGGGCCTCACAGGCTCCAGTACTAAGGCAACAAGTACTCCATCTTCTCTCTAGCATATCATTTGAAAAAAAGCTTGTGATAACCTGTCCAAAGGCTAGAATGTAAAAATCCAGGTTGCAGTCAGAGAGAGCCAAGTTTGCCTGTTTCTACTTCGCTTTTGTATTTCCTGTATTTTAGTTCAAAAGCAATTCTAGGGAGGGATCCTCAGCTGCTGGAAACTGCCTTTTAAACTCAGAAGATCTATTGCACCTGCTGAGGATCTGAGCTGGAGATTTTATTTCCTTTGATTTTTATTCTCCATAAAACAAAAAAAAAAGGTAAAAATGTTCAGAGGGACCAGGCAGCAGTAGTATACTCATCTCCCTCCTGCAGGATGAGACACTCCAAGACATAGGGGCTTTAGCACAAAACTCTGGAGAGGTGACCAGAGTGACGCTTTCTGTGTTGAAAGCTTCCTTCTAATTAGGTTCCAGCTATAGGTCAGATCCTGCAATCACACCCAAACTGACAGATCCTTCTATCCTTGCTGATTTGGCTGCAAGTTTGAGGACTGTGATGTTAATCCACTGGAATACTGGGACTTCTTTCTTTTCCAAGCAGTGAAAGAGACCAGCTGTTGGTTAGGACAGAGCTTCCTAAAGATTCAAGACTACACAGTAGTTAGGCACATTTAAATAAGTGCTCTGACATACCCTGAAAATGGGGGATGGGTATGTTTTCACCTTGCCTTAATCCAAAGGAAAACAAAGGGAGTTTGCTCAGCCTTGTTGCTGAAAACCTCATTTCTGGGCTTGAACAAATCTTATGGAAATTCAGTCTCAAAATAAGAGCAGCTGCAGAGGGGATGTCTGAAAGTGTTGCCAATACCAAAGCTATAGGCATTTCACCAGCTGTGTGGCAGATAGGTCACAAATATTTTCTCGACTGTATACTGGGGGAAACTGAGGCACAGAGTGGTGGATGTGACCATACTAATAGTGGCAGAGCAAGGAAACATAACCCTGTCCTTTTCTTTTAGCCACTAGACATCTCTTCCTGTTTGCTGGAGTGTAGGACCAGCTCAAAAATATATTTAATAGAATCTCCTGCAGGTTTGAGGCTGGAATCTTGAACTGCTCATACACTTCCCAAGCACTCTCCATAGTGCCATTTCCACTGGCTGCTCTGTCTGAAGCCCCTACACTGGCAATCTGGCAGGGAGCTCAACAGTCCCTGGGGGAAAGTGTCACACCCTGGCTCTCTGCCATCTCCACCTGAATGCCATTAGTGAGACATAGCAGATTGCCAAGGTTCACAGAGGTGCATGTGACCTGCTGCAGAAGCATTGAAGGGAAATCTTTCTGAAATGATATATGAACTGCTGGCTCAGACCTCTGCTTCCTCAGCTCTTTGCAGGAAAGAAGTGATGATAAGGACAACATATTTATCCAATTTATACAAAAATGTATGGTGTGTATGATTTATATGAAAAATGTATGGTGTGAACCTGTTGTGTCCCACCTGAGCATCATCTGCCCCTGCCCTCTGTTATCCCAGAACTGCTGTGTGGACATCTTGCCAAGAGTAGAGGGCTTACCAAGGACAGCAGGCCTTACTTCTAGGTCAAGGATGTTGGCAGTGAGCTGCAATGGCAGTAAGCTACAAACTCCTGAGTGAAGTCCAGGCATGCGAGCAAATTCTGGCACCAGGCATGGGATTTATGTCATGGGACTTATGGTAAGTACCCTGTGCTGTGATCCTCTCAGATGTCATAAATCAAGCAGAGCAAGGGCATATGCTTGAATAGGAAACTGGCAGAGAATGTGGTCCTGTCATGGTGTAGGGTCTTTGGAAAGAGATGCTTTCCCCTTTGAACTGGACTTGGGATAGGGCTTTTAGGTGCAGTGGAGACAGTAAATGTTTGTTTGAATCCATAGATCTTTTCCATGTTCTTGCCTTTGTTTCCTGCAAGTGTCTGAACACTGAACCTTTACAGGCATGAATATACCATGAAAGTTCAGATGCTTGGATGTCCCTCAAAATGAATGGCTAAGTGATACTGGCAGTATTTGCCATTTGAATAAGCTGCCTGGCATGAACTATTTGCTATGGGAATGGGCCAAAACTTCTGAATACCTAACAGTTCAACATTCTGTGCACAGACCAAAAAAAGGTGACCTTTGAATAAGTGACTGGCTGTCTAGAGCAGTGGTTCTCAACCTTCTTTGTACCAGAACCCATACGTAAACATTGATGGCCAGTCCCAACCCAGTAAATAATTTAAGTAGAAAACATCCCCCCTGGCCCTGTTGGTGTCCCTCACTCCTGACCCAAAGTCCCCTTCTCCCCTGGGCCCTGCTGGTGCCCTTCACTCCCAACCCACAGCTCCCTGCCCACCCCCAGCTTCCAGAGCAGGCCCCCAGCTACCCCCTCCTGCCTGGGCCAGAGCGTGGCGGATGCAGCACCTCTGGCTCATGCAGGCAGCAACAGAGAGAGTCCAGCCCTAGCACAGGCTGGAGGGAGGAGGAGAGGAGGCCTGTGGCACCTCCCTGCCCCGGGCTGGGACTCTCATGCCGTGCCAAGTGGCTTAGCCATGGCCATTCCCCAGGCAGTGTATCCTGGCCACCGTGCCCCTGCGAGTCCCTGCCCTGGTGCTGCTGGCCTGGCTATCCAGCTCCTCACTGACCCCAAAGGCCCTCTCCCTACCCCCAGCCTGCAAGGGGAAACCTGTGCTTTCCCATATTTTATTTTGCAACTGCTCGCAACTCTTTCAAATATTCTTGCGACCCACTTTTGGGTTGTAACCCATGGGTTGAGAAACACTGCTCTAGAGTCTTGCAGAGCTTGTGTGGCCTAATGAGTAGAGCTAAAAAGCTAGGCTAGAAAACAATCTGATATGACAGGGTCTAATTAGAATGGTTTCTTCAAAAGAAAATTATGTCTCGCTAATCTACTAGAATTCTTTGAATATCTCAGTGGCATTTAGAAGATAAAGCAACTTGGAATAATTTAGTGAAGTTTGTAAAAGTCTTAGAATCAATGTGGCGCAGAGCTGAGGGGGGCAAGTGGGGGGCTGGGGAAGAGGCAAGGGAGCAGTTGTACCTGCTGAATTTCCCTGGGTCCTGGGAACAGCCTGAGGGATGCATGTGGCTGGGAGATGGGCCATGACACATGTGACAGTGAACCCAAAGCACATGGGTGGTGGGAGCTTGGAGACAGTAACTTCTGAGTCCTTCAGAGTCACTCTTGAGGGACCTCACTGCCTTCTTCCCCTACCCACAGCCCAGAACACTGCTGCTGCAGCAGGGGAGGGACAGAGGAAGCATAGAGAATCATAAGGTAGTGCTGGAAGAGAACTCCCTGCTCATCAGGCCTCTAGTGGCAAGTCACAGCTGTGCAGGTTAGGGACAGTCAGAGAAGGTTTTTATACTGCTAGGTGTGGCTGCTCCAAACTCCAAGCTAGCAAGCACTAAGCCGATCAAATTTGTGTGGCTTAAAGTACAATGTGTAACAAGGCCCTGACCCTCTTTCACTGAGGGCTAGCCTACTGTTATTTAGCTTTCATTTATTGCTAAGTAAAAATGTGCAAATGACAGGTTACTACAGGGCAACACGTGGACAATAAAGCCTGGTGCTAGGGTATTCATATATCCATACCTAAGAGATAAAAAGACAAAACATAGGAATAAATGGTCAGTTCTCATCATGGCACAAGGTTCTTAGCAAGGAACTCAAGTTCCTTGGAAGAGGGATGACAATTGAGTCAGCAAAATTTGGAGATGACACGGTTATTTGGGTCAATTTAGAGAAGACTGTAAGGCAACTTCAGAGGGACCTAACCCCACTGGGTCACAGGGTAATGTGATGGCAAATGGAGTTCCATATTGACAAAATCAAAGTGATATGCACTAGATGGGACCTGGCACCAAAGAGGATTGTGTCCTATGCAGAGCTGTGGCCAGGAGAGCAAACTGTTCAGATGCACAAGGAATGGGAAGAAAATAATATGGGCAATATTCTGAAGTCGCTATACAAATCCTGGTGCACTCTTCTCTGGCTAGTGGATGCAGCACTGGTCATCCCACCTCACAGTGAAGGAGGATAAGAGGCACAACGGAGGGGGCAAAAATGATCTAAGGTGTGGGAAACTTCCCATGTGAAGAGAGATGAAAAATGCTGGGGTTGTTACCTGAGAGAGAAGATGAATGAGGGAACAGGAAGCAAGATCATCTCATGAATAGTCAAGGTCAGTGGTTCCTAGCTTTTGAGTCATGATTCCAAGTGGGGGATAATGGTAAATCTGAGTGTCTTTGCAAGCTCCATGACATCCCAGTGCCATGAGCCTACAATTCCCCTGCATGCCTGCAATTAGCAAGGAGCAGAAACTTACTGAACCTCAGCTGCTCCACACTGATTATCCCTATGCCCACATCTGCTCTGAGGTGAGTGGGTGCTAAACCAAGCCAGTCAAGAATGGTTTCCTTCAGGAGCAAACTGCCTCGGTTTAGCCCTCAGTTTTAGATGAGTGTGGGCACAGGCACAGTTACCACAGAATGGCAGAGGTGCTAAAAGGCTCCATGTCCTCTTTATTATGGGCCCTGGGACAGTTACTGCTGTACAGACTTGTACAAATTAACTGTTTGTAAGGGGCCACAACCAGAAAAGGTTTGGACATTGCTGATCTTGGCTAGGGACAGATGTTCAAAAAGCCTGAGCCTGAACTGATTCAGTCTTTGCAGGTTAGTCTAACCTGGGTAGGCTAAATCAGTTTTGTAACCAGACAGACATCCAAGAACTCAGGCAAGAAGCTGGGGGGTGCTCCACCAGCTCCAAAGCATCACCTTCCTTCGTTCCACAGGGATGAGCTCAGGAGGGTGTGGCCAGGTCCGGCAGGAGTGTCTGATTATTCCCCCTCTTCCTAAGCAGCCTAGCAGGGAAGGTTTTAGCATTTATCAACCCATTAAGAAAACAAAGCCTCTCTCCATTAACTAATAGAGCTCTTCTTAAACAGCTCTACCATGGAAGGACATTAAGCTAACTGTTGATGAGCTCCAAAAAGCTTGTCTGCCTGTCATCTCCCACAGCACAGCCCATAGCCAGCATGTGGTCTGCTAGCTAATGCTGAGGTGTCTGCGTAAGGCAGAGGGAAGGGGGGAATAATCTCTGTTTAGCAGAGAGAAGCCAGGCAGAAGTTCTGTGCCTGCAAGTCTCTGTGGGAGCTCTAGCCCGGGAGCGGAGGGGAGGGGCCAGCCCTGTTCTGTAGCAGAGAGCTCTGCCTATCCCAGACAGCATGCCGGGATGATGGGGGAGTCTGGTTTATCTTAAACCAGCAAGGCGTCTGACACAGACATTGCATAAACCAGTTTGACCCAAATCGGTTAAGTCTGATGCTATATTCAACCAAGTTTATCTCAAACTGGTTTCAGCCATTTTCAAACTGGTTCATGGAAACTGCCTCTGGAACACCTCCTCTCCCCCACCACAAATGTCTGACTCCAGGGACATAGCAAGATTTCAGGAGGGGTATTAAAAATGTTCATTTATATTTAATAAGAACAAAAGGTTTCAAAGCGGGATAAAACCTTGTGCTTCACGGTATAAATGTTGACCTTTAAGGAATTTAAGAGGGGACAGATTATCTCACATCTACCAACTGTGAGCATCTGTGCACTTTGCACCCAAGTGGCTGGAGCTGGCTAGCATAAGAGTTAGGGCCTTGGAACAGATGGACCTCAGGTGTGATCCAGGCTGATGACCCCTCTGCTCTAGCTCCCCATAATTGGAGAGTCTGGCCAGGTGTCTTAGCCTGAGCAATGCAAATGTATTCTCTCTGCAGGATCACATGGATACAAGCTGCTTCTTCACTTCCTGGTATAACCTCCTGTGTGGCAGCAGATAGTGGCCTTATTTCTCTTCAGAGGTGGCTACGTTTCTGTGATAGATAAGTGCTCAATAGTGCAGCTGTTATTACCTTGTGTCTAGCCCCTAACGTGATGATTGCAGGGAGTTTCTGGTTAAAATCTCTGCATAAATGTAAAACAATACATTAAAAAAGAAATGCCTTGCCTGCTATCATTAATCCTCTCCTGTGCTGTTGTTTATTATTTACCTTAAAGTACTTTTGGATATGCTGTCTGAATGTCTCCAAGGCTGCAGACAAATGTTCAATTAAAGGCAGATTGGCATCTGATCCATGATCCCAACAACCTTGCCTCCTTCCATGCCACACATATATGAAGAACAGGCACAACTGTGGGATTGAGAATCAGATCTAAATCATGCCCTATTGCTAGAGACCTATGGAAATCACAACATCTGGCATTGCCCATGAAATCTGTGAAAAAAAACCTAACCGAAAATAAAATACCCACTCCTCAGACGGAGCCAGCAGTTCTCATGGTGGTGCAGCTCATTTGTGTAGCCCTCTGGGGGGAAAGGGGACTGGGGGCTACTGGCATGAAGGCAGCCCAAAATGGCTGCCACCCATGCCTCTTGCTGCTGATTGGCTAGAGAACTGCCTGACATATGGCCCTACCCCACTCCACCAATCAACGGGATGGGCTGTATGATGAACAGGCACAACCAATTAGTGGTGAGGGGGCAGGGCCACTGTCCCTCAGTCAATTGGGCCCCTCAGCCAAAGGAGGCCCTGCCACAATACGCCTGTGAAAATGGTGGCCATCCCCATGATCTCGTGAAATCAACTGGCCATCTCCACGAGTTGGGTAAACCCCTACCTGTTGCCTGTGCAGAGGGAGCCCAGAATCATAATCTTAGGTTCCCACTACACTGGAAAGTAATAGGCCAAGTACTCAGTGCACCCTCTGTCTGGGAGCACTGATCAGCTGACCAGCACTGGCCACATGTTCAATTTAAGGCATAAGGGGAACTAGCCACAAAATGATTACACATATTTTATATAACAACTTTGTGGCTTATCCCATTTTATTACACCATTCATTGTATGCATGTGTGGCTTGGTCCCTACTTAAGATATGGTTAACTGGTTAATCACATCTTAAGTATAACATCTACCAGGGACCTGGATCACCACATGCCCTTCCATTCATGCCATGTTATCACTCTCACCTTTTTGGAACTTCTAAGCAAAGCAGGGCAAAGCTAGAATACACTGAGTCTGTACACCAGCACTCCCAGAGCTGGAACAGCAGCAATGAATGTGGAAGTAAAGTCCATTTCTATTAGATGCTGTCTGTAGTGAAGTGAAAGCAGTTTGGCCTAGGCAGTCACTGAGCAAAGGAAACCAACCTTCAATGAGGTCCTTGCCCCCGTGTCTGGGAGCAGGTCAGTCTTACAGTTCCATAGCATAGCTAGGTATGCTGCAGCTGAACAAGAAAGCAGCTCCAGATTCCTTCAGCATAGCTTTCTCAACGTTTGCTCTACCAGCTACCTTGTTCTGGGGAGAGAACCATTCAAAACAGAAGGCTGGTGTGGCCACTCCAGAACAGGGTGCCGTGTGTCCTGCCTGAGGCCAGTGGATATGAATGCTGTTGAGAGAACAGTACTGAGTTGGCTGGATAGAGACAAATCCTGCCTCTTCCTCCTGCTCCTCACAAGCCCTTTCCCATGTTCTGGGAGCTGCTCAGTAGGGCTGTGTGAAATTTGGCCAGCCATTTCATTTCAATGTTGTTTCAACTCGTTTCACACTTGAAACAACAAAATCAAAATTAAACAAAGGGCTTTGAAACAGCCTTGAAATGAACAAGAGCAATTGAAACGTTTTGAAAGTTTTGAAATGTTTCGAGTTTCGAAGCTCAAGCTGGGCTTGCCTGCAGGGAAAGAGAAAGTAAGGAGAGAGGGGGAAAAGAGGGGGGAAGGACTCCTCTCATATTGACTATGTAGCTGGCCACTCACTCTGATCCTTCCCTGAGGTCCCTTCCAATCCCAGTGCTCTGGGGGAGGGATGGAAAAACAGCATAAAAGGGAGCATTATGTGAACTGGCCTGCTTTCATCCTTGGGGTCTGGCAGTTACTGAGCTGTGTGAGGAATATTAGACAACAAAGGCTACTACTAGCATTGATTTGAATGATTTCCTACTTGCTCGCTTAGCCTAGCAAGCGGTGCTCCAGAATACTTTTTTCATTCTTATAGACCTTTTTATTTTATTATTATATTCATTGATTTATTCTTTTCAATTTTATAATTATATTGGATATTACACTATAGAATTTAATTTATGTACAAAGGGAGATGCATTTATATTTTATTTCTACACATTTATACTACATATGTTATAGAATTTATATAGGCACACAGATACATTTATACCTTGTGGCATAGACTACACACCTTACAGAATTTATAGGAACAGACATACATTTATACCTTGTAGCACAGATTATACACCTTACAGAATTTATGTAGGAACGCAAGTACATGTATATATTTGTATAAAAGCAAGAAACTATGAAACACACCATGAAGCATGGTGGAAAGAAAGCTGGCAAGCCTGCAGGGAAGGGCAGAACAGTGGATCGAAGGAGAGGTGTAAGTTCCCCCCCACCCCAAACTGAGACACAGCCTCTTTCCTACAACTAGCAGGGATGAGTCTTCCACAAGCAGCAAGGACAGCCAGTGCCACTGCCTGTGCCAGAGACTGCATCCCCTCCAAGAGCACCAGCCATAACTCCCCACCACCACCAGCACCAACATGACAGTCTCCTCCACCTCCATTTCACTTCCCATCCTGAGCCTTCCAATGGCAGAGGAAGAGCTGGATCTGGATCTGAGTGCCCTAGCAAGGGAAATTCTGGGGAACAAGGGGGAATCAACTGAGTTTGTGCTGCACACCCCTCAAGTTTCCCCTAAAGCAAGGTCTCCTTCTCCAGAAGGCTCTTCAGAGGAGGTTGAGGTAGAGGTTGTGGAGGCAAGTGGCTCAATTGAGTCTGCTCCTCCTGTTGCTGTGCCTCTGCTCCAAAGCTCCCGTTCCCCCAGTGCAGAGGCAGGCCACCCTGTAACAGTGGGTAAAGGCAGACAGAAAGGGGGGGGCGTGTTGTAAGGGTGAGCGAGATCACCCAGAGCACTGAAGAGATGCTTGCTGTCCATAGCCAGCCCTTCTCCTTAGTTGAGTGGCCAGGGTTCAGGCAGCTCATGGCACTTGTGACCCCATCCTACCAATTGCCTGCATGCACCACCTTTAGCAGGACAGAGGTGCCCTCCCTGTATGAGGCATGCAGGGAGTACTTGATGGAGGAGCTGAGCAAGGCAGGGCTGCAGGTAGCCTTGCATTTCACCTCTGATATCTGGAACAGCTGGGGTGGTGATCATGCCCATCTCTCCCTCACAGGGCACTGGTGCAACCAGTCAGGCTGTCAGTGGGCTCTCCTTCAAGCCAAGGTGATGGATGAGTCCCACATGGCAACAAAGATCATGGGGATCGTGAACCGCATGGTGCAGGGGTGGCTCATCAGGCAGGATGAGCTCACCCACAGGTTCATGGTCACTGACAATAGGGCCAATATGGTCAAGGCCATCCATGATACCAACTTTGTTGGCATCTGCTGTGTGGCACAGAAGTTCCACCTCGTAATCAGAAACACCTTAGAGGGGAACAGGGCTGTCATGATGGCTCCAGCACCACCAGCAAGCTCATTTCCAAATGCAGGAAAGTGGCAGGCTACTTCCATTGGAGCATCAAGGGGGGCAAAATGCTGCGGGACAAACAAGCAGGGCTGAATATCCTGCAGCACAAAATCATGCAGGATGTGGGGACTCGGTGGAACTCCACATACCTGATGCTTGAGAGGCTGGCGGAGCAACAGAAGGCCATCCATGAGATGGCCTTGTTCAGGGAGATTGGGATCAGCGGCCCCCTTAACTGAGTGGGATACCATCTCCCAGATCTTGGTGGTCCTCAAGCCCTTCCTCAAAGCCACTGAGACCCTCATCACTGGCAATGCCCTTAGCCAGGTGATCCCCATAGTGAGGGAACTTCAGGGCCAAATGGAGGCTTCCAGGGGATCAATGATCCTGGCTGGAGCAAGCTGCTGTCACCAGCTGTCCAAGCACTGGTGAGGCAGCTGAAGGAGAGCATCAGGAAATGGTTTGATCCCTTGCAGTCTAGTACAGTCCATGTACTGGCCACCATGTATGGCCTGAGGGTGAAGGGCAGCCCATGCAGCAGCCAAAGCCTGAATCAGTAGACGGAGGTGCTGGTGAAGAGAGTCAGGGAGGCAGAATGATGGAGGTGAGGAGACGGGGAAGAGGGGGATCCACTGTCCCATGCTAGCACACCATCCAGTCTCCTCCTCCAATGCAGGCACTACCAATGTGGGCCAAGGACATGGCTTCAATTGTGGGGTCCAGAGGCACCAGACCCCACTATCAGGTAGGAGGCAGCCACCAAGGCCTGACTGCTAATCTTACTGAGGATGTAAAGCCACTTCTGTGTAACCTCTTGGCCTACTGAGCAACCTGTAGCCAGATATAGCCAGATCTGGCCACGGTTGCTTGTGAACACCTGTCTTGGCCACCAACTAGTGTTCTGAGTGAAAGGGTGTTCAGCATCGCTAGGGCTGTAGTGACACCCCACCACACCTGCTTGGATGCTGGTTTGGTGCAGCAGCTGGTGTTCCTGAAGGTAAACCTCCTGCTGCTGTGGTTCCCCAAGCTCCAGGTGCAGACGGAGTGAATGCCACACTCCTCATTCTGTCCACACATTTCTTTTTTTCCCCCATTTATTAAAAGCCATTTAATACCCTGCTCTCAGAGCTGGAAGGGGCACTCATTGCATCACCAACCAGCAGGGGAAGAACATGTCCATGCTGAGCTTCTGTTCCAGGACAAACTTGGGGTTTTGGGGAAGGAAGAGGCCCCAGGTCCTGGGCATGACCACTAAAAGTGAACTCTGCCAGGGTTGGGGAGGCCTGGTGGGACTGCTGGCAGCACGGCAGCCCCAGGAAATGCCAGGACTGAGGATTCCCCTGGTGAAAGGTGAGTAGGAGGTGCCATAGCCTCCAGCTACCACACACATAGACTCTTGGCTGGGGAAAGCCCAGACCCATCACATCTTTGACAGATCTGAGACTTGTTGGTTGCAGTGGAGTTGTAAGGCTCCAGGTGCACTCAGCTTAGCTGCTTGGGATGCCAGCTTTCAGTTTGAAACACCCTTCATCAGGCTGAGGAAGCACCTGCAGTTGGTGTGTGTGCTGTTCCTGGATGGAAGGAATAGTAAAGAAGCCAGAGGCTGGCATGCCATGCAGGCAAGAAAGCCAGCCAGTGAAAATGGAAGTGAAGGCATCAGGGTTTGAGACAAGCTGG
>NW_017728914.1:3265961-3269393 GCF_001723895.1 Crocodylus porosus | reverse complement strand
AAACACAGAGTCTCCGTACTCCAAACCATAAACTCCAAGCCCCCACCAGGGCTCTCAATCCTACCTCCTTTTAGGGTGTTCTTGTTCCCATGATCATCATCGCAGCCAGCCAGCATAACAACAGCAGCATCCACCAGCTCAGGCTGCTCAGCTCTACCACAGAGCTCCCACTCCTGCAGCCGACAGAAGGGAACTACCACTGGGCCCAGGCCTCAGTTGTTATAAAGGGCCCGGCCCTGCCCCCTTCCAGTCACCTGACCGGCTGGTTGCCCTGGCAACCCACAGCTGCCCGGCCCTGATGATTGGCAGCTCTGACAACCTTCACCTGAGCTACCCTGGTGACTGGCAGCTCGCCTCTTCTTCATCTCAGGCACGGAGCACCCCAGTGCCTCTGTGACACCCAGACTCACTGTTCCTGCTGGTGCGGGGTGTCCCCTGCTTCCTCACGCTGCTGTGCCCCATGGGGGGCTCTGCATGAGCCCCCGAAGCCTGAGGCTGCTGCAGGAGCGGTGAGTCTGGGGGCTTTTCTTGGTTGTTTTTTTTCTTAAAGGGCCAGAGCTGGTCCAGGTGGGGCACCCATGGTGGGGACTGGGGGAAAAGTACCTCTCTACTTTTACCTGTGCTGCTACATCCCCCATTTTGAAATGTCAAAACAGCATCAAAACAGCGAAAGAGTTTAGATGAAACAAAGTGGAACAGTAGTTTTAAAACAAAATGAAACTCAAAACAAAACACTGTCCTGTTGAAACGTCAAAATGGAACGGTACTGTTTCGCACAGCCCTACTGCTAAGGATTCTTCATGTTGCTACCAGCTCTTTGTACACTTCAAGTACAATGTGTGGTGCAGAAAGGACCCTCCTTTGAACAAGGAAACCCTGGGTGACTCAGAAATGACTGCCCCCTGCCTTCATATATAGCCAGGTAAGAGAGGTTGTGTGCTCCAGGTGTCCTTGACTCCTGAATATGGTGGCCATCATAGAGGACATTTAAGTTTTCTGCTACTCTGTCCTCTATTGATACAAAAACTGATGCCTTTACCCAACGCCTCTATTTTTGTCTTCAGGCCATCCTACTCCTGAAACATTCCCCTTGGGACAAAAGGTAGCCAAAGGTATACTAGAGCACACCTGAGCCCCAGCTAGGGACTGGGCAGCCACAACAATGGCAGAAGCCGATCTGCCCTTTTTTGAGATCTGGGCAGAGTGTGGCTCAGTCATGCTTCAAGATCAAGCCCAGTGTCTTACGAAAACCATTGGCATGGGGGAACTGACTGCACACAGCAAGGTCAGTGCCAGGTTCTTTGGGCGTGTATACCTTGCCGTCTCATGCTACCATGGAGGGCTGCTCCTGAGCACACCCTCTCACCTACTCCAGACCTGGAAATACATTGCTGCAGCAGGTCTGGGGGTGCCATATGTGCCAACTGTCAGTCTGCCTCTCATTGACAGTGGCCACTTGGGATGCAACAGCAGCTTTGCTGCCACCTTTCTAGGTTCAGCATGTGTGAGCTGAGGGGGAGCATGCTCTACAGCACACTCCAGAGGAACCTGGCAATGCAACATACACATCAGCTAGGAGACTGGGCAATGGATTGATTAGAAAGGATAGCATAGTGCTTTGGGGTAGTAGTTCAGGCTTGGAAAGCCTGGGCTTAGCCCCAGGCTCTCTGACTAACTCCCTGGGTCAGTCCACTAACTCTAGCCTCTCTGTTACAGCCCCTTCCCACCCCTTGTGAATGGGGGCAGTAACACTGATCCTGCTCAGGGGTATGGCATACATACCAAGATAGTGAGGTGTGCAAATGCTGTGAGGATAGCAGCCCATCAAGCACTGTCAGCAGAAAGTAAAGCCATTTGAGGTGGCAGACAGTGGCAGCAAGGGAACAGGAGGGAGGAAGGGGAAAAGCGAGCAGCCCCATCTGCCATATAGACCCTGTCTCGCTAAAGGTGAGGGTCCCATAAGTCCCTAGCTTTATCCCAGGGATACATGGTAGACTCTTTCTGCCTGGTGAGGGACAACAGCACTGGATAGTTCAATGATTCTTGAAGACAGCGACTATCTACACAGCACTATTAATGGAGCTGAGATTAACATTCACTGGCAAGAAAACCCAAATACATCCATGCTGCATCTGTTCTGTGGGTCTGTGTGCAGCTCCAGTTGAAGCACAGCCTCCTCCCCTGGGAGCCCTGGGGATGTGCTCACTGCAACCACGTCAGCTGTTTGTAAAGGCTGCTAATGTCTTGGCTAACAAGCTCCCAGCTGAATGTCCTACGCGCACCTGAGGATGAAACTGGGCTGCCTTCACCTCCTCCCACTGCTGCCCTTTCCCCAGCTGCTGTCTTCTACACAAGCCTCCTCCCGACAGCAGTCCTTACAGATAGCCCAGGGCTCTGATACAGTGGATAAGGGACTTGAGCTGCAAGCTAGGTACTGTGTGAGCAATACTGGGGGAGGAAGCTGGGGGGTATGCAGGCATTATTGGAGACAGTGCTGGGGAGGAAAAGGTTATGAAGGTATTACTGGAGCTACTTGCGGGGGGTGAGACTGGGAGCTGCGTGCACGTGAGCACAGCACTTGTAGGCTTATTCATGCTGGCTCTAATCTAGCTCCCATGATAGCAATGCAGTGCAGACAGGGGCAGTGATGGGCTACCTAATAGGGCTGTGCAAAACTTTGGGTGGTGAGTTGATTCAAAGGAGATTCAGCCTGATTTGGTGGCCAAATCTCCGAATCTGAACTGAATCAGGGAACCAATTCAAAGGTCCAAAATGAATCAAAGCTCTCTGAATCTTGGGAAAAGAAAGATTCAGAGAGCTTCGATGATTTGGACAGCCCCCGGTGGCTGCAGCAAAGAGCTGCAGCTGACTCCAGCTGGTAAGTACTAGAGGCAGGGCAGGAGAGGTGGGGAAGGGATCATGGGGGAACCCCTGCTAGGTCCCCAGCTCCCTGCCTGCTCCAACCCCCATGGCTGCCCGCCTCAGCTTGGTACTTTAAAGAAAAGCCCTGGTGCTCACTGGGTGCTGCTGGGCAGGGGGGGTGATCTCTGCTGCCCCACACTGCATGGGGGCTCTGCGACGAGCCCCCCCCCACCATTTTCACCCAGCCCCCCCCACGGGTGCCCCACCTGGACCAGCTCTGGCCCTTTAAGAAAAAAACAACCAAGAAAAGCCCCCGGACTCACCACTCCTGCAGCGGTCTCAGGCTTCAGGGGCTTGTGCAGAGCCCCCCATGGGGCACGGAGCAGCGTGAGGCAGCAGGGAACGCCCCGCACCGGCAGGAACAGTGAGTCTGGGGTTTGTTTGTTTTTTCCTTAAAGGGCCAAAGCTGGCCTGGGCAGGGCACCTGTGGTGGGGCTGGGGGAGCAGGGCCCCCGTGGTGGGGCCCGGGGAGCAGGGCCCCCCATGCAGCAAGGGGCAATGGGGGACAGC
>NW_017728914.1:3171887-3265861 GCF_001723895.1 Crocodylus porosus | reverse complement strand
GGGGGAGGGGGGGTCAGGGGGCTCATGCAGAGCCCCCCCATGCAGCATGGAGCAGTGGGGGGCAGCATGGATTTGCCCCCTATCCAGCAGCACCCGGGCCTCTTTTTTTCACAAGCGCCAGGAGCTGGGGCATCCATTGCCAGGCTGCGAGAGAGGTCACGGTTGGGCCCCGCCTGGCTGATTTGGAGATTCGGCTGCTGCTGAATCTCTGAATCAGATTCAGCTGAATCAAATCAGGACAGTGATTCAAATCACCAAATCAAAGCACTGTCCCCCAGATCAGCCGAATCTGAAGCAAATACTAGCCGCTTCCCACAGACCTACTACCTAAGTGCAGTCACTAGGGGCCCTGGGGATGTAGTCATGTTCCTAGCCTATGCCACCAGCCTCTAATACTATGATGCCTCATGTCAGCTAAATTAAATATAGCAGAGAAATGTCTCCTCCAGCTACAGTCACACCTTCAGTGGCTGTGCAGGCATGCTCTGAGGGGGAATAGATAGGTCTGTTGTATGTATGCTTTGTTTGCAGCTGTATGAGTGTACTTGTTTCTAGGTGTATCTGACCATTCTTATCACTGAGATCAAGTATATCTGTATGTACATTTCTTGTTGCATGTAAGTATATCCCTTCTTGCTTTGCACAAGTTCACACATTAGTGTTTGTATGAACATGTACATGTATGCATTTACAGGTAACAAACTCCTTACTTGTTTCTGTATTGCACATAAAGGGCCCAGCGTCTAGTCTCCTTGAATACTAGGATCCCAAAAAGTATGTGCCAGTACCCAGCAAGTGGTAATTACTCTCTTGTGTGTATGTGAGAGAGTGTATGCAGACTACCCCGTGTCTGTACTTGTGAGTTTGCCGGTATTTGTGGGTGAGGATGGAGGCATAACAGTGCACCATGCCTGTGGGTGGTGCTGATACCCGATACAGATAAAAGTACAAGTTTGGGGCAGGGGGGTGTATGTTGGTATCCCAGGCTTGTGTGGGGGAATCCCAATACCTTGTTTCTCTGTCTAGGGTGTGGTTGATGGTTATGTATGGCTGTATGTGTTTGTAATGGCAGATATGCTAGTATCCCATATTTGAGGGGACAGGTAACAAATACTCCATGTCTCTGTATACTTGCCTATGCCTCCTGTCTGCATGGAAGGGAGTGCTAGCACTCTCTGTCTGTTAAGGGGAAATGTGTTGGGGTAGGTGTCATTTCCCCACTGTCTGTGTGCATGCTGCTTTGTACCTGGTCCAGTTGTCTCTAAGATTTCTTACTTGCTAAAAAGATTCCCCATGGCAGCTCAAGTCTCCCTCAGCATAGTCCTGCCCTGGGATCCTGTTGGCCTTGGGAAATGTAGCATCTCTGTGCTAATGGCCCCAGCTCCTTGGCTTGGGAGTGAGGGGAGCCTGAGCCAGGCTGCCGCAGACTTTAAAGGCCAGCACTTTAATAAAACACTGCAGGATTGTGAGAGATAAAAATAACCCCCTTGTCTGCCTCCTACATGGCAAAGCTTCTGAAAAAGCTGCACCTTGCATCCCAGGCCCAGGTGGTTATTTTTAGGTCCATCATCTCAAGCTTCCCTGGTTGGCCACTTTATAAATAACTCATCCCTTTATCAGGTTCCACTTCAAGCAAGCTGCTTAATATTCTAGCATAAATGCCAGGCCAAGCTGGCAAATTAATTGTTTTGCCTGCAGCTACTCACTCTTGCCCTGCCTGTGCACCACAGCCTAGTGCAGACCAGAGACAGCTGTCTTCTTCTGGGTACTGAAGCTGGACCTGCTACTCCAATGCCACATCTTCACCGGTTCCTGCCCTGACTTATTTCACCCCACCCTGTACCCTGCCAACCTCATCCCACCTGCAGCCTGATTCCAGCCCTTACTGTCAACCAAGACCCCACCCCCACTCACCCCTGGGCTTCAGTCCCAATTCTCAGCTGGCCTCCAACTCCATATCATTCCTCTAGGCCCAGATCTTACCTGACTTGTGTGTCACTCACTCCATCCTTACCCACCCCAGCACTCTCATTCCACTTGTCCTAACCCTGACTCTCACCCACTATCCTCAACTCCCACCCCACCAACACAGACAATGACCCTCTGATTCGCACCTTATCAGGAGAATGGATGTAGCTGGGCTCTGAAGCCAGCTACACACCAGGGCCTAGCATCTCAAATCCAACCCCACCCTTGCCCCGAATTCAGAGCTTAACCTTGCCCTGAGCCAGCCTGTGACATTCCTTGAAATTCCAGCCTTCTGCTGCAGACTGAATGTTTTGACTCTTCCCTCTTCCTCCAGTTTCTGACCTCTTCCTGCCCAGAGCAGTCCTCAGGGGTCCCTGAACTTTGCTTACCTGAAGAACCCTCCTGGCATAAGCCCTGACTCCCTTTGTAGAGCCTGATGCCCATTGACTTCTTGTGCCTTGGTTGTGGCCCTGAGCCTTCCCTACTCCTTAAATCCTCACCATGGAGCACTGAGAGCACCCTGAAAACACCTATGTCACTATGGGTGAGGGCAGGCAAGGGCTGACTGTACCACTGCAGACCCCTGCAGCCCAGACCCACAGAGACAGCTTCTTTGTCCCAGTGCTGGTTCCAAGCACATCTTTGCCATTTTAACTCCTCACTCCAAACAGAAGATCCTCACTGCAGCATCTAATGTTAAGGCAGGGCTGAGGGTGAAGGAGATGCCAACCCACCCCGGTTGTGTCCCATGTTGGTGTTATGCTGCTGGTGAGACACTAGGGAGGGGCTGGGTGTGGTGCTTTAATTGCCCAGGTAGGGCAGGAACACATTTGAAGCATGACAGCTCTTCTCTTGCATTGAACAGGAGCCAATTAATCTAATTAAAGTGGTTGCTGGCTTGTTATCTTTGCACAGCTCCATGAGGCAGTGAAGGCTCCTCATCTTCTCAGCACCCCCACTTAGACAGGAATGTGTATGTGTGCGCGTGCGAGTGTGCATGCAGGATAGGGAGCAGGGCTCTCACCACATCAATATGCTTCCAGCTGTTTCTTCAATTAGATTGGATTCTGTGAGGCAGGCCCAGCTTGGCCACTGTGTAATTAATGCCACAGAGGAGACTGGCTGACTCAGCCTTCATTGCCTGGTGGAGGGTTGGTTTAGAGAAAGTGGCTCCCTGGAGTAAGCAGGAGCCATTTTGTTATGTAGAGGCTGGGTGTGAATTCCTGTGCAATGCCCCGCACAGCCCCACACTGCACACTACAGTCCACACTGCATCTTGCATGACCACATACAGCACACCGCACAGCCCACAGGGCATGCAGGCCAGTGTGTATGAAGCAGTGAGCAGCTTAGATGCCCCTCTCAGCAGCCTGTCAGTTGGACTGACACCTCTTCCCTTTCCCCACTTGCTGCCTCCCAGGCTCCCCCTCCATAACTGCAGCCCTCTGACCTGAAGGTCAGCGTCAGTAAATTGGCACTTTACAACACTCTGCATGCTTGAGAGCCTCCACAGACATTAACTAATTAGCACTCCCAGCAGCCCTGGGAGGACAGCATCATTATCCTCTTTGAATGGAGGGAAACAGAGAGAGGAGGGGCCAACCAGCAAAGCCAGAACTCTAATATAATAAAAGGCTTAGTCGGTCTGTCTGTCCGTCACACTCCAGGCCAAGTGCTCATGCGCCACTGAGACAACAGGCGCCAGTTGGCTGGGTGGCCTGGCCTGTGTGGCTGAACACGCCCCAGGCACCCAAGCAACAGGGCTTCCCTCCCTCCTCCCTGCCTGAGGGTGCAGCAGGGGATGACCGTGGCGGTGCCCCCCTGCTGCCCAGCCCCACCGCCCCCCAGAACAGCTGGCAGGGAGGGGAAGGTAGCAGCCAGGGATGGAGGGAAGGGGTGGGGCTGAGGGAAGGTAGGCTGGAGCTGGGCCCACCAGGAGTGCCACGCAGCACTGTGCCTTGGGGGAGGTGGTGTGCAGGGAGGGAGGGGAACGGGTGGAGGAAGCTGGCAGGCACAGCCTGGGCAGACCTGGAGGATGGGGGAGAACGGTGCCAGACCTGAAGTGGCAGGGGAGGGGGGAAGCCAGACCCAAAGTGGTGAGGGAGGAGGGAGTGGGTCCAGACCAAAGCGGCAAAGGGTGGAGGAGTAGGCCTGGAATGGAGGCGGCGGGGGTGGGGACCTGGGCCAAAGCAACAGTGTGGGGGGCTGGGCCAACGACACAGGCCAATGTTCCCCCTCCCCCCCAGTCATTCTTGACAGTCCTGCTAGTCCTTCATATTAGGCCCCACTCTGACCATTAGGTAATGCTGCCAGTTGTATTTGGGGCTGAGGGGGAATAACTGGAGAAGCACTTGTGCTTGTGTGGCTCAAAATGGACTCTATGCATGGTACCAAGGATTGGGACCTCTGCTCAGCCAGTGCACAGCTGCAGGTTTGCCCCTCTCAAACACTGCTTCCTAATTTTCCTAGTCTCTTGTCCTATTCTTTCAGCTTGTTCCTCCACTATACCCCAAAGTCTGATTTCTCATCTCACTTTGACTGGCTGCTGTAGAATTCCTCCTGATTTATATCTTCATCAACCCAAGAGTTTCTGGGTACCAATCAAAGAAGCACAGAGGAAGGGCAGCATCTTTTAGGCTGAGGAAAGAAGCTACTAGGTCCCCTCCCTCTAGCATTTCTCCACAGCGGTTGCAGGACTGAGGCATTCCAGATTCCTTTGCTCTTTCCTCCTAGAGCTCTGAGCACAACCCCTTCTTGGCCTGAATGCAGGTATGAGAAGTTCCTGCCACCTTCTGACTCAGAGCACTTACCTGTCTCACTAATTCTGAAACCCAGTGATACCAGTGTAAATTAACATGATTAGGGCTCCATTCCCTCCACCTCAAGGGAGTTTCCTCTGAATCCTTCCTTGTAGGGTTAAATATATGCTCCCTCTAGGCAGCTGGGGCTCTTGTGTCCCTACCCTAGAAATCCTGAGATCTTGTGGAATGCCCAGGGGGGCTGAGCAAATGCAACCTGCCCAGCCAGGACAGCCTGACTACAGGCTTGGCAGACTGCTCCTTGAGTTGTAGATCCCATTGAAGTTTAAATAATCTACCCAGGTCTGCAGACTCCTGTACGGGCCAAGAAGGTGGGTGTCTATACTGCACCATATCTGGAGCTGTCTGCCTGATGTATCCTAGGAGTACTAAGGCGTGAAGGTAATACCTGGGGAAAGGCACATTCTGGAAGAGGGAAAGAGGTAAGAGGAAAAAGCATCAGAACAAAAGTCAAAGGTGAGCTGTGAAACATGAGTACTGCAGTGAGGTCAGCCCAGTGCTCAGATGCTAGAAATCAGTCCCTACTGCCATGGGCAGGTGCAGCCAAGCAGTTCCCTCTGCACTGCAGAATGGCACAAGGACAGATGGACCACAAAACATAGGGCCAAATCTCTGCTCTTCCTAACAAGACCAGAGATCTTTATGACATGCACATACCACAATCTGAAGGATACTGACTTAACCAGTCACCCCAGGCCTGACTGGATTTTGTTGCTTCAGGCCTTCCCATTTCTCAGTTCAACATTGCTCAACATCATTTTATTTCTGAGGCTGCCTTGTTGCCCTTTGCCCTTGATGAGCCCTGCAATGAGTTTCTGAACAACAGTAAGTGGAGCCAGGCAGAATACACACACCCCTCCAGAGAGCAGGGAACAGCCGCTCTGGTCATGAGCTGTGCACAACCTTATTGACTGCAGACCACTGTTTTATAACCCTGACCCACATTGGAAGAGTGAGGCCAAGAGAAATTTTAACTCTTTCCAGCTCTCCTGAATGTCACAAGATCCTTTCCCAAAAACATATCAAAGGATTCCAGACACATACCTGGAAAAGTAATGCAGGAGTAGGGATAGCAGTACTCCCAGACTGTCCTGAAAGCAAGTGGTAGTGCAGAGAGAGTGAAGAGCATCGGAAATGCATGAGGGTTTCAGAGGTCCTGCAGTCCACAACACATCAGGGGAGAATAGAAAAGGTCTGTGACCTGCTGGCTAAATAATCTCAGATGGCAAAAATCCAGATACAAAGAGCCAGCAGTTCATGGGATTCATGCTTAGCCTTGTGAAAATACCTAACATGCTTTGTTAGCATCACTAATGCAGAGACTCCTGGGCAGGAGCACAGAAACTTTAGTGCCAACATCTAACAAGCTTCTTGAGCCAAAGACAGCCCTGAAGTAGTTATAAGCTATGCTCCAGGAAACTCAAATGGAAGGAGCACTCTGTGTGCGCCAGGCAATTTCCCTGGCTACAGCTATCCATCTGCACAAGCACCCCTGAGTCAGTCCTAGAGGAGACAGGCATCCACACAAAACCAAGGAGGGTGCTGACCCTCCATTGATCCAGGACATCCAGTATGCTGATGACAGATGGAAGTACCTGTGCCCCAAAGTTACTCACAAAAAGTTTGCCAGGAAGGGCAAACAGTAGCTGAACAGGCTATGGTAGCAGAATCTCCTCTAAGGACAAATGCTGGCTCTATGAACAGGGCCAGAGAGGGTCATAAATGGTCATTACTGGGGATCCTGGTTTTCTCTGAAAAAAAACCACATGTAAATTCTCTAATAAAAACCACAAATTCTCTGATTAAACCCCCCAAATCCATAATTAAAATGAAACACCATAGGGATCAATTAAACATGTTGTTTTATTGATATATTTACAATTTTAAAGCTATTGGGAAACCTACCAATACCTCAATCACTATAATAAAATTAATTCTAAATACTTATAAATGTTGGTCTTTGATTTTGGGATTTTTATCATGGAAAATTAGAGCTCTCCCTGCCCCCTTAGCTCACAGAACCCAGGTCCAGGCACTTCATTCACAAAACACATGCCCCCCCACCCTGCTGGTGCCCCTTACCCCCACCCACAGCTCCCAGCCCTGCCAGAGGGGACCCCCAGCTGCCAGGGCTACAAGGCCAGGGACCTGGATCCACAGCCCCCTACTCCCCACAACAACACTGGAGCCCTGGCTGCCACCTGCAGGAGGCGGCAGTTGCTACAGCGTAGCAGAGCCGGGAGCCTGGCACACCCCACCCCCCGCCGCTAATGGGCTGGAGCAGAGCCTGTGGTGCAGGCAGCGGCAGGCTACCTGCCACGATGCGCATTCCTGGGGGACAGGCCCTGGCTCCCTACTGTTCTGTGCCTGGCTCCCTACTGCTGTGCGCATTCCTGGGGGCGGCACCCTTGCCCCCCAGATTTGTGTGCAGGGTAGGGGCAGGTGTGTGCTGCCTGCTGCGGGCTTGGGCTCTCTGCCCTACTGCCCTCCCCTGGGGCCTCCGCAGCCCAGTGGGTGGGACCCAGCACATCAGGGCAGAATGGGGCTGGGAGGGGAAGCTCATTGCCACTGCTGCGAGCTCTGCGCTGCCCTAGCGACATGCTCTCTGCCCGCCCTGCAGCAGTGAGGAGCACAACTCCACACTACCCCCCTCCCCCCCCCTGCTGCTGGGGCAGACAGGGGGCACATCACCAGGGCAGCGCAGCAACCAGGGGCTTCTCCACCCGCTCTGCTCTGCCACACCAGGTACCACCCACTGGGCTGCAGAGGCCCTGGGGCAAGGCAGCAGGGTGGGGATCCCAAGCCCCACAGATCTGTCCTCCCAGGAGTGTACACAGGAGCAGGAAACCATCCCCCCTCGCTGCTGCAGCAGTGGGGCACCATAGCCCCTGAGGCAGAGCAGGGCAGGGAGCAGAGTTAGTTTCCCCTCTACCCCACTGGTAGCCAGATGGCTTCCTGCTCGGAATAGGCCCCCAGCTGTCCCCTCTGCTGGAGTCTGGAGGAATAACCCCATCCCTGACCCTGTCCCAAGGGCCCTGCCTGGCTGTGCTCCCCCACCCCGCACTGCAGTGGAGGAGCGGAGCCCTTAGTGGGGGTGGCAGCCCCTGTCACACTGTGGGGAAGCGCAAGCCCCTTTCTGGTGAGGGGCTGTGCTGTGGGCTCAGGCTGCGCGTGGCAGCGCCAGGGTGTAGGGCCAGAGCCCTTGCAACCCCCACAGCACCACTGCACTCCACAGCCGGTCTGCTGGCCCAACAGCGCAGCCCTACCTGGGAGGCCATGACAGGCTCCTCCTACCTGTCAGGCACTCACCGCTCAATGCTCTAGTTGCTGGGTGGGGGCAAGACCAGCTCCCGCAGCTCATTCTGTGCCTGGGCAAGCTACTGAGGGGGCTTATTTGGCCCCCCATTACTCCCCCGAGCTTCAGCTGTGGCCTGGCCAGGCAGACCTCATGGCCAGCAGCTAAATAAGCCCCTTCTTGCTGGGAGGGGGCTTGCCCCAAGCACAGAGGGGTCACTTGCACTGCAGCAGTGTGGAGGGGGCATGGCCAGGCAGGGCCCCTGGGCGGGGCGGGCAGGGATGGGGTTATTCCTCTGGCCTCCAGTGGAGGGGACAGCTAGGGGCCTATTCCAAGCAGGGAGCCACCTGGCTGCCAGTGGGGTAGAGGGGAAACTAAGTCTGCTCCCTGCACCACTCTGTCTCAGGGGCCATGGTGCCCCCCGCTGCAGCACCGAGGGGGGAGTGCGGGCAGACCTGGCCCAGGTCCCTGCCGGTGGCACCGGGAGGCGGAATTAAAACCCTCTCTGGCCAGTTCAGCCTGGGTTGGCCATGCCCCCACAGCACAGCTTCCCTGCAGCGGAGGGCTGGCTCTAGCACCCCCTGGTGCCGAGCAACTGCAGGCATATGGCCGCATTGCCTCAGTCCGGAGAGCATGTTTGTCCTGTTTCAAACCCGTTCAGCCTAGGCAGGTTAGACTAGCCTGTAAAGGTTGAATCAGTTCAGGCTCCAGCTTTTTGAATGTCTGTCCATAATCTTGATGAGAGCTGCTCAGAGTAGGAGCAGACAACATGGAGAGGGTCCAGAGGAGGCCACTCGCATGATCAGGGGACAGCAGGGCAGGCCCTATTAGGAGAGACTACGGGACCTGAACCTGTTCAGCCTCCACAAGAGAAGGCTGAGGTGAGACCTGGTGGCCATTTACAAACTAGTCAGAGGGGATCAGCAGGCATTGGGGAAGTCCCTGTTCCCCCGAGCACTACCAGGAGTGACCAGGAATAACGGTCACAAGCTGGCAGAGGGTAGATTTAGGCTAGCTATCAGGAGGCACTACTTCACGGTCAGGGCAGCTGGTATCTGGAACCAACTTCCAAGAGAAGTGGTGCTGGCTCCTACCCCAGGGGTCTTTAAGAGGAGGTTAGATGTACATCTTGCTGGGGTCATTTGACCCCAGTACTCTTTCCTGCCATGGCAGGGGGTCGGACTCTATGATCTGCTCAGGTCCCTTCCGACCCTAAAAACTACAAAACCATGAAACTGGTGGGCTGTGGAGATGGGAAGGGGTGTAAGCATTTGTTGAGAGATTTGAACCAAGTTTTGGAAAAGCCAGAATAATCTGCAAAGACCTGCAACTGGCAAAATTACAGATGAGGACTGGGAGGAAGGAAAAGAGTTAAGAAACTGCAGCTCATTAGATTAGCTTGGAAGAGAATATGGAGGACAGGTGTGAGAAGAAATGAGCCAAGTACAAAATATGGCTTTGAAACTGACCCAGATATCTGAGATAACTGTGGGAGCCATAGGTATGAAAATGCATGCTGAGATTGTCCTGCTTTTGGGCAAGAGTGCAGAGTCCATCTCAATTACAATCAATTTGCCAGATGGTACAGGCCAAAGCAGACTGTACCTGCAGTAAAGGAAAATCCTGCTAAATCCACTGAGGAGCCTTCAAGTATTGATTTCAGGGGGCAGAAGCCACAGACTCTGGAGGATCACAGGAACACTAGTTAAGCAGAGCATGGACAACACCTTTCCAGTGAACTAAGCACCACTGAATCAGCAACCGAGGCCAAAAGGGAGCTTCTGCACTTCAGCTTGAATGATACAGACACAGTTCAGAGGTCTCTTGGCAGGGAGCCCATCCTCAGGGGGAAATGTTACTCTTCCTCAACAGTGGAGATAGATAATAGGAGAAGAAAACGATCTTAAATAAGATTTTGTTGTGTCTGAGGGAATAAGAAACAGGAACAGGAGGCCCTTCTCAGACACCCGAGAAGCAACTCCACCCTGCAGAAAAAGGAAACTGAGGATGATCTGGTGTGACTATTATTAAGCCTGCATAATAATTATAATGGCTTAGTTTATATGGTTCAGAGCATGCGTGTTCTGTTGTGCTATTGTGGTTAAATTAAGCAGACTTCTGTAGCTCATGGCACACAAGGAGCACTGCTGGTAATATGTCTGGTTGCCTTTGGTTATATAACCCACTGACCAGAAGCCCACGTAAAAGCCTTCAGTGTAAGCCCAGAATAAGACTCAAACTCACACCTCTGTGTAGAACAAAACACCTTAACTTCTATCACAGCATGCCTTTCTCATGGCTCAGTTTTTGATGACCATCAGCTGAGAAGTAGGCACAGCCCCACTGCCAAAGAAAGATGGCAACTGGAGACCTGAAGTGTATGTACTGGCAAAGCTGGCAAAGACCCAGTATATCACCATTGTCAGTCCCAAATGTCCAGAAATCACAAATCTGGACCCACACATTCATGAGATCAGTTGAAAAAATTGTGAGATTTTGAAAATTAAAGTCTGGGGTGTCTGAGCCACCATGGCATGCTTGGGTTTAATTGTCAAATTTATGGCCACACCACAAGGACCAGAACCTTATTTCTGAAGTTGAGATTCTCAGCTAACCTGACCCCAGGAGCTGGGAATTTAAGGAAAGCGCTTAGTAAAATGAGACTCCCAATAAAGTCAAGCAATCATTTAATTCTAGATTGTAGTAGTTTGGTAAGCACACAGCCTTTGATACAAGCTGTCACCTTCTGAGCCCGGATCTCTGAGTCAGCATCTTGCACTCTGCTGCATCTCTACTCCCCACCACCCTCACTAGTTCCTACACTCCACCCTTGCCCTGCTGCATGGGCATGTGGCTGATGGCTAAATGACTCTCAGCATCTGGGCTGAAACCCAGAAGAGCCCAGGGAGTGCACCCTCAAACAGTTATCAGCTGCCCCTCCACATTGAGATCACTGCAATGTGGAGGGGCTTCTGTTCCCAGATCTCCCTACTCCTTACTCACAGAACAGGGAGGAAATGGCCCACATGGCCAGTGCCCCTTCAGCCTACTGGGGTTAACCATGAAGCCTCCATGAATGCCTGCTTTGGGGACTGGCACAAAGGTGATGAAAATTCCTAGTGGTTGACAACCCCTTGACTACCCCTGTCTCTTCAGAGCTTTGGTGCCCAGATGGGATAAGCAATCATGCCTGCATCTCCTGGGCAGATTCCCATACATGCTCACCCAGCACCCTGGCTAGTAAGCTACCATCTGAATACCAGCCATAGAGAATGAATCCTGCTCTTGGGGATCCCCTCCAGTGACTTTTGCCATTGGGGCTGCAGTGCCCCTGGCTCCAGGCAGGAACTTGTCACTGTACTGGGCCCAGAAGAAGCATACTGAAGGAGATAGGGATGGTGGGGACCCAAGGAAGACTAGGGAAAACTATTCCAAGCCTTTACCACAGAGTTCTCCTGTCCCCTTTCTAGATTGCCCCAGGTGCCCCCAACACCAGCAGACCGAGTCCCTCTCACTCCTCTGAGCTCACCAGTCTACCTTGGATTCCCTGAAGTGAATCTCTGGGTAGGAGTGGACCCTGCCTCCCCCACTCTTGCCCCAAGGCCCTGTGCGGATCTGTGCTGTACTCATAGGTGGTGGCTCTGCAGGAGAGCCCAGGGAGCACAGGTGGCAGCGTATTGGGCAGTTGGGGCTGTTTGTGCAGAAGCCTTCATCTTGCAACAGACAGGGCACCTCCACTTTCAGGGCTTGGGATGCCTGCACCTGAGAGCATGATCAGTGCCTCATTTTCAGCTCAATGGAGTTTCCATCTGACATGCATCTGAGCCCATAGAGCAGAGATGCTCTAACTCTAACAGGTTGCTTTGCTCCCTGTTCTTCTGCTATCATCTTGCCCACCCTGCCTAGAGGATTGGTCCTTCTGGAGCAGGCTGGACAGAGTACATACAGTGCCCAGCGCATTGGCAGAGGAAGCTGTGCTAGCATGAGAGGAGGCAAAGGTCCCAGGCTGCCTCCTTTGCCTCAAGTGATGGGTCCTGTGGGGCATGTGACCCTCCTGGGTACCCAGACCTGACTGACACAGAAACAAAGGAACTGTATGATCCACTGAGAACTGGGCAAGCAGCAAAGGCCCATGCAGGGATCTGAATTTGCAGCACTTTGGTACTGGGTCCTGCTCTGATTCTGCCCTGCCAGGGAGCTACTGAGATCTGGCTATACTCCATGTTCTGATGAACACAGTGCTTTGTTTCTCAGCGACAGGAGCAGATCCTGTGGAGAGAGCAAGGCCGCGTCATGAAAACTAATTATGAGCCAGGGAAAGGGAGGAGGCCTTTTTGCACAGGTGTTAGGCAGCAGGGCGCTGACAGAGTCACACTGGCTAATTAGGTGCCCTGCTGGCCTCTAATGAGAACAAATGAGAGGCCAGCCCATGTAGGGAAGGGCTGTGGTATGCAGCCACCATCCCAGGCTCCTGCTTGGTAATTAGCCTGCTATGGGCTCTGGAACCTCTGGAGCAATTGACTGCTCTCACCTAGATGAGGTGAGCACCAGCGGCAGAGGGTGATGAGTCAGCAAGAGGAGGTTGCACAGGGCTAGAACTCTGCCCTGAGGAGCAAGTGGACATGTCCATAGAAGCTGAGTCCCAGGTAAGTGCAGCACTGGCAGCAGGAGACCTGGCATTACGGAATGGCCTGTATTCTCCATGCACTGGCTACTAGCTGGCTGTGACCACTGTGCCCTCCCCCCTCTGCCTCCCCCCCAACCTAATACACTAGCCCAGGACTCATCCATGATGTCTGGTAGCCAAGCTGGATGCCCTACCACCATGCAACTTACATGGTGTAGCTTGTCCATGTTCTCCCATCTTGTCACTGGCAGCATTGATTTTTCTATAAGGTGAGAAAGCTGTCTTTCCCCTAGCTCTCAGTGTGCCATTTGCTGTGGTCTGTCCCCTTAATGACACAGCTCCTTTGTTCTGCCCCAAGTACAATACTAGTTCCCAGCTTTGCTTCAAGCTCAGGACTTGGAGGGCCTTGGCACATTTACCATGTGCTGCCCAACTCCTCTATGAATCAAAACCTTTTCAAGCATTATTCCATTTCTTCTCTGCTCCCAGTAGGAGTCTTCCCAGCAGGTGTGGAGAAATCAGCCATATAAGCACTGTACAAGAGGTCCCAGAACTGATTAGGTCTGCTCTTGCTTGCCCTGGGGCTTACTGTAGGCCATTTATTCTGTGGAGCCTCAGGGGCATTCTCAGAAGGGTGATGTCAGGGCCCATTAGCTAGTATTGCAAATACTTGAAAGACCTGAATGTTCTTTTGGTCCTTTAAAGAATGTTCTTGCTAATTGAAAATAAGCAATGAGTTGAGGAAGTTTGTATAGAGGCATCTCATGGGGATCAGTTCCGTTTATCAATGATCTGAAAATAAGTAAGAGGCAAGAATTTTTGTGGGGGCTATCTTTTATTGGACTAACCATATAATTGGGAGGGACATAGTGTTTGCTGATGACATAAAGCTTAGTGGAATGGTAAATATGATACAGAGCCAGCCAGCTACTTACATGAAGCAAGCATGAATTCTAAGAAATGCAAAGGGAAAGCCATACCTCCAGGAAGAATGTAGGTTCCACTTACTGGACAGAAGACTACACAGTGAAGTCAAAAGGTACATAAGAGTCATGCACATATGGTACATCTAAGAGAAATGTAGTCCTGGATGGATAAATGAAGTTAGTAAATAGAAGAGGTGATACTCCCCCTCTGTGCGACACTGGTCCAGCCTCAATTGGAGTACTGCGTACAGTTCTGGGCACCGCACTATAAGAAGGATGTGGCCTGCCTTGAGAGGGTTCAGAGGAGGGCCACCCACTTTGTTGGAGGGCAACAGGGCAGGCCCTATGAGGAGAAGCTGAGGGACCTGAACCTGTTCAACCTCAGCAAGCAGAGGCTGAGGTGGGGATTTGGTGGCTGCCTACAAACTCGTTAGGGAAGATCAGCAGCAAATAGGAAGGGCCATATTCTCCCCAGCAGCACCTGGGGTGACGAGGAACAATGGCCAGAAGCTGCTGGAGAATAGGTTCAGGTTAGACATTAGGAGGCACTATTTCACTGTTAGGGTAGCTACGATCTGGAACCAACTTCCTAGGGAAGTGGTCCTCGCTCCCACCTTGGGTAAATTAAAAAAGAAGTTGAATAAACACCTGTCTGGGGTCATGTGATCCCAGCATGTGCTCCAACCAGTGGCAGAGGGTTAGAGTAGATGATCTATTCAGGTCCCTTCTGACCCCTAACTACTATGAAACTATGAAGTAGGAAATGGCATTACCTCTGTATATGGTACTGGTGAGACCTTTACTGGTACTCTTTCCAATTCTGATGTCTATGCTCCAAAAATAATACTGAAGAGTGTCTGAGGACAAGCTACAAGAACAATTCTGTCTGACCCTGTCTTGCTGTGAAAGGTGCTCAGCCCATTTAGAGGAAGGTGGAAAGGAGGGTGAGAGATGGTGTTGTGATGGCCAGTAAGTACCTCATATGTGAAAACTCTCCTGAAAGTTTGGGACTCCCCAAAGCACCCCTACAGTGGTTCTTAGACCACTGTAGTGGGAAGTCTAGGGAGCTTCCGGACTCCCCAATCTAGCAAAAGGCGAAATGAGCTCTGGTAGCTAGAATAGAAGATGAAGCTAGAAAATTTAAAGAGGAATTATATGCAAAATTTTAACAGTGAGCAACTTGATTATTTAACAGTTGTCCTAAGGACCACAAAAGTTCCTTCACTGGTTGGAGTCTTATCAAAACAGGTGTCTTTTCCAAAGGGATTTCCTAGCCAAGCCCCACATTCTGGTTTGGATATCACAGCCATGTACACTAAGGTTCCATTTGGTTTTCATGAATACTAGGGGCAGAATCTTATTTCACTTTATGCATTCAAATGGCACTTTCTCAGCTGAGTAACTAACACACAATGTGCAACCCTAGTGCACATGTGTATTCCTGCACATCCACATCACATAGCTATGCACCAGGCTGTGCTCTGGCTGTACAGATATGCATCTATATACACATACCTGTATATGAGTCCTGAAATTGTTCTCGGCAAGAAAAAAAAGGATAAGCCTCCTATCTTCCAGTCTAATGGTTAAGATGTTTGCCCAGGAAACAGGAAATGCAGATTACAGCCCTACCACTCCAAGGGGTTTTAGAGCCTGTATGTCTCCACTTCCTATCCCAGCACTCTAAGCACCAGCCCACAGGCTAGGCATTATTTAGCATCCTCTCCAGCCTTCCACTTGAAGCTGGCCCACTCTACCTTGTTGCTATTGGAATAAGAATGGATAAAGAGATGTTTCTATCCCATTTGGAGTGGGGGCCTAATATAGAACCCAGGGCCCCTTCTCAGATGAGCAGCTATCTAACTGAGCCACACTCCCACTGGTTTGCATGGTTCTTCAACAGTGGAAACTGCCAGTGGGAGAGAAACAGGGGAAAAACCTTGGTCAAACCCTGTTCACTCTTCCTTTCAGCATCCACTCTCTGTTGCTGTGTGACACAGGCCTATTTGTTGCTTTAGAGGGATCGTGGGCCATTGTCCACTAAGAAATGCTATAAACTTCCTACAAAAAAGGAGGCTACTAGGAAAGCAACAATTAATTGCTTGGGACAACTAAAAACATAACGGGGATGGGAGTGGAGGTCAAAGGTCTATAAGCAGTGCACCAAAAAGGAATGCCGAGCAGAGCACATTGAACAGTGTCCACTGGTCCTCAAATGAGTCCAAAGAACCAGTGGATACTGCCCAATGAAATTCTTCCTGAAAACAGGATTAGATCAAGAACAGGCAAGCAGCCCCACAGTCCACAGGGGTGCTCCTGACCACAGCCTCCTTCCTGGTGAGACAGATGGTGAGTTTAGCCAGGGCCAGAAGGAGGTTGACCAGGAGGCAGATATGGACATTGAGGCTAGGGACAGACATTCAAAAAACCTAAGCCCGAATTGATTCAATCTTTCCAGGTTAGTCTAATCTGGCTGGGTTGAACTGGTTTGTAACTGCACAAACATCCCAGAAATGCAGGCACATGCCTATGGTGGCTCAAGCCAGAAGTTGGGGGGCCTTACAGCAGCCCTCCCTTCCCTTCCACAGTACAGAGCTGGGGGCAGGGTATGGCCAGACCCCAAAAAGGTGCTTTGATTACCCCAATGGGGAATTGGTAACAGTGTTTATCACCCCATAAAAACAACACAGGGACATTACCAACTACCTGTTGATTCTGCTTGTTGATTTAGCAGGGACCATAGTCAGCATGTGGTCTGCTAGCTAATACACAGACACCTCCTCAGCAAGGCAGAGGGGAGGGGGGGATTCCTGCTTAGCAGGGAGTGGTGAGGGGGAGTGGGGAAGCAGCCTACAGTCTGTGCTTGAGCTGCAGCCAGGGAGGAGAGGGGAGAGGCCAGCCCTGCTGCAGAGCAGAGAGCCCCGCCTAGCCCAGAGAGCATGCCAGGATGCTGCAGGTATCTGGTTTATCTTAAACCAGCAAAGGGTATGGGACAGACATTGCATAACCTGATTTGACCCAAATCAGTTAAGTCTAATACTACTTTCAACCAGGTTTATCTTAAGCCAATTTTTGCCATTTTCAAACTGGTTTATGTGCACTGAACATATGTTCTGTTACTGGTTTAAAACAGTTTCTCATCATCAGGGATCCTGTTTTTCTCCTTTTAAAAACTGCAAATTCTCTGATTAAAAACCCATAATCTATTATTAAAAGTAAATGTCTCCAATAGCCCCTCCCCCCTGCGTGGCTACGTGCTGGCTGGGGGGCAGGGGAGGGGGCTTGCACGCAATGGCTGCAACCACTGCTGCTTGCCTGTGGAGCAGTGCCCATGTGGAGGCAGCTGCTAAGCACAATCCCCATCTGCGGGCACAGCTCCTTAGACAAGTGGCAGCAGTGGTGCAAGGTAGTGGCAGCCGGCATGTGCAAGCCTGCCCCCATCCCCACCCCCTGCCCCTGCCCCTGCCGACCAGCCGGGTGACACACAGCTGCCATCACCACCATCCCACACTACTGCAGCCACTTGTCTAAGGAGCCATGTCTGCTGACGGGGGCTTACACACATGATCACGGCCGCCACCACACCACCACTGGTCACCTTGAAGCCAGCCGCACAGCTCCACGGGCATGGCTCCACAGGCAAGCAGCAGCGGCTGCCATGTGCAAGCCACCCCCCCATCCCCTAGCTGGTACACAGCCACTACCACACAATATGTGTGCCACCTGCACATGGTGGCCACCACTGGACCACTGCTGCTGTGCCACTTGCCCTCAAAGCCATGCGGCAGGCCACAGGAAGGCAGCACATGGCACGTGGCAGCTGCAATGTGCAACCCCCCCAGCTGGCTAGCATATGTGTGTCCTGCAGAGGGGCACCCTTGCCCTCACCCCCCTGCCCTGATCCTGGGCTGAGGTGGGGTGCGGGGAGACACTGCAGTGTGTTGCCTGGGGCTGGCAGCACCTGGTGTGCCCCCACTCCCACAGGCACCTTCCTCTCCACCCCTTCGCTACAACCCCCAAGCTTCACTTACATCCAGGCACTAGGGATGAAGGGCAACCCTGACCCTAAGCCCAACTTTGGCTGACTCAGAGGCTCAGGCCCCCCCACTTCCCGCACCCCTCTTCCTGGGGCAGGGCTGGGGGTTTCCTGCCCTTTCTGCAATCGGCTGTTGCAGGCTGGAACTACAAAGTTGGAGAATCTGCAGATTTCTCTGCTAAAAGGGGAAATCTGTGTTTTCTCTGATAGAATTGGGGAATCAATGGTTTTCTCTGTTTTTCTGTGGGAAATGGAAAACCCAAATCCCTGCTGATCACTTAAACCATTTTATGTGTAACATCTGTCCCTAGTCTGAGGGTTGCAATGTTAAGCAACCTCATTGCTCAGGACTATCAGCAGGCTCAGCAGGGGCCTCATGAGTAAACACCAGGCCTGGAGCCCAGCAGCAAACCACGTTGCCCATCCCTGTACATAGAGGGAGTCATGGAAGCTGCAGGCCCATGTGTAGGTCCTGGAGTTGTGCTGCATTGGCCCCTTGCTTTCCCCCACCAGCACCCTCACAGTGTTGAGGACACAGTGGAAGTCCTCTCAGCAGTCCCAGATGAGCTGTACCTTGTTCCCAGAGTGCTGTGTGCTCTGCAGAAACTGTAAAAGTTCCTCCCTGGGGACCACTGAGAGTGAGTGGCCTCAAGTTATCCTCTTCCTAGCCCTGTGGTCCAGTGGGCTCCTCATAGCTGCTGGAGGTGGATGGTCATTTTCCTCACCTCCACCCAAGTGAGGGCAGGGGCCTGATACAGCACTGTCTGAACCACCTGGTTTGCTATTTCCCCCCCAGTACCAGTAGAGGGAGCAGTCCAGCCCTTTGGCAAGAGCAGAGTTGGCTCAGGAAATGACAAGGCAGAGCTGGCGGGGAGTGGAAGTCTGCACAGGGTCCCCCTCAGAGTTGTTCTCAGTGGTGAATTAGGATTTACTGGGGCCCTGGGCAAACAGAAAATTGGAGGCCTCCCATCAGGCAAGGGCAGAGTCCCTCTGTGCTCATCAGGGGGCTGCAGATGGGCCCACCCAGCCTCCTTGGCATGTCCAGGGTGCACCACAGGGTGCGAGCACCACTTAGGTGAAGGGGGCCCCAACCCCAGCAGGAATCGCATAACTGGGACTATGGTCCCTCAACGCTGTAAGACAGGCCAGGGCAGGGCCTGGGCTGGGGCCAGGGCTTGCCTGGGGGTGGCGCCACGGGCTCTGGTGTCAGTGGCCACCCACAGACAGCAGAGAGCAGGAAAAGAAGCAAGGTTGCCCATGGGGATTCCTGGCAAAAGATGGCCTTGGGAAGACACCACCACCTTCACAGAGCCCTGCTCACCACCCCCAAGCTTCTAGCCCTGGCCTGCCTGGAGGTGAGGAAGCACATGCTCCCCACCGCAGATGCCTGTGGCCAGGATGCCTGCCTGGGCTTTGCTGCCCCTGGTCTCCCAGGGGACCCCTGATTGGCAGGGGACCCTGGGCCCAGACCCTGTGGGCTCATGTGTTTATCCACCCCGGTTGTTCTGGGTGTTGGGGGACGCTGCTTTGATACCTCTCCGATGGGACCACACAAGACGCTAACTGCGCAGCAGCCTAATACTACTGCGCAGTAGTGTATTGACATGATTTTTGCCATGACATGCTACTACACGTAGTATTAGATTACTACGCAGTTAGCATCACTAAATAGCCATGCGCTGACACTGCTGTGTAATAGCACCAGTTACTGTGTATTGATTTAATTAATAGATGCATAGACATTAGGGCTGGAAGGGACCTTGGAAGATCATTGAGTCAAGCCCCCTGCCCAAAGGGCAGGAAGTCAACAGGGGTCATAGGATCCCAGCAAGATAGACATCCAAATGTCTCTTGAAGGCATTCAAAGTAGGTGCTTGAACCACCTCAGGCAGCAGTCTATTCCAAACCTTGGGGGCTTGGACAGTAAAGAAGTTCTTCTTTATGTCCAACCTGAAACAGTCATGGAGGAGTTTGTGACTGTTCAATCTTGTCATCCCTTGGGGCGCTCTGGTGAACAGACGTTCCCCCAGATCCTGATGAGCAACGCGATAAACTTATAGGTGGCCACCAGATCACCCCAAGCCTGTGATTTTCCAGGCTGAAGAGTCCCATGGCTCTCAGCCTCTCATCATAAGGTCTGTTTTCCTGACCTCTGATCATGCACATGGCTCTTCTCTGGACTCTCTCAAGCTTCTCCACATCCTTTTTTAATTGCGGAGCCCAAAACTGGATGCAGTACTCCAACTGCGGCCTCACCAAGACCGAGTACAGTGGGAGAATGACATCCCAGGATCTGCTTGAGAAGCATCTATGGACGCAAGCCAGCATTTTGCTCACTTGACTAGCCGCAGCATCACACTGAAGGCTCATGTTCATCCTGTGGTCAACCATGACCCCCAAGTGCCTTTCATCTGTAGTGCTAACCAGTGTAGCACTATCAAGCCTATAAGCATGGTGCAGGTTTTTTCTCCCAAGGTGGAGAACTTTGCATTTTTCAGCGTTGAGGAGACTATTGGGCATCACAGTGACATCAGTGCCCTCCCCAGAGCCTTAGAGCAGGGGCTTTTCCCCATCAGGGCTAAAAGGCATGAGCCCCAGAGCTCCCACCTTCCCAAGATGGTCAGAAGGGGAGCAGTCTGATGCTGAACCCACCTAAGGGGTGGCCAAGGCCTGCGCCTCAGCACTTGCTATGTTCCAGGGGAAAGACATTGTCAGCAACTCTCCAGGATGACCTGACTGCCCTGGATCCTCCTCCATGGGCTTGATATTTTATATTTTCCCTGGCACAACTTGGGAGGTATTGGGGATGTCTTTTATTTTAGCCCCCCTCATGGTGGCCTGGAAAGGGGCTCCCTCTGTGTTGGAAGGCCCAGGCTGTGTGGGCCTTTCACTTGGCTTTGACATCAGTGTACCATGCAGAAGGGACTAGCATGTACTCAGCCAATGGAGTGATCTGAGAGTGAATCAGCTCTGTGGGGAGGGAGTGTCATGGGACTGGGGGGCAGTGGAGGGGTGGATGGGATAGTAGTGGTTAGGGTGGGGGCAGAGGTGCTTCCCTCCCCTCGTCTTTCTGTTTCCCTCTACCCTGAGACCCTACCCATGGCTGAGGCGCAGGGTCCCCTGACCTTGCAGGGGACTGGGTGCAGCAGCTGGGGTAGTTAAAGGCTGATATTCAATCCCACCTCAGTCTCCTCTTCTGCAAACTAAATACGCCTAATTCTCTCAGCCTTTCCTTGTAAGTCATGTGCCCCAGCCCCTAACAATGTCCATTTCCCTCCACTGGACTCCTATTTTTCCACATCCTTTCTGTAGTGGGGAGCTCAAAACTGGACACAATACTCCAGATGTGGTCTCACCAGTGCTGAATAGAGGGAAAAAATCACTTCTCTTGATCTTCTTGCAATGCTTCTATTTGTGCAGCCCAGTATACTGTTAGCCTTCATGGCAACAAAGGCACACTGCTGGATCATATCCAGCTTACTGTCCACTGTAACCCCCAGGTCCTTTCTGGCAGAGCTGCTGCTTAGCCAGTTGCTGCCAAGCCTGTACTGGTACATGGGGTTATTCCATCCCAAGTGCATGATTTTGCATTTGTCCTTGTTGAACCTCATAAGATTTCTTTTGGCCCAATCCTTCAATTTGTCTAGGTTGCTCTGAATCCTAGCTCTACCCTCCAGCGTATCTCCTATTTTCCCCAGCTCGGTATCATCCACAAACTTGCTAAGGGTGCACTCCATCCCATCTTCCAGATCATTAATGAAGTTATTGAACAAATGTTACATTTACTCTCTTTTCCTTAATTATGTATCCTTTGGTCCCTTTGATTAAATTTTGACCAAAATCATAAAGATATATTTAGATAGCATAACATAATCTCTACAGTGAAACAGTACCATACATGGATATAGAATAACATTGTTTTTCAATGAGACCATGCACACCATATCATTGAAATAAGCATGTGAAAAAATGCATTGCACTCCACAACCCCACCACACCCACAAAAACTCCAAAAACCTAACAGGTTTGTGACAGTCTCCTTAATACCAAACCAGAGAACACAGTGGCTGGTTGAGTTTGGGACTAGCTGAAATAGTCTGGTGGGAGACAGACAGAAAGACAGATGGTGTCTATGGAAATGGATGGAGAGATGAAGAGAAAGAGAGCTGTGATGCAGTTAAATCCAGGCAAGATGGACAAGATAAGGGATGGTGCTTGACAGTAAACTGGGGAAGGAACTTCATGCCCTGAGTGCTGAGGAGCTGGATCTTTTCTTTTTTGGACAGCTCCCCACGTCAGGCTGCTCTGGAATGCTGCATGCAGTACCTAGTCAAAAGGCCTTTTTATTTGGTGTCAGATTCAACATTGGCCACTGGGCATGCAGCTAGGCCTTATCACCTGAGCCCTGCTTCTTCCAGTGAGCTCTTCATTCTGTGCTGGCTAATACCACCCCCGAGCTCCACACATTTCCACCGAGAGCACATCAGCTTGTTGGTTCCTTAGGCAGATCCAGGTGTCTGTGTGGTCTATGATTCTCTCTACTGTTTGGACCCTCACTTTCTGAGAGATGTCTCTCACTCCTGTGACATTCATAGATTCATAGATTGTAAGGCCAGAAAGGACCTCAGAAGATCATCGAGTCCAGCCCCCTGCACCAGGCAGGAAAGACAGGTGGGGTCAGGTGACCCCAGCAAGGTGGCTGTCTAGTCTCCTCTGGAAGATTTCCAGCATAGGTAATTGCACCACCTCTGCAGGGACCTTATTCCACAGTCTGCATACCCTAACTGTGAAGAAGTTTCTCCTAATGTTGAGCCTGAAATAGTCTTCCAGAAGTTTGTGGCCATTGCTCCTGGTTTTCCCCAAGGGTGCCCTGGTGAACAGTTGTTCACTGAGCCCTTGATGTACTCCCCTGATGTAGCAGTAAGCTGCTACCAAGTCCCCTCTCAGCCTTCTTTTTTTCAGGCTGACCTCTCAGTCTTCTCTTTTTCAGACATTTCCTGTGGCTGGGTACAGGCCTGATTACATGCCAGGGGTCCTGGCTGGAACTCGGGTGTCCCCTGGCTTGGCAGCTCACATGCACCCAGTGGAGCCCACCCATGGAGTGCTCAAGGAGATGATGCAAGATGTGTCTCTCCCAGGGTCTTGCACTGGATTGGAGCTGCTTGTGCTCATTGCTTCTGCTGTGTTTTGTTAACTATCGGGCACGTCTGGAGCATATTCTAGAAAAAGAATACAGTAATCAAACACACACACACACACACACACACACACACAGGGTGCACTGAAGGGCCCACACACTGCACACATGCATGGCAACAAGCAGACAGCAGCATAGCCCTATAAATAAACACACCCACATGCCATGGTGCACATGACAGCACTCCAGGGGAAAGACAATTGTCTGCCGCTCCCCGGGGGATCCAGGAGTAATGGAATGAAATTGAGCAAAGGGAAATGCAGACTGAATATTAGGAAACAATTCCTGACAGCGAAATCTAGGAGAGTGAGGAGTCTCCCCAGAGAGTGCAGACATCACATAGAGCAGGGCCAGGAAGGGTCCTACAGACACACTTCAGTGAGGGACCTTAGACACACAATACAATGTACCAGAGGAAAGCAATAGACCTCTGGTGCATCCACATGCACACATGTAGACACATATTCTCACATACATCTATCAGTGTGCATGTATTTACATACATGCATCCAAATGCATGCATGGATGTTACAAGATAAGCCTGTGTTGTTTGCTTTGGATGTAAATGGAAGTCATGGTATGGGCACTTAAAAAAAACTTCTTTCTCAGCCCACTTGCTACTTCCCCAGGTCTCTATCTCCCCACAGCTTGCTGCCTTTCTCCTATGCTGCAGGTTCAGCAGCGTGACCCCAAGACAAGCGCTAGCCTTGCATAGCCTGCCAGGCACCGCCCACGCTCCCTGGCTCCATCAGTGCAGCACTCTCCTTCTCTGCTCTGCCTGTCTAATTCCTCCCAGCAGACTCCCTTCACACTGGGAATTAGAGTGGCTTAAAGGGCAGCTTGAGAAGCCAGGGAGTGTGCTAGGTCACAGAGATGGGTCCCTGCTCCACAGGGACAGGCAGGGGGCCCCATGGCTTTGCTGGAGCACTGCATAATTTCCCTGGTGCCTTGTTCTCCTCTCTAATTTTCTCAGCAGCAGCTCTGAGTGCTTGATAGGCAGTTTGCTTTCCAAGGCGCAAGCCTCCCTGCAGAGGGCTCAGTACTCTTCTGTCTCTGTGCCTGCTTGATACACAGCTATTTATTTAGAAATGGAGATGAAGGCAGAGCAAGAAACTTTGCTGAGGATTTGCAGGCATTCCAGAGGGACTGAGCTGAGGCTGGTCAGAGCTCCCTCTTGGGCCTTCAAGTCATGTCCCCAGCAGACAGGCAAGGCAGGACCAGATTCATATATTCATAGATTGTGAGGCTGGAAGGGACCTCGGGAGATCACTGAGTCCAGCCCCCTGCACCAGGCAGGAAAGACAACTGGGAGTCAGGTGATCCCGGCAAGGTAACTGTCTAGTCTCCTCTTGAAGATTTCCAGGGTAGGCAATTGCACCACCACTGGAGGGAGCTTATTACACAGTCTGGACACTCTAACTGTGAAGAAGTTTTTTCTAATGTTGAGCCTGAAATGGTCTTCCAGGAGTTTTTGAAAACCTTGGGTGAACAGTTGCTCACTGAGTCCTTGATGTAGTGGTAAGCTGCTATCAAGTACCCTCTCAGCCTTCTCTGTTTCAGGCTGAAGAGTCCCACATCCCTCAGGCCTTCCTCATATGGCTTGCCATGCAAATCTCTGATTGTACATGTGGCTCTTCTCTGGACTCTCAAGCTTTACCACATCCTTGTTGAAGCGCAGCACCCAGTACTGGATGCAGTACTCCAGCTGCAGTCTCACCAATGCCGCATGGAGTGGAAGAATCATTTCCCTAGTTTTGCTGGAGATGCATTGATTGATGCACGCCAGGGTGTTATTTGCCCTCTTGGCTACAGTGTCGCACTGCTGGCTCATATTCATACTGTAGTCTATTATTACCCGCGGGTCCCTTTCATTCATGGTGTTGGTCAGTTTGGTGCTGCCAAGCCTGTAAGTGCGTAGAGGTAGTGTCCTCTACATAAGGACTCCCCAGCAGCTCTCCCAATCCTGAGGTCCTCCTGTTGTACAGGCTCTGAGCAGAAGGGGGAATGAGATCCACTGGGTTCCCTTGTAACAAATGTCAGGGAGCAAGTAGCTGCACGTGTCCTGGCCACATCCATTCAGTCCAGCCAAGGGTCACTATGAAGTTGGGGTGGGGCTCATCCCCTGCCCGGGTGCCCCAAACAAACCCACCTACAGGCCCTGGGAATGAGTGTGCTACCTGAGTCAGTGAAGGAACCAGCATCCTACAGAGTGCGTGGCCTCTTGGGGATTGTCCTGTCTGCCCATTGGGGTGCCTGCCACGCTCTTGCACCATCAGCTTCACCATCTGGCTGCCTCAGCCATTCCTGTCAGGGTAAGGCTGCCGCTGGCCACCAACTGGAAGAGAGGGGCGGAAGGTGTGGAGAAAATTCACTGGTAAGGTGGCATAGATAACATGAGACCAAGAAGCCAAATCCAGTGATCGTGTCAGTCCTCTCTCTGTTCTTTGTCTACAGGAAGCTGACTGACTGCTTGTAACGCAGAAGAAAGGAGGGGCAATCATGGCTCATACATGGGGTGCTAAAAAAACTGCTTATCCCCAGAGGCTTCTAGCTGTGCTGGAGAAGAGGAACCGAGCTGTGGGGAGGGGCTGGGTGGAAGCAGTTCTGCCTACAGCCAGGGCTGTGCTCCATTCTCTTCTCCCAGCGGAGGCTGAGAGCTCGGCCTGCAGGGATCACAAAGCAGATGATGCACTTGGTCTGAGGCAAAAGGCAGAGAAGAGTTGCTATGGAGACAAGCTATGTATTTTTAAGGAGGCACTGAGGTTGTGTATCTGTCTAGTATTAACGTGAAAATGAAAGACCACTGTAGCGCTGTGAAGATAGGATCTCCTTAAATCCCCGATGGGTCAGCTGGGGAGTTTGGTAACTGCATTCCCAGGGATTCTCATGATATACTGAGTAGCTGATGCAGGGACACAGATGAGGGGTGAGGGGAAACAGATCCGAGAAACATAGCTTAGAGCCTACATAGCCAGGAGCACAATTTCAGGCCTGAACTCCTAAGGGTACAGCACATTCATAAGCAGCAGCTGGTGTAACTGGTACCGAATTAGTCCTGGAAATTCAGCCATACTGGCGACAGATGAGTGCCCACGAGTATCAGTGCTTGAAAAAAAGTACTTGCCCACACACTGAGTCACGGGAAGCTCTTCCTGGAGAGAGAGAGAGACAGGTTGCAGCTATCATTAAACCTGTGATTTAGTCTTTATGGTTGGTAGAAAGCTTTTGCAATGTGAGTAAGCCCGGGGCTCCCACAATCATGGTGCAATGAACAAGATTCTGGTCAGTTTTACAAGATCCTCTCTGGTATCAAACCCATTTCCAGGAAGCCTATCCAGGAGTTGGGCTCCAGGTGCACTCTGTACAAAGCCGTTGGGCAGAGATCTGAGTGGCTGGGGCTGTCTGGTACCTGGTATCATGTCCTTGCTCTTCCCTGCAGGACCCACCCTTGTCTTTCACAACTACCTGCAGATGGTTGCTGTTTTGTAAATTATTCAACCTCAAGCATGTAGAGGTTTGAGTCAGAGCATGCCAGGGTAGCAGGCACTGGGGAGCAACTAATGTTTGCAGAAGCCTGATGGTGTCAGCTCTTGGAACATGAGCGCACACTGAGACTCCTGGAGAAAGAGATTGGGCTTCAACAGAGTTTTGGATGGTGCACAGATGGATGTGCGTGGAATGCAGCCTCTGCAGCCAGGGCTGCTCACAAGGCTAGCTGGGTGCTTCTCTGGTCACCCGTGTTGGCACCTAGGCTCAGGGACCTTTGTGCCCTGTGCTTCAAAGCTGTGTTCTCCATGCCCACAAAGTAAGTCTGTGCAGGCTGGGCATGCACCGCTGAGGACATGCTTACTGATGCTGCCACTTACACACTGCTCTCACAGTTCTTTGTTTATTTGCTCTGACTCCTGTCTGTGTTTCTGTTTTTCCAACAGATATCTCCAATGGGAGCCAAACAATGTGTGAGTTTTCTAAGCCCTTTGCAGGGTGCCAGTTAGCGTCAGCAGTCCTGGTGGTGAGAGGATTGTTTTGTGCAGCTGAATGCAGCTCCCTGTGCTCTTGCTCTGTTTTCCCCATTATTATCATTATCTGTCTCTGAGTGTTGTCATTGTTTGGAGGGATGCAAATAAAACTTGCTAAAATCTAAAAATGTCTTAGTTTCCCTCCCTTCCTCTCCCTCCCTCTCCTTTTGGCTTAGTGGCTGCTATTTAGACATAATCAGGTGAGTGAAAAGTGCGAACTGGCTGGTGCTGAAAAGGTTGTTGGTACAGATGTTTGCAGTGATCTGGATATGCTCTGTTGTGAACCCCAGGAGGAGGCCTGGCTGTAGTGTATCAGGTCTTGGTACATCAAGAGTCCAGGTTTTGGCTTATAAATCAGGTTCGCCACCTCAAAAATTTACTGACTGGGTCCTATAAAATTATGACTGGAGCCAGGAAAGTTCTATGAAACTAGCTGAACTGGTGATATCCCCACAATCATGGTGCATAAGGTCCCAAGAATCAGCTTGGCCAAGATCCTGCAGAGAAGTCTGTTCTCACAACTTTTTACCTTGATCCAAATTGAGCCTGAAAAGAGCTCTTGAGCCCTTTCCCCCTTATGTACTGGATTCCAGACAAAGTGCATATGGTCAAGCCCAGGGCAAGCATTCGGAGCTGCTCACATGCTGCATTTCAAGAGGCAGGATCTGAGTAACTTGCTTTGTCATGGAGGGGAAATAAGTAGTCTAATGTAGGTAAAACCCTCACCCAGTGCTGCATGATTGCTCCAGGACTGCAGACTCCTTTGGCCAGAGGCACAATAACCAGCTGCAGATAAGTCACTCCACAGAGTGTGGAGAAGAGGAGATGATCACAGCAGTGTCTAGCACACCTGTTGCACAGAGAGCCCAGTCCAGGGTACAGTGTGAATGAAGCACTTAATGGAACGTACTCTAACTGTTGCTGGGGTTAAAATACCCAAAGGACTTTCCCCCACCACCACATCACTATCTGGATTTCTCTTTTCCAGAGGGGCCAGGAATAGTGTCTCTGAACAATGGGGTCATATACTCACCCTGGAGTCTTTGCACGTGTATGTAGATTTATGTTAAAAGAAAGATGTTTCTCCAGTGCTCTGGAATAACCCTGTCCCTCAGGAGCATTGCTGTGGACACAGTTGATAACTGCTATCTCTGCAGCACCCCCTAATTCTGCCTCCTCTTCTTGAATGTGCATTTACTCCCTGCACTCTGCTTTCTCTCTCTCTCCCTCTCCCTCTCCCTATGGCCCTTCTTTTGCACAGCAGAAGCATTTGCACAAAGATGCATTCACCTCTCCTATGGGACCCAGGGGGCACATCTATACATGCAATTAATGCATCTGAAATTTCTGCGCAGAAAATTCAGGCTCATTAAACCACTTCCTGGTGCACTTCTACACATGCATCCCCATCAGGAGCAAACTGAGCCCAACAGGAGCATCCCAGTCCAGGGCTCCTCCTGCCCTGCTTTGCCTCCTTGCAGCAGCCATGCAGAGCTGTTGCGGAGGTTAGCAGGGGACTCAGGGGTTCAGTCCCAAGTTCCAGAGGGCAGGGGGAGCTGTCTGGGCTAGGCAGGCAGGCAGCTCCATCCCTGCCTGGGAGAGATTAAGCTGGCCCTGTGGGGAGGGCAGGCTTGGGGGGGAGTGGGCAGCTGTCCTTGTTGGGTGGGCAGCTGCCTCCTAGCCATGCGGCTGGCAGGCAGTACCCTGTGAGCCAGGACAGCTCTCCCCACCCCCTGTGCACCCCTGCTGCCTAGGCTGACCAGGTACAAATTGTTCTGGGTCAGAGTCTACACGTGCAGTACACGGCATAGTTAACGTGGCATTTTTCTAGTACCTGTATCTACAAGTACTAGAAAATGGCTCATTAGACTAATATACCACACAGTAATCACTGGGCACATGTAGATGGTGATGCTTTACTGTACATTAGCTTAGCCTACTACGTAGTAAAGCATCTCATGTAGATGCACCCATAGGCGATGCGTAGTGGGGAAACGTGCCTGCCCCCTGAGATCACTGGTGCCCCTCCTGACAGAGAGTGCTCTGGATGGTAGGGGGCACAGAGAGTGCTAGTGCCCCCCCTAAAATTGGATCTGCCACCACTGTGCTGATGTGGAAGTGCTGGCACTTCTGCTGCCACCACCATGCTGCTGGTGTGCTCAGCGACTGGCCACTCCCCCCCCCAGTCGCCAGCTGACTACTGCGGGAACCCCCCGCACCAGTGTTGCCCTGCTGGTGCCCCCCCAGACTCAGGAGGCATCAGTCACCATGGATGCACCCAGGGAAAGGGAGATAGGTGCCCTGCCCCCGTGGTGTGCTGGCTCAGGAGATTCAGGGGAGACTTCTGAATTGGTGATTTTGCAGTCTGATCTGCGGTGCAGACTGGTGACAATGGAAAACACATAGGCAAAATTAACGTGTAAAAGGTGCCACTTGGAGACAATTTGCAGCAGCAGGGGAAGATCATACTGTGTCTGGATGGAAACAGGGAAAGGCTTGTCCTGCAGAGCTGGCACTGCTCCAAGATGATTCTGGACAGAGGCACTGATGTCAGCATAGGTCATTTAAACAGACCAAGCTCAGGGAGGAAGAGCCAACTTGAGATCCTGAGCTGGGGCAGCTGAAGTGGTCAGAACATGAAAGGCTTCTCTGGCTGCATCTACACAGGAAACTGACTGTGCAGTAGCCCAGTACTACTGCGCACTAGCGTCATGTGGCAAAAACTGTAATGCAACACTACTGCATGGTATCGTTAGGCTACTATGCAGCAGCATCACAACAAAGGCATTCATCAGCGCTACTGTGCAGTCACTTAGTACTTGTTTATATACAAGTACTAAATGACTGTGGAGCAACAACTTTATAATCAACATCTTGTGTAGATGTGGCCTCTGTGAAGTCCTTAAATGTCCATGCAAAGAGATCTACTGTTTTCTTTCCAGGGGTGAACAGCATCTCCAGCAAGATGTAAACCAGCACCCAGGAGACATGAACTCTAGGATACTCCTGTCACAGTGTGCATGTGTGTCAGACTGGATGTGAGAGAGAGAGAGGTGAGAGAGAGCAGAGGTGTCAGAGAGAGAGCAGAGGTGATGGGGTATAGGATGCAAGTAACCCAGGCCATCTCTGCCAAGGGAGTATGCTCTCACCTGATAGATGTGGCAGCTGCAGTTGATTATTTGCACAATCCCCTGGGGCTTCTGGGGAGGCACTTTAAAGGCTTCAAATGGAATTCCAGCTCAGATGCTTTTTCACTAAATCTTTTGAAGCTGCCTTCCCTGAGGAGTGCACAGACTGATCTATTTGGTGTGCAAACCCTGCTGTATCTGACCCACGAGTACACGCATGGAGCCTGTGGTCCAGCTGCTGCATAGGACCCCACCATAGCTGAGCTGTGTCACGCACTCTGAGCTAGGGCTTCCTGATCTGCGAATGATACAATGAGAGGAATCCACAGATCTGGAAGCCATGCTTTTACATTTAGCATCTTTTTTGTATGTGGCTAATCAGTGCCTGAGCCTGGTGATGTCATTAAGCAGCACTAAGCCTTCACTGGGGTAATTTAATTTTCCCTTTCATATCTAGAATGATTTCCTTTGTCAGGGGTGGTGCCATGGAGGGGTGGGGGATGGGGAGCACGCAGCTCAAAGTAACAATCTGTATTGTCAGTAAAAATAATTCCAAAGCATATTGAAGAGGCAGGAAGGTGGGCTGGGGAACTGCAGAGCTGTCAGTCACTCAGAAAGAGACAGGGAGAGAACTATCTAGTCTCTGACGGGCGCCTTAGTGTTGGTATCATTGTTACTGTCCCTGGAGTGTGGCAGTGAAGTTGGGGGATGGGCAGTAGTGCAAACACACTCGCCTGCTTGCTTGGCTGAGCTGCACCAGGGGCTGTGTGCAGAGAACCCTGCTAGCTAGACTCTGCGAAAGCTGCAGATAAAGTTCAAGTCTCCTCTTCTGCTCCTTTCCTCTCATCCCTGCAATCTGCAGGGCTCACAAAGCCAGGGGAGGAAGGAATCAAATTTTCACGAAGATAGAGAGAGCCATTTCCCTTGGATCAAAAAACAATCCAGTAACAATATGCTCAAGGGAAATGCTGCTGGAAAGAAAACCTGATTCTAAGCACAGCTGGGTCTGCAGCCAGGACTGCCCTAGGGGCAGCTCCAACAGGCAGACAAATGGCCTTGCCTCGGGGAGTTTCTCACAGGAAGCTCTGCAAGTTTGCATCAAAGGGGTCAGTTACTGGTGGTGGGAATTCTGTTTCATGGAAAGTTTCATGGTTTCTAAATTTGGTCCTGTTCCCATCAGAATAAAAAAGTCAGCTTGACATTTTTCACAGGGGGAAGGAGGGAGGAAGAGAGGGAGGGAGGGAGGGAGAAAAAGAAGAAGGCAGAACACAGCTCATCCCAGAAAAGCCAATACTTGTTTTTAAGACTCTCACCTGAGAGGTGGGAGACAATCTCTGCCTGCCTGATATGGAGCACAGACTTGATTTTGGGTCTCCTGCATCCCAAAGAATATAGAATCCTAGAAAAATAGGGTCATCTCCATTTTTGGGAGTTCGTCTAGTCCACCTATCAGTTCAAGGCAGGATCAACCCTATATAAACCTTTCTTGTCGAACCTGTTTCATTAGTTATAGAAAATGGAAAAGGTTCAACAGGAAAGACTGAGCAGAGAAGCACTGACTCTATGGCCTGGAGTTTAGGGTGTGTCCCTTAGGATGTGGGTGACCAAAAAGCAACAGCCAAAGGAGGTAAGGAGCTGCTGAATACTGGGCAGACTGGAGCAGTAGGAATACCAAGGCAGAGAGTGGAAGGCTGCAAGAAGGGAGCTGAGGGGTGGCCAGGCAACAGGGAGGTATGCCCAGCACTGGGCTGGGCCAAATCTGGGACGCTGCGGGTGAAGCAGCAACAGGACTGGATAACAGCCTATATGTATAAAAAGTCCAGGGGGACCCAAGGGTCTGAGCAGGTCAGGACACTTGGGAGTGCTCATCAGCAGCTCAGGAGAACTATAAGGATTTTGTTGCCCACGACAGGAGAGAGCTGGAGTGGGCCACTCAGAATGTCAGAGCAGCAGAGCAGGGAAGGGCAAGGATGGCAAGTGGATCTGTGCATGGTTAGTTTGGGAGTGCACAAACAGGAAGGAAGAAGGTGCATCGTCAGTGCACTTACATGTTGCTCTCAACTGTTTCCATACTACAGCTTAGCAGGAGCCACCAAGGAATGTTATCCTGGGACTCAGCCATTACATTCCGGTCACCAAGGTCCAGGTTCTCCTAGCCCAGGGTGTCAGGCTCAAGCCAGGCTCTCCCACCACAGCCAAACATTGGCCAGTTTACTTTAGTCCTTGTCCCTCCCCATATCAGGAGCTGCACTTGAGGATTCTCCTGGTCATATGCCCCCAGTGAACTTTTCGGGTAACAAGAAACTCGCAGGAACCTTGATGCCAGGAGGAGGGGAGTTTCTGTCTGCAATGGAGGGAGCCAGAGATAGCAGAGGAGCACATCCAGGAAGAAGCTGATGGAGGGGATACCAGGGCAGACTGGGAGTACCAACTACTCAGAGCAGGAGCCCAGGGAGCGACTCCTCCTGCTGAGCCAAGCGGATGTCAGGCACAAAGTAAGCTGAGACACTGTGGCTGAACCTGCTGACACCAGGCAGGCGCTGTGTGCTCTACACACCCTAGTCTAGAAAGGGTGGGAACAGGAAATGAAAACCAATTAGGGGGGGCTGAACAGCAGCTCAGTCCATGATACAAAGCACTGGACAGAGGCACCTCAGCCAGTGTCCCTATAACTGCTCTAGAAGTGAGCCCTGCTCCCACCCTGCCCAGGGAGTCTGTACCCTTCCTTCTGAGTATTGACTTGTTCATCCTATCACTGGCCTCAGGTCTCCTGGAACCTAACATTATAGTTGCTCCTGGAAACAAAACAGGGTTGCACTGGAGTGGGCCCACAAGACAGCCTGTGGCTCCAGAGATGCCCGGAGTGTAAGGATGAATGCCAGGTACTACCCTACAGCCCAGACAGCCTGCATCCAAACCCCTGGTAACAGCCCACTGCACTGCAGCGACTGAGCTCTGGACAAAGACCCAGCAGTGGTAGGCAGCCTTGACCCTGTCATTAGCACTGTGAAACCATGCTGGCAGCATGCATTTGCCACTTCCTTCCCCAGATGTGCCAGTTAGACATATTTCCCTGAAAAGCATTTCCAAGTGCTATAGGGCCAGGCACAATGTATGCCATGTACATGGCCAAAAGGAGCCTTCAGCACATTAGTACTTTAAAGCTTTTAGATCCCTATGGGAATTCAGATAATAAAACCCCTGTAATGCTGTGCAATAAGAAGCAGGAGCTTTGCATGTATGTCCAGTTCCAGCTATGCCCTGCTGGGTTCCTCCAGGTGCTTGTGCTTGAATCCCAGGCCACCTCTCTCAGACTCCAGCTCCTACCTCCCCACACCTCCCCATCCTCTAAGAAACTCTATCCATATTGCTAAGGGACGTGGTTTCTTAAAAGAAATCAAAATGGATACTCTGACTCCACGGGAAATGATCCTTCTGACTGCAATGCAAGGCTGGGTCACATCCTCTTCTCGTCACACTAGAAGGTAGGGTAGATTTAACAGACTACCTAAATAGGAGAGAGGAGAGAGAGAAACAGCACACAAGCTTTCCTGTGCCCAGTCCTGCACACTGGGCCTTGAGAAGATCTGTGTGAATAGGGGCTGGAGCTTGTGTAATTCTTGTGATTTCTATAATGCTGGAAGTCAAGAATGTACCTAGGAAAGAGAAGAGTGCTACACCATCCAAATCCAAACTGGACAGAACAACTGGGGTTTAGAAAAATGAACTAGCCCTCTCAGTGCCTCCCAGTTAGGGGGTTACCTCTGCCCCCACTTCAGCTGAGACAAGTGCTGCAAAGAGAGATGGCATGACTTGGCTGAGGACTGCTGCAGAGTGGAAGATAGATACCCCTGCAGAGCTCCAAACACTAGGGCAGGGGTGGGCCATTCCATGCGGCCCATGGGACCCATAAAAAATTTAGAAAATATTTATCTGTTCCTGGCTGCCTGCCAAAGATGACAGAAACCTGGGACAACAGGACCCAGGGGGGAGCTGGCAGCATGAGGCAGGAGCCCAGCCATGCCCACCCCCAGCCATTTCCCTGCTTCCTGCCCCCGCCCTACTCCATGACCATGTGGCTCCCAGCTGCGTGACTGGACCAGGGAGCACAGGACCTTGCTGGAAGAGGGGTGCATGCACATAGGCAGGGGCAGAGACAGAGAGTGTATGTGTGTAGGTAGGGGCAGAGTGTGTGCGCATGTGTGTGTGTGTGTGTGTGTGTGTGTGTGTGTGTGTGTGAGAGAGTGTAGGCAGGGGCAGTGTGTGTGTGTGCACGTATGTGTAGGCAGGGATAGTGGGGGTGTGTGTGTGTGCAGGCAGTGACAGTGGGGGTGTGTGCAGGCAGAGGCAGAGTGTGTGTGTGTTCATAGAATTAATCCCACACACACACCCTACCATACACATGCACCCCCCACACACACTCCCATACATGCAGACCCCCATACCCACATCCCCAGCCACCCTCCCCCATACACATTCCCCACAAACCCCATACCCACCCACATCCCACATATCCACACACATACCCACATGCTCTCTCACCTCACATACCCACACACCCACAGCTCTCCACAAGCCTATAGCCCCTCACACAATATACAACCATAAGACTTCATTTTAAGCTATTGTGTAATCGCCTCCATGTACACTACACAAACACATGTAAACCGAGGAAAAATATTTTTTAAAATCAAATTAATGAATGTTTTAGATGTTTGCTTTTTAGAACATAGTTTGGTATTTTTCTGGTTCTGAGATGGCAGAATCCCTTGCTGAAACATCAAGGGGTGGGGCTACCCATATGGCCCTCGACAGCTTGCCAAAACTTGGTAAGCGGTCCTCCGCTCAAAATAATTGCCTGCCCCTGCTTGTCTATACCACCTCCAGGTCGCACTTCGGAAAATCAATGAGAAGCACACCCTGAACACTCACTCCTGCTCCAGTGTACCAATCCTGGAAAGAATGCACTGCAGCTGTCTCAGAAAGTCCTGAACACAGACCTAGCACTGCTTTCCAGCTTTGACTCAGGCTTGTTCACTGGGGCCTGTTCAGCACAACTCAACACAACTATGCAGTCCCATTTCCAGGATTTGGCATGTGTGGAACAGAAAGAAGTTGGCAGGACCTATTTTCAGACATGACACAAAGATGATGTACACATGCCCTAGGTAACTGTGTGTCAAGGTGGAGGAAGAAATGGGCTGCAAGGGGGAACTTCACAACAGAAGCACACATGCTGGCTCACTGACAATTATCAAACAGTTCCTAAGAGAAATTATGAGAAGGCAGTGACAGGCAGATGTTTCTATTAAAAGTTGCCACGTGTGATCCTTCCCCGAGCCTGTCAGTCCTCCCCTGCCTGGCACGTGTGGAATCAGATGCGAGCCTGACGTTTATGTACTGTTCAGGGTGAGCTCCTAATTGCAGATATGTTAGAAAATTCCAAGACAAACAGTTGCCCCAGGAGTACTGCCACCTCCATGTGGGGAAGAAAGCAACAGGGGGCCACGGGCATGGGCACAGGGAAGGTTCTCAGCAGTAGATGTTCTCTCCTTGCTAGGCTCCCTTCCCTTAGTAGTCAAGAGGCAAGCCAGCTCCTGCCTACATCTCACGGGTTATTGCCACACTGAGCTGTGGCACTGAATTGGGACAGAAGCCCGCTCGCCAGTCCTCCTGTGATGCTGTCACTGCTCTTCCTCCCTAACCGTGCAGAAGGAGTCACGACACACCCTTTAGCACTTAGCACTTGCTTAAATGTGAAGTACTCATTTCCAACAAGCATATGAGGAAACAGGTGTAGCAGGCTTACCTGTCAGAGCTTGGGTTGAGTCCCAGGTTTGAGATCTTGCTGTTTTGATTGGTGAAGCCCATCCACCAATCAGGAGGCAGCAAGGGACATAAAGGCATGCCCCTTTCCTGAGGGGAGCGGAGGGGGAGAGGAGCTTACCTGGACCTGATTGAAGACTGCAAGCTGTCAGGTCTGGAAGACTTCAGGAGCAGAGCCCTGGAGCGTATAAAAGGAGCTGTGTGCCCACCATGAGAGAGATGCGTTGGGGACTGAGAAGAGAGACGAGTGGGGCTTAGAAGAGCTGAGGAGAACTGCTCAGCAGGGCAAAGCAGTAGCCCAGGAAGAGCCCCCGAAGAGGTCTATCGGTGAGGAGCGGGGAACGGTTCCAGCGGTTAGGCTCTCAGCGTGCAGTATGGCACATGGTGTCCAGACCCTGGGAGCTGCGTGAGGCAGCTCAGGTCTACAACCTCTGGTGTGCAGCCAGAGACACGCTGCACAGGCTGGTGCACGGAGCAGGATCTTTGGAGCCCCTGGGGCAGCTCAGGTCCACAAGCCCCAGCACAAGGCGGGGAGCTTGGTGCAGGAGGAACTGCACGGAGGGTGAGAGACCCTGGGAGCTGCTCGAGGTGGCTCAGGACAGCAGCTCAGTGTAGACGACACTGCCTAGAGGGTCTGGGAGCAGACCAATCCCTGGTACTGAACAAGACTGTCTGAACCTCCAACCCCTAGCACAAGGCAGTGGTGCATCTGGCCCTAAACCAGACTGGCGGCAGCAGAGTCGGACGGCAGGAAAACCCGGCAGGGAACAGAGCTCGACCTAGAGTAGTAAGTTACCCTGGAGAGAGGGTCCCAACAGAGGAGGGACCTCCCAGGTTGCAAAGGGGCACCACGTGGGCCACTCTTGGGTGATAGCGTGGGAGCTTAGGAGTCTTTGGGGTCTCCCTCTCCTTTTCTTTCCTCCCCCTTCTCCTTTCCTATAGTGGTACCTTGGGAGCAGGGCCCCTGCCCTGGAGGGCTCCCAGGTAGACTAAGGATTGTTGGTTATACTTGTAGACTGGGCCTTATAGTTTATGTGAATAAGCTGAAGTAATAGTTTGTATATTAATAGACTTATAAGGTTGCCTGATGAATATCCTTTGTTCTGGGTTGTTCTATTGTCCATCTGTATTTTTAAATAATAATTGGTTGTGTATGTGTATATATACATGGTATGGGGTTTATTGTTTTGTAAACTTGTACATATATATAATTCATGTCCTTACCCTTTCATGGTTTTGTTGTAATAATAAATTTGTATATAGTTAAGTAATTGATTGACTACGCCTGACTATAGGGGACAGTGGTGGTCGTTGGGCTGTTGTGTCCCTCTGCAGCACACCACCCCAATAATTCCCTCAATTGGAGAGGGGAGTACAAACTCATGTACACCCGGGCTACACAGGAGCCAGGTCCTACAGGCCCATGTTTCCCTCAAGTGCCTCCACATTAACAATAGCAGCAGCAAGGACAGCCCTATGGAAAATGTGGACTTGTTTCCACAAGGAAAACTGCAGCATGTGGCTAAACCTCCCCTTGTGGACACTCTTCTGGGGTTGTGAGCAGTGGTATAGCAGGACAGCTCTATGCTTGGGGCAGCCCTGGTGCCCAAGACACCATGATACAGGGGAAAGCACTGGCTGCCACAGTGCCAGTCACAGTCATGATCAGCTGCTGTTGTGGTGGCAGCTATTTTTGTTCCCTTCCCCAGTGGCCCACCCCAGCCCCCTCCCCTCAGTTACACTACTGGTTGAAATGCCTTTGTACAGCTGACATTAAACACCTCCTAAAGAAACATAAAGTCCACTGTAATTCTAGAAGTGAGTGTCTCCCTGGGGTTTCACTAGCACAGCAATCACCATCTGATTATACCGTGACAGTTCAGCCAGTTGGTTTCCGTGCATTCCTGACAACAGGAGACCTCTGAGTCAACATCTCCACCGATCTACTTTTTAAAGTCACTTGCTAAGCTGAGAATGCCCAGAACAGGTAGGAGCAAGTGCATCTGCATGGAGACAGCATCCACCAGCACCAATGCAGCACCTCTATGAAGAGATCTGTTGGCCTGTGGTGTGGGAGACAGAGATAGCCAAAGAAGCAGAGCCTGAGGGCAGGGTGAGGGGTGATTTACTCAGGCAGACAGTCTGAGAGTGACAGCAACTGGGAAAGTAACCTAGTTTTTGCTTTATGAAACTGGCTCCCCAGATCCCTACTGCTGGAGAGGGGAGTGAATAATTACTATCTGACTCAACAGAGCAGTAGAAGATAAGAGAGCTAGCTCAAGAAAGACATCCCCAAGCCATTTTGCACAAGTACATACCTAACTGGTAGAGCAGGTCAGCAACAGAACAATTGGTTTGCAATTCTCTGTGCCAATAAACAAATCTGGTTGGTTCCCTCTGAGCCACAAATCACTGCCAGGGCCTCTGGGATTCCAGTCCTAATCCAAGGTGCCCACAGGCAAAGGACCAGCCTGTGGCATCACCAGGACACTAGCCATGCACCTTCCCCAGTTCAGCATGGACCATCCCAAGAGGTACCTAACAGGGGATCAAGTGACCTAGGAGGACCAATGAGCACCACAACACCCTGATGGAGGGCTAAAAATGCTCCCACTTCCAGCAGGGCCTTGTCCTTGCAACAGTAATCTCAATACCCTGCTGTGGACCTCTTTGCCTGACTCCTGTACCCCTGCTCCCATCTTGGACCTTCCAGCTCTGAACCCTTGCCTCACCCTTGCATCAGACCCTGCTTCCCTGCCTGCAACCGTGCTCTTGCCTTGGACCCCAGTACCTCACTGCTGCTTACCATATGTTGCATTTTGGAATTCCCTACCTCCTGACCTCTGGCCCTGATCACTGACCTGGTTGACCCCTGCTGTGATATGTTGGACTTGAACTGATACCTGGTATTGTCACCATGGCTTTGGCTTCTTGACTTATCAACCCTCACCTTGTGAACCTCGACCCCTCATGTCCAGGCCATACACATGACACTCACATTATCTGTGATTTATGAGCCTCCAGATAACTGACAGACCCTCATGGACTGTGTATCTTGGAAGCTCGCTGTAGTTTTCCAAGGGATAATACACTAGCCACTGTCCACTTCCTTTCTTACCAGTATCTGTCATGTCTAAAGCAAAGGGTGAAGAGCAAACTTGTGGATAACTCAGTTGGTGCCTAGAGTTCACTTGAACTGTTCAGCCAAGATGTATGAATAATGGATACATCTGAATAGGATCAGGGTCAGTCTGCACATTTTTTGGTAATCGATAGAAGAGCTAAGATCCCAAAGAACAGTTGGACTAGCTCTGCTGAATAATAATTGTGAGGATCTGCATCTTCAGAGCTCCAGGCCTCTAGCTGCTTTGCATCTCCAGTATCTGAGACAGAAACCCCTCCAAGGGAAATCGAAGCTGGGTCTTGGAAGCTGCTGCATCTCTGTCTTTAGACCTTCTGGGAATGGCACAAGTTCATACTTGTACCATGTCAGCACAGCCTTCTAACTATTGAGATTAAGGGATCCCTGGTTGGTGGCACCTACTTTTACCTAATGTTTCCATCAATTTACATATCATTAGCTGTGTCTTAAGCAGGGTTTGTGTCTGGACCCGACTTTATTTTACAAGTAAAATGGGATTTTGAGAGAGCTGCTTAGAGACATTTTCTTCTTTGCTGTGCTCATCCTATAGAATGGAGATGCACCTCACACAGCTCCCCCATAGGCACAGGCTGCTGCTTGGCAAAACTGCTGGTGACACTAAGTTCCATCAGTTAGTTGGAAACTATAGAGGGCTGGGCCAGAGGCAGCTCGGAGGCCGGACAGCACTGAAATTCAGCTTGAGGAAGAGAAGCATAATGCACCATGACAAAAATAGTCTCCACTTGCCTTATCCACTGATGGACTCTGAACAGCAGGATCCTCTGAGGAGAAAGGCTTGCAGATCAGCACTGAGAGCTTAACAAAGATCTCTGCATAGTGTGCAGGAGTATTTCAAGCAGCAAATCAGATGCAAGTGAATGTGCTCTCCCCAGCACTTCTTCTGTGCAGGTCCCAATATGTTTTGAAGGGGGAGTGGGGAATAACTCAAAAGGCACCACAAAAAAGCACTAAAAGTGCCCTTTTCTGGATCACAGTGCCTGTATATAGGGGTTACAAAGAGAAGGGCAAGGTGGCAACCCAAGGCCCCCAGGCCCTTCTCTGTGGAGGAGGCCCCCATAACAAGTGCACTTTAGGCTGGAGGGGATATGAGCAGTAGACCAAGATGAGGAATACTAACAGTGACTCCTTTGGCATTTTTTTTATTATCTGAGAGCAAGGGGTCATGCCATGAAGTTAATGGTTTGTAAATTTAAAGTCAATTAAAGGAGATGTTTCTGTATGCAGTGGGTCAGAACCAGCAGAATCTACTGCTCCAGGCATGGAGCTGGACAGTAAAAGGGTTATGTAGTTTCACAGCCAGTTATAATGCCTGTTATCCTGCCTGTTTATGAAAAGTTGGTTTAACCCATGATTCCACCCTGGAGAGCCATGGCACCCTGGGATGCTGAAAGATCCTTCCAAAGGCACTTTGGTACCCAGCTCCTGTGCCAGGAGGTAAGCATTTGCTCCTCCCCCCATTCAGCACCAAGCACCCTAGCATCCCACAGACAAGCTACAACCACAGCTGCTTCCCACCTCCCAGTACCTCCCATGCCAGCTCCCACACTTTCAGCAGCATATTCTGCTTCTTGCATGTCGGTGGATGAGCAAGCAGCCAGGAAGACATGGAGTCACGGGGCTGCACTTTTCAGCCCAGCTTGTCCTCCATCCCTCTCTCCTTCCTCCTCTGCTCCTGGGGCTAGCAGGAGGGTCTGTGGGTGCACATGCCTCTGGCCACCATCATTCAAGTTCCTGGAGGAGCAACACTTGCCTTCTCAGGTACAGATTAGGAATGGGAAGGGGGAAGATGGTGGAAAAGTCAGGACAGAGTGAACCCTAACTTCTGAAAAATTTGAAGGAGTGACTTGAAGCTAAAAAGGTTGAGAACTACTGTTCTAACCTCCTGACTTGAGTCAGGACTGACTGGACTGCAGCATACCACTCCAGCTTCTTTCTCATTTACAAGACTGTTTGTCTGTGACTCATCCCTGGTGCTTTCAAACTCCTCCTCATTCATATTGTCTTTGGAGTGAACCTTTCTAGCTTCCAGTTTGACTTAATCTGCTCATCCATTTCATATACCAGGTGTTGGGTAATAACATGAGAGGTCTCCATGCCTATAAAACTAAACTTGTGTTTCATTGAGGGGACTATTTACAGATTGACTGAAACTGCAGATAGCATTTCTGCTGTGTCCACACAGACTGACCCTGTTGTGTGGCCTCCATAATCTTCCCTTCTACAACTTGTACTCTTCTCTCCATTTCTGATTCAAAGCTCTTACATCTTTTAACAATTCACATTGCTGTTGTATCTTCTGCGGAAACCTATGTTGACTTATGGGGCCAAAGTACATAGTCCACCCTTACAAATATGGCCTTTACCACCAAGCCGGTGTGACCCCTGAAGCTTCATGGTTCTTTACTGTGCTGGTCTTTGAGCTAGGTTTCTACTTCATGGCTGTGTTATTACTGTTGATGAGTGACTTGTTTCTACCTTACTGCTGCTTTTATCTAGTTATGTGATGGCCTTACCACTCCCATCAGGTGTTGCTCATTTACTTTGTTTCATTTTATTACTCTACTTTTTCTGAGTTATTCCTGGTGTTGGCTCCATCTGTCAGGTTGTGCTGTCTGTCTGTCAGTGCTATGCAGCTGTATGTCTGCATGTTCATTGCTGTCCTGAGTCCATAGCTGCCATTTGTGTTGCTTCCCACCATACACCATTGGACTATGATCCTTGTATTGTACTTCTGTCTTGTTTTCTGAATGATGTTAGCTTGAGCCTCTGTGCTTGTTCTGTCATTGTTTTGATTTTATTCCTGTACAACTCAGCTGCCCTTGCTATTTGGAGGCATTTCCTTGGAACAAATCTCCTTTCAACAGTCTCTCCTGTAATTTGGAATGGCTTGTACCACAAATGAGTCTGTCTCTGAGTAGGGAAGCATTAAAGTCTCTAAAGTTACATTGGATGCTAGAGTTTTCTGCTCTGTAATGTAAGTATCCATTTCCTCTTCTACGTCTTAGTTTCAGGAAAAAAGAGTCTCAAAGATCGCGTTCTGTCTGGGGTCACAGAACTCATCAGACACCCTTATCACTGTTCCACTGTTTGTGGCATTAGTCCTGACAACAGCATCTCACTCACTTTTCATTCTTTTTTTCCCTCTGAGACAGTAAAAAGGTTTTAAGCTGCAGTTTTTCACCTTTATCCCCCATGGTCAGCTCTGTATACAGAATCAGTTCTTGTTTCCACTACCTCCATACTTGCATGACATTTTATATTTAGAATCGAGCATTCCCAGTGTTCTGAGTCTCTCCATACCATGTCTGTGCTGTGTTTCCAGGTGCTATTTTGCCCTCCTGTGAATCACACTCATTCTTTTGCTGTAAGTCTCACTAGGCCAGCCATTACCATATTTCATGAACTGCACAATGAGTAAACATGGAAGAGGACCCCATGTTTCTACAGCTAAAATGGCTCTCCATTAAGAGATCTAATGCTGCAACTGCAATGATCATTCCAGCCATCCCCATGTGAACTGGCTTCCTGGCGCTTTCTCCAGACTCTCTCCTCCTGCAACTTTTGCTGCTCTCTGTGAGTTCTAGGCAGGTTCCTACAATCTTGATGGCTGGCTATCAGCAACCTGCAGCACATTACCTGGTCACAGCTTCTCCACTCTAACTGGATGATTTCAGTGTGGCATGATTTGTGTTTCTCAAATTGGGTGACTAGTTGTTTAAACAATTTCTGTGGCAAAATTTCATAGACATCATCAGTGGACACATCTACACAAGACTCTTTATTACACAGTTGACTAACTGACTGCATCATAAAGCATCACCAATTGTACCTGCAAGCACTTACTGCGCAATAAGTTAGTCTATTGCTAATAATAATAATAATAATAATAATAATAATAATAAGTTAGTCTATGATAGTGACTGCACAGTAGCTTATGTGTAGACACCAACCAGGAGCAAATTTGCTCCTGGTCAGCTCCACCATCGGGGGGCCACCTTCAGACTAGCCAACTTGTCCAGCCAGGTCCCCTAGGATGCTGCTGGCGACAGACTCAAGCCACCAAGCATGCCTGCCATGCCCACCCAGTAAGCCCCACACTGTGAGGAGGGCTTCCCCTCCCTGCCCCTGCCACCCTGCCCTGCCTGGCCTGCCTGAGTCCCCCCAGCCCCCGGAATTCCCTGCCACAGCACACAGGGAGTGCAGAGGCAGTCCAAAACTTTACTGAGCATCCTCTGCCACCTCAGCTAGGCAGGTACAGGCCTCTCACTCATGGAGAAACATGTCAATGCTGGTGGCAGTGTCATCCTCAACTGTGGGAGAGAGGGACCTGTAGTGCAGCCACAGGTAGCCCTCCAGGTGGCGGCAAAAGTTGCAGGGAAGTGTGGGCTTCTCTAACTGCATCATTAAAGTTCACAGTCCCATGCCAGGTTTCATAGGTTGATTCATAGATTGTAAAGCCTGAAGGGGCCTCTGAAGATCATCAGATCCAGCCCGTGCACCAAGCAGCAAATATAACTGGGGGTCAGGTGACCCCAGCAAGGTGACTGTCTAGTCTCCTCCTGAAGATTTCCAGGAGTCTGTGGCCATTGCTCCTGGTTTTCCCCTCAGGTGCGCTGGTGAACAGTTGCTCACTGAGCCCTTGATGTACTCCCCTAGTGTAGTGATAAGCTTCTACCAGGGCCCCTCTCAGCTTTCTTTTCCTCAGGCTGAAGAGTCCCAGGTCCCTCAGCCTTTCCTTGTATGGCTTGCCATGTAAGACTCTGATCATACAGGTGGCTCTTTTTTGGACTCTCAAGCTTGTCCATGTCCTTGTTAAAGTGTGGTGCCCAGAACTTGCCACAGTACTCCAGCTGCAGTCTCACCAGTGCTGAGTAGGGTGGAAGAATCACCTCCTTGGCTTTGCTGGAGATGCATCGATTGATGCATGCCAGAGTATTATTTGCCCTGCTTGCTACAGCATTGCACTGCTGGCTAATATTCATACTGTGGTCTATTATTACCCCCAAATCCCTTTCACTCGTGGTGCTAGTCAGTTTGGTACCACCAAGTCTATAGGTGTGTCAGGGGTTGCTTGTCCCACAGGTGGAGCACTTTACATTTGGTAATGTTGAACTTCAACAGGTTCTGATCTGCCCAACTTGCCAGCCTGTCTAGGTCCACCTCTAACTGTAGCCTGTCTTCAAGCGGGACCAGGCTTCCCCATAACTTGGCCAGTTGTCCATGAACTTGGCCAGCGAGCTCTTCGCCCTCACATCCAAATCATTAATAAAATGTTGAAAAGTTCTGGACCAAGCACCGACCCCTGAGGGACACCACTGCCCACTTCTCATGAGGATGACAGACATCTGTTCAGTACAACTTTCTGGGTCTTATTCTGCAGCCAGTTTCTCAGCTACCTGGCTGTCTCGGAGTTAAGCCCACAATCCTCCAATTTTTTCATGAGGACATAGTGGGATACTAAATCAAAGGCCTTTTGGAAGTCTAAGTATACATTGTCAACCTGTTCTCTTGTGTCCAGGTGGTGAGTTACCTGGTCATAGAAGGAGATGAGGTTGGTAAGGCAGGACCTGCCCGCAGCGAAGCCATGCTGGCTGTCATTCAGAATCTTACCTTCTGCAAGCTTATTGCAGATAGATTCTCAGGTGTGCCTGGGGCACCATGGCGATCAAAGCAGCAGACTACAGTGGGTTGGGCACCCTTCAGTCCATGCTAATAGCTCGTCACAGTGCACCCAGGTACTCTGTCACCAAAGTCACACTCAGGACACAGAGCACCCATGGGGGTCTCCAGAGAGATCCCCTGGGTGGAGGGTGGGAGTGCTACCAGCTCTGCATCCCAGTCAGCCAGGAGCCTCTCACTACCTGAGCCTGGGCATCAAGGTCCTGGTGGCAATGGAGGAGATGGCCTAGCCTGCAGGAGGAGAAGTAGGGAGTGGATCTGGAGCAGTGGCAGCAGGTGCTGCCAGGGGAGAGAAAGGCAGGCTGTCTGTGGCAAACACCCAGAGACCCATCTGCCCCTGAGGAGTGAGCAGGAACAGGGATCTCAGCTGACAACCAGCTGTGCCAGGGCCTGCCCAGCCAACTTACCATAGGCACCTGTGCATGCATGACCCCCTATCTTAGGCCAGGCAGCACACAACCCCCTGGTATAGTGTATGTTATGTCAGAATATTGTAAACCCTCACAGCCTCTTTCTCCTGGCTCTTCAGGTCCAGCAGCTGCACACAGGGAAGAGGCACCAGCTGTGAGTGGAGATGTGCCATCAGGGTCGCCACCAGTCTCAGCCAGAGCTTTCCGTATGTGCTGGCTCTGGCAGAAGTGGACCCTGATGCTGGACCACCTGGTCATGGTGGCAGAGGAGTGGCTGGCAGACTCATAGGCCTGGTGTGCAGAGGACCCTGTTTGTAAGCAAGCAAGGGTTGTGTACAAGCTGAAGAGGGACCGAGCAGATTAGGCACTCCAGGACAGGATTCTGGCCTTTGAGGAGAGGCACGCCACCCTCCTTGAGAGGATGGTGGAGGCCCAGGAACAGCAGGTTACTGTGGTAGCCAGGGCAATGAAGGCCACGGAGGAGGACTGCCAGGTTCTGGACACCATGCTGGCCCTGGTGGTCATCTTCATGCCACTCACTGCCCTGCCCCTGGCCCTAGCCCTGTATACCCCTTGGCAGTCGCTCACCCCCAGCTGCAAGCCTCCCAGTGGGCTTGAGCTGAGGTGTAGTGGCGCCTCCACCAGCCAGGTCCCCCTACTCCGTCACCTTTCCCCCCCCAGCCTAGGCCCACCCCTACCACTCAGCCTGGCTCCAGGCAGCCCCAGAGCAGGGGCTAATGGCATTGGGACTAGCATTGCATGCAGGTCCTGCTGGCCCTGGCCACTGACTGCAGGAGAGAGCTGGCTGTGCTGGCAAAACAGCAGCTAACCTTGCCCCCAGGCAAGCCCCCTAACCTGCCAGCCTCACTTCAGTGTGTGCACCCACAGTGGTGCAGCCAGAGACTGGGATGCTAGGTACCTGTCCCTGGGCTCCACCATATAGGTGATCCCACCCCACTGCCCCATTCCAGGAGGGCACACAGAACAACTAAACATATTTTGCATAGAGAAGAAGGTGCATTATTGATGGTGGGTGGGGTGGGTAGTGGAGGGGCTCTGTGAGTCAGTGGAGAGGGAGGAAATGAGAGGGGCTCTGTTGTTGGGTACGGAGTGGGGGATGGTGTCTGTTTTTGGTGAGGGAGGGAGGGACGGAGGTCTGTGTTTGTGGAGGGGAATAAAGTGCTTTCGAGAAAACTGTCTCCAGTGAGAGTGGTGCTGGGGATGTGATTTGGGGCTGGGGTCAGTGGCCAGCCATCTAAGTGGCCTACAGTGGGGAGTGCCTCTCACACCTGGTGCCCTGGCCCCCACTGTTGGGTGTGCAGTTCACCAGGGTCCTCTGAGATGGGGGCCCATTGCTGTCGCTGCTGCTTCAGCTCATGCTCCCAGTGGCAGGTGTCCTCCACCTGCTGCGCCTCCTCTGCCCATCCCTTGAGGATTAGCTCCTTCCAGGCCTCACAGATGTTATGCAGCACACAGGCTGCAATGATGACCTGGAGGATGTTGGCCTTCACAACTCTGAGGTAGGCAGCAAGGGTACATTACCATCACTTCAGGTGGGTGAAGGTGCACTCCACTGGTATACTCCACCTGACGGGGATCCACCTGGCTGGGGTAGGGCTGCATGAACCAGGGGAGGAGTGGATAGGTGTGGTCCCTGGGATGGTGTGGGACCATCACTGTCACCCAGACGGAGGTCCAACACCCTGGCACAGAGCACCTGCTCTCCCCCAGGGCTGGCAGAGCAGAGTTTTGGAATATGCAGGCATTGTAGGTGCTGTTAGCCAAGCCGGCACTCATGTTGCTGAAGGCACTGCAGTGGTTGATGATGGCCTGCAGCAAGATGGAGTGAAAGCCCCACCAGCTGTAGTAGGGGCAGTCACTGTGTGGTGAGCAGGTGATGGGGATGTGGGTCCTGATGCACCAGGGGAAGCCTAGGGGATGGAACCCTGCCACCACCTCCAGGGGGTCATCGACCCAGAGCATGGTGTGCCCCTTCACATCCTGGAGGTTGCCACACCCCCAGGATAGCCTCCTCACTCATTGCCTTGACCACGCCAAAGAGATGGCCAAAGTAGCACAGGCTGGCGAGCATGGCCAGCTTGAGCACGGCAGTGACCAAGTGGGTCTCCACAGGGAGGGGAAGCAGCATGATGGTGCCCTGCTATTCCAGGTGCAGGCAGAGCTGATCGAGGAGCTCCTGGAAAGTGGCCAAGGTCATCTGGAACAACTGTAGCCACTGGTCGTTGTCCCAGGTGCTCTGAACGATGTGCAGCCACCAGGCCTGGCTGGCCAGGCAAGCCCACAGTCAGCCAGGCTGGAGCCCCAGGAGCTCATGGATGGCACTGATGGTGGCACCCACATGCATATCATTGGCATCCCTGCCAGAGCCTGCATAGCAGTCCAGGAGCCAGGCAGAAGCAGCATGGCAGCAAGGGGCCTCAGATGCCGCAGTGAGCCTGGCGACGTGGCTAAACAGCATGGCAGGGGCAGACAGGGCCAAGACTGATCTGGTCCAGACAGCAGTTGCTGCAGCGGCAAAGCAGTGAGCCTGCTCCTGGCCTCCTCCGGCCCTGCACCGCCGGCCTGCAGCAGCCACCTGAATATTGTTCTCAGCTTCCTTAGACTGACTAAGATGCCCCTGGCATTTGTTAATTTGGCTGGCGCATTCAAACAGCAGGACTGTTCTTTATTCTAAACCTGCAGCAGCCCTCAGGCCCAGGTTGGATCTGGCTCATAGGGAGCCCTGCTGTCCAAATCCAGCCAGGGCACCAGGTTAAGTTTGATACCCCTGATGTACAGGGAGCACTGTCACTCACTAAACAGAATATCTTGACATTAAGTTGTAATTTTGACTGTCTAAACACAGGGACTTCACAGCTAGCATCCCAGAGGTTGCTATTTTGAACCCAAGGAATTCAGCTGTGGAACCTGTCCGAATGTTTGGGGCTTCTGGGAGATTTTCAAGGCACTGAAAGTCAGTGGAAGTTGGTCACTGACCTGCCATTTATGCTTTGGGAAATGTTCCACCAGCACTTCTACTCTTGGGAAGGCAATGCTTTAAGAGGTTCCTGGCACAAATTTTTATGCCTAGATTTTGGAACCAGTGTAGAACAGGCCAGAGGAAAAGAACACAAACTGGATATCTGCACCCCCATGAAACAGGCTTTGACATGGAGAGAAAAGAAAAATCACAAAAGGATTTCTTTGCCCCCCAACAGAGGTGGTGAGGTGCAGGAGGAGAGGGAAGTATGCCTAAAGTTGCTTTCTATGGCCTTTTGCAATGGGTGTGCATTCTCCTCCTCCCTCCCATGGCCTCCATCTGAGCAGAGAGCAGAGCATTCTGAAGTGTGTTCAAGCACAAAAATCTCAGGAATGAAAAAAGTCTTTTCATCTAAAAGGTTACATTCGTCCTACTTCCTTCCATCTCCAGCAATTAACTTGAAGGGAGACATCACTGCTAATTGAGCAGTGGAGATCAGGGGCAACAATTAGGCCTTTTGACAACAGACTGTACAAGAGGGACTGCTCCAAGGTTTAACATGATAGGAAGCAGTTTCTATGGCAATATCACTTTTCTGCCATTCTCTCCAGCCACAGAAATGAAAAAAAAATGTAGATTTTTCCCTGATTAATGATGTAATGAAAATAAAGAAAATTCTTTAAAAAAATCGATACGATGCAATGTTTAGCATGAGCTGATGGCTGCAGGGAGAATCAATGTCCTTCCTGGGGCTGGGAGCTCAGTGAAATCTATTACAGCAACGTGCCAGGGACTCAAAGCGGACCTGCCGCTTGGTAATTAGGCAGCAGGCTCACATTAGGAAAACGTGAGGGCTAAATTAAGAGCACTGATCAAAGGAGCTGCCCATCAAACAGCTCCTCACATTGACATCTCCAAAAAACTTCTTTGCTATCATCACAGCTTTTCCTCCTTCCTTTCTCATTTTTTCCTTTTCCCCCCAACAATATCCTTACTTTTGTTTTTAATTATTCAGGCTGTTCTTTTTGCAACAATTTGCACATGGCCCAGGGGAGTTGCACACAGGTGACAGCGCTGGGAGCCATCTGGGGTGCCACCAGGAAGAAAAAACCCATCTTAGCACTTTTCACTGAAGGGGAGAAACTGCCTGGCAGAGGGGCAGTGAGTTCTCAGGCCCTGTAGCTCCTGTTGAGGACAGCAAAGGTTGTGATATCTGGGCTGAGTGAGCTACCCTGTGCCAGGAATTAGTTTGCAGCCCTCCTGTAGTACAAATGGAGGCCAGGAGTGATAGGGTCTAGATGCTGGCCAGCAGGAAGCAATTGTGCAGAGCATAGAAAGACTCTTAGATTTGTGCTTCTGGACAGCATCCATACCCAAGAGCTAACATTTCTAGCTGATATGTGCCCCTCACATTCTGAGTACCAAGGCTCAGTCATCCTTCAGGAGTTCCTCAGCAGTTACCTCTGGGAGAACACAGGAATGGCTACATCCTTAGTTCTCACATACATAAATGGAGACATCCTCCAAAAACACCTTTCCCCAGCCAGGGGGACCTGACAGAAGGGAAGGTCCCTGGCCCCAACATCCCAATTCCACAAGTCTTCTGTCAATATCACAGATTCTGGTCTGAGGCTATCTGCAGTCAAGGCGAGAGAAAACAACCTGCTGGCAAGGATTTTCAGAGTTGCTAGAGCTGGGTGCCACAGCCTCTAATCTACAACTGGAAGCAGGGAAGTGCCCATCTGGTATAGGTAATCTCAGAGCTATTCAGATGTCAATAATATTGGTGCTATCTATTCCAGCCATGAGCCATATGCCATTACCCAAAGTACCATGACACATTTTCCTTGTCTCAAGCTATGCTGCCAATAAAATAGCATCTGGGGTGCTGAAGATGGGACATGAGGTTTTTGCCTCCACCCATCTTTGTCTAGCACTGTCCCCATCCTCCCTGCTCAGTGAGGCTCACTGGCCTTACTGCTCATACATGGCCTGTCATCCAAGTTAGTCAACAGCATTTTGTGCCATTCACTTTTTCCCATGGAGGATGCTTTTTCCTAGGCAAGAATCTGGGGGGTGCAGCTGAATCTCTGAACCAGGCATAAGCCGTTGCTCAGGGCTCTCTCAAGTTCTGTGTCTGTCTGCATCCATCAGCAACAGCTGTTCTCTGCCATGTGATGCTATACTGGCGAATAAAAGAAGGGAGGGCAGCAGAGGAGGGATGGTGCTGGAGCCCTGCAGGGCAGTGGAGGAAGAGAAAAGCATTTTGTAAGTCCTTTCCACTCTTTTCTGCACACACAGACCTTTCTGAGTCCACGTGAGCAAATCTTGCCCTGCATCACACATTGTATCCCATCTGCTCAAGATTTAAAAGAAGCAGATCAGGGTTTTTTCACTTTCCAAAATCACTTTATTGCTTAGGAAATTTGAACACTACTGGATAGGCAGGAAAGGGCTTTCCCACAAGCTGCAAAAGGCCAGGGAGACAATGCAGCATCAGATCAGAAACACTGAAGCCTTTCAGTGTTCAGAATCATCAGAAACAAACCTCTTTGAAAAGCAAAATATGCATCTTCAAAAATAGCATAGGACAATTTGGGGTGGGGAGATTGGGAGCCAGAAGCACGCCCCATTTCAGTTCACTGTGTTGCTGCTTGCTTCTGCCCAGGGACTCTGAAGGAGGCAATGTTTCCCTCTGTGATGGTTGGTTCCCATAGCAACAGGAGATTCCCTTTCCATGCTAGGCAATTCCCATAGTTACAAGGCCTTTTCTTCCCAGTGGCCCTGTCTACACGTGTGGCAGACTATGCAGTTGTTACTGCGCAGTGCCGTTGCTGCATGTTTTTTTTCCTGACACTACTGCGCAGTAGCAATGAACTAAATACACAGTAGCTCATTACTACTGTGCGTTATCATCACCACATGGTTAGTGCCCAGCAACACTACTGTGCAGTTCCCGAACCAGAGGGCTCTTCTCTGTCCATCCTGGATTATGCCCATGGTAATGGGGCATTTCTTTCCCTATATTGGCCTATTTCTACAGTGTGAAGAATACAGATTATAATGTGGAATGTAAGACCACAGGACCTCCTGCACCATCTAGTCCAGTCTCCTGAATTCACAGGCAAAAATTACTCCAGGAATCCTCAAGATCACCACTTAAAACCCTCACACACAACCACTAACATAATTAGGGCAGGGTGACTGGGTCACTGCTCCAGGTACCAACATAAGGGGGTGGTGAAAAAAAATGCTGCCATTGGAGCTGCATGATCATGCTGGCAGCACAGCAGCAGCTGGAAATCGCCACTGCCCCCTGTATGTCACACCTGCCACAGGCACCCAGATTCATTGTTATACTACTGCACATAGCTACAAGGCACAATACTTGAAACACCAAGAACACCCATAAGCTAGAGGGAAATACATTACGTGAGAAGGCAAAAACTCCCACCGTCCTTGCCTGTATGATGTCTGGGAAAAATAACCCTTCCTGAGCCTCTAGACCAGAACCTCTGGGTTTTCTAAGTACCAGCTGGAGCAACAGCATACCTCATCCAAACCCCCCCCCCCCGGCTTAGTTGTGATCATTGTCCAAATACTTTGGGGAAGGCAAAAAAAAAAAAGACCTTGAGAATACAGTGTCATTCATGAGGGAGGAAAAAATTCTTCCTGGCCCCACTTGGTATCCAGCAAATTTCTAAAGCATGGGCTTACTGGATACCTTCCATATCATATGAGAGTGTTGATTGGGTCACATCCCGCACACCAGGCCTTGGAGGTTCAGGACTTATCAAAAGGAATTGCCCAACATGCCAGCTTTCCGTCAACCCAGCTGTGGTCCATTTTGGCACAAGTTCTGGTGTAACCCTCTAGAGCACCACCTGTGAGAGAGACAGGTTGTATTCATGACAGAGACTCCTCAGATTCAGTACCCTGATGGAGGAGGAAACCTCCAAACCACTCAGGCTCCTATTCACATAGTTTATTAACAAAAAGAAGTAATTGAGCAGAAACATAAATACAAATAAACAAATCTAATTACAAGAAAGTGTGTATTATTGAATTATCAAATTAATGTAATTATCAGTTCAATTAAATCATTTCAAATAGATCAATGAGTCCTAATCAGTGTCATATATCAGTAGACATCTTCCGGAAGCAATGTGAAACCTTTTCACTTGGGTAGGCTTTCAGCAGACTGCATTAAGACTCAGGGCAGTGTCTGGGGAGTTTGTTTTATTATATTTTATTTTATTTTAATAATTCTATATGCTTTTGTAATTTATCTTGTTTTTTATTTAAGCTGTCCCAAGCCTTTTTTGGAAAGGGCTACATATAAATATAATAAATGAAATAAATGTTTTAATTCAGGAGGGCAGATGCCCTGGTTAGCTATCAACTCTCAAAGCATCAGGGCATTGTCAGTGCTTGTGCCAACTGAAAGAACTTAGGTCCAGCCAAATAGCTGATACCGGGATGTCAAATCAGTCCTAGGCTGAAGCTAATGTTGAGACTATGGCTCTGAGCCACTCCAGGCAGCCTGCCCAGATTATGGTGGTGAGTTTAATGACAGTGTCTTCTCTCCTCCTTCCAGCACTGGGTTACAAAGAATAGTTCCAGTACAATTCAAGATGACACCACATTGTGTTTAATCACAGAACAAATTTAGGCACGTATAACAGAATTATCCAGAACTGAACATACAGCTCTGATCCATTAAATACTGGCATGTAAGAATCTTTTGAACAGCAAAGTTTAAACCTAGAGTTGTGTTAGGTATTTGAGGAATTCTTCTACAGGTGCCATTCTCAAATCATAGAATCATAGAAACTAAGGGCTGGAAGGGATCTCAAAAGATCAAGTCCAATCTCCCTGCTCTGGGCACAAATACTTCTGAGATCAAATGATCCCAGCAAGTTGTCTGTCCAGTCTCCTCTTGAAGACTTCCAAGGTTGGGGACTGCACCACCTCCTTGGGAAGTCTAGTCCAGATTCTGGTCACCCTTACCATAAAGAAGTTCTTCCTTACTTCCAACCTGAAACTATCCTCTAACAGTTTATAGCCACTGCTCCTTGTCCTCCCCTGGGGTGCGCTAGAGAACAGTTTTTCTCCCTGCTCCCAATATTCACTCATTACATACTTATAGATGGCCACCAAATCCCCTCTCAGTCTTCTCTTCCCCAGGCTGAACAGTTCCAGATCCCTTAGGTTTTCCGCATAAGGTTTTCCCTCCAGACCCTTAATCATTCTTGTGGCCCTTCTCTGGACCCTGTCAAGATTTTCCATGTCGTTTTTGAAGTGCGGTACCCAGAACTGGACACAGTACTCCAGCTGGCGTCTCACCAATGCTGAGTGAAGAGGAAGTATCACTTCCTAGCTCTGCTCGCAACGTATTGACTAATGCTGTCCAGTATGCTATTAGCGCTGTTGACTACAGCATTGCACTGGCAGCTTGTGTTCATCCTGTGATCAGCCATAACCCTGAGGTCCCTTTCAGCCATCATGTCAGCCAGAACCTCTCTTCCTAACTTATATTCATGTCACTGCTTACTTCTCCCCAGATGAAGCACTCGGCATTTATCCTTATTGAACTGCATCTGATTCTGCTCTGCCCACCTTTCCAGCTTATCCAGGTCTGCTTGGATCCACACCTTATCCCCTAGCATGACTGCTTTTTCCCATAACAGTATCATCTGCAAACTTGGTCAGAGTGCTTTCCACATCCTCAAATAAATTGTTGATAAAGATATTGAACAGCAACGGGGCCAAGAATCGAACCCTGCAGGACACCACTGGCCATCTTCCACCAAGATGATACAGACCTGTCCACTAACACTCTCAGGGTTTGACCCCTTAGCCAGTTCACAACCCACATTGAAGCGGTTTGTTACTTGATTATAGAAGGAAACAAGGTTGGCCAGACATGATCTACACACAACAAAACCATGTTGGCTATCCTTCAGCATCATGACTTCTGCCAGTCTCTCACAAATGGACTTCTTGATAATTTTTTCCAAAATTTTACCTGGTATCAAGGTCAACTGGCCTATAGTTTCTTCCTCCCTCCTCCCCTTCTTCAAGATTGGCACCACATTGGCCCTTTTTCAGTTTTCTGGGACCTCTCCCAAGCACCATGAGGTTTCAAATACCTTCACCAATGGTCCCGCAATTACTCCAGCCAATTCCCTCAGCACTCTCGGATGTAGTCCATCCAGTCCTACCGACTTAAAGTCATTCAGATGCTCTAAGTGCTGCCTCACCAGTTCAACACAGATTATTGGTTGGCAATTGTCCTCCCCACCCCACCCCCAGCATCCAACCAGTATCCAGGATGCAGGAACACCAACGCAAATTATTCTTTAAAGAGTTCAGCTTTCTTCTGACTGTCTGTTATCAGCTGTCCCATTCTGCAAGGGCCCCACATTTCCCTTGATCTTCCTTCTGCTCTGTATATACCTAAAGAAGGACTTCTTATTGTACTTAATCTCAGTTACCACCCTTGCCTTCCTTATCCTCTCCCTACAAATACAGACCATACTTGTGTATTCCTTCTTGGTGACTACCCCTTGTTTCCACTGTCTGCAAGCCTCCATAGTCTTTTTTAAGCACTCCTTGACTCCTCTGGTAAGCCAAGGGGGCTTCCTGGCCCCTTTACTACTTTTTCTGCATACAGGAATGGACCTTTTCTGTGCTCTGAGGATCATTCCTCTGAGGAACAACCACCCTTTCTGAACTCCCTTTCCCTCCAATCCCACTTCCCACTATTTTCTTAAGCTCATTGAAGTCAGTCTTCCTGACGCCAAGCACCTCTGCCCTACTAGGCTGACTTCCCTGCCCTATGACAGACAGTGAATTCTACCACTCATGATCACATCTCCCAGAAGACTCTCAATCCTCAGATCTCCCACCAGGTCATCCCCTTTGGCTAGAACCAAATACAACAAAGCCTTCCCCCCCCGGTCAGCCCGTTTACCTCCTGTACTAAATAAAGTTTTTCCATGCAGGTCAAAAACCCATGTGACTAGTCAGATCTGGCTGACTGCTCCTCCCAGGAGATGGCAGGATAACTGAGGTCACCCATGACAACCATGTCTCTTGAACATGCAGCCTCCATCAGTTCTCTGGAAAATTCCAGATCCAGCTCCTCCTCCTGGTCTGTAGTAGATGTCGACCATCAAGTCCCCTTCTCTTAGTCCCCGCCCCCATATCTTGACGCACAGGGTCTCGAGTTGCCCTTCTCTTGAACCAGTTTGAGTCTCTGAGGAGGTATACTGCTCCTTTACACAAAGAGTGACACCTCCTCCCTTCCTCCCCTCCTGATCCTTTCTGTGCAGCCTGCAGCCCTCTCTGCATACAGCCCAGTCATGCATGGCATCCCACCAGGTCTCCATTATTCTGATGAGATCATATTCCCTATTTGCTAGCAGGACTGCCTGATCCTCCTGCTTATTCCCCATACTCCTAGCATTTGTGTATAGACACTTAAGTCCCTCATTGGTAACCCCCAGTTCCCCACTGCCCCAACGTCATTCCAGCCTCTCAAGACCTCCCTGACCACCCTCTTTATGTCCTTCCTGCTTGGCTGTCCCCGGGCTTACATTTCCATCTGCACACCCATCTCAAAGCGAGTCTGCAGGTTTTAGCCACACACATCTAAATTCACATGTGTGCACACACACACTCACTACAAACCATCCACTGGAGTTAAAAGCAAGCATAATAATGTTGATGTAGAAGCATCCCTCTGCTAAAAAAATGGTGGGGAAGGAAACAAAACCAAAAAGGCTGATGCTTTTACAGGATAGTTGTCACAACTGTTGCTTTCATTTAGCTTTGTGATGCTGGTACATAGTTGAAAGACTAGCTGATGGTCTTATGACCTCTGATGTCTCCTGCTGACAGGCTTGCACCTGGTTAGAGGTTTTTGGTAAGTGGTGAATCCTAGGTGTCCCACATTGCCAGGCTCCTGGCACTCTACAGTCTGGCAGAAAAGTAGAAGAAGCAAGCATGGTGGTACTGGACAGCCAGAAGCCAGCAGCCATTACTAGCCAACAAACACAAAGCCAAGAGCAGGACTTCTTGTCATTCATCCTTTGAAGAAGGTGGCCTGGAACTTTTCTCAGGATATTCACTGTGCATCAGAAAGCCCCACTCCCTACTGGTTGAAGTCACCAACATTACCCAATGGGCTGTAATTAAGTCACCAGCATCCATATTAAGAAATTCCTCACCTCAGTAGCTTTGAGCTTGGAAAGTGTATGCCTCCAAATACCTGCCTAGTTAGTGTGATATATAGATCTATAAATACCAGCTTAAAATCTGTGGATATCAGATCTATAGGAATCTGAAGTCATAGTTCAGTTCATAGATACTATCTCAAGAATCTTAAAAAGTTTCTGTTCAAAATGAATTATAACAATGCAAAGTTTAGCAAAAAGTAGGAATAGAAACTCACTCACCCCAGATGAGGAAATAGGCCAGGAGCAGTAAGAGTTAAAAGCCTGCAAGTCTGAAGTTCTATGAAAGGCAACAGAGTGCATCAGAACATTTAAAATGTATTCAGCAACATCCTGAGATGGACAAAATCAGAACAAACTAGTATATTAGTTAAGGAAAACATGTAAGACAGAACAGCAAAACCTGGCATGCACCTGGGAAGGTATACAAGAATGTTGTAATTAAATAAGTTCCTTAATCAGCGAATTGTAAGATGCATGGCACCAAATGTGGTTGATCATGAGTGAGAAACGAGGCAGGCTTGATGTAAACTCCCCTAGCATATAAAAAGAGTAAAATAGTAATGCACCTAGGATTTGTGTTTAACCTTGCACTATCCCTGCTGTTGCCCATGCTGATCACTTGGCTGACCCTATGAATAAAGCTTACACTAAACTGATATCCACTGGGTGCATCTACACATTCATTACTGTGTCATAGTTACTGCACATTAAATTTAGCACTTGGATAGCCAAGTACTAAATCCATGCACAGTATCTTGTGCAACTTTGCAGTAGTGCTGGCACGCGGGTTTTTCAGACTTTAAGTGTGCAGTAGCTTAATACTCTTGCGCAGTAGCATATTATCGCAGGTTTTGCCTGGTACACTACTTCACAGTGTCTCATGGGTGCGTCTACTTGAGACACTGCAACACTTTACTGTGCAATAGACCAATGTGCAATAAAACATCACCAAGTCATCATGTTCATAAGTTACTGCACAGTAAATTAGTCTACTGTGCAGTTAGCTAGTACCTGTAAATACAGGTACTACACTAACTTCGCAGTAGATACTGCACAGTAGGGCTCATGTAGATGCTGACCAGGAACAAATATGCTACCTGTCAGCCACACCAGCAGGGGGCCCAGTCCTGGCACTTCTCAGCTCCAGGCTTCCCACAGGAGCCAGGAGTTGATCAGCATGGGGACAAGACCCCTCTCTGCTCCTCCTCTGTTCTCACACTGCGGGGCTCCTGGCTCTGGGACTGGGGATCTCTTCCTAAAGACTTCTGGGACTGGGGATCTCTTCCTTCCCTGCTCAGCCAGGGGCTGGCAAGGAGCTGTCCCACAAATGGGGCAGATAACAGTGAGACCCTGGCTGGGTGGTGATTTCCCTGCTCAGCCGGGGACAGTCAGGAGCCCAGCCAGGGGCTTGCTTCTGCCTGCCCCACCAGTGGATTGGAGCAGGGGGCTGGGAAACAGCTGCTTTGGAGGGGACTCTTTCCCAGCCCTCTACCCCAATCAGTTGATTGGGGCATGGGGCTAGGAAAAAGCTGTGGGGGAAAGAGACAATGCAGCTGGGACCTGCTGCAGACCCAGACAGTTCCCAGCCAGCCCAACTGCATGGAGCACTCTGCTTGCAGCCTGGAGCTGGCTGGGAGCTGCCCCAAAGTGGGACAGTTCCTGGCCAGCTGGGGGCTGCATGGAGAAGCCCCACTGGGCACAGGGCAGAAGAGCTCTGTAGCAGCAGCTGTTTCCTGGCTCTGTGCACATCAGGACCCCTCCCCATGTGGGGAGAGCTCTGCTGCTGCCGCCGACAGAACTCTCCTGGCCCCATGCTCCCTGTCAGCCCCCAGGCTAGCACCCAAGAGGAGCCTGGAGCTCCCCCTGGCTGCTGCATGTAGGCAGAGCAGTGTGGGAGCAGCCCCATACCAAGCTGCTCCTATTGGACGTGGCCAGACAAGTGCAGATGTTTGGTTCCCTGTGAACAAGTAGTAGTGGTGCAGCTTGCACCACAGCTACTTGTCCCCAGGGAACACCCATGCCATATGCACTTTAGTGCTAGACAAGTTACCCCAGGGGCAGTAGGAGAAGCTGGGGCCAGCAGCCTTGCCTAGGGTTCTGAGGGCCTCCCAGGGCTGCAGCAATGGCAATCCTGCCAAGCAGACCCTGGCTGGCAGCTGTAGCGTGGCTCTGGGTGGCCTGGCTCTGCTTTTCAGTGGTATACGCTGCCCATGCATGTGCTGATCCACCTTTTTTTTCCACAGGTTTTTTGACCCCTGGATATCCAGGGGTCAAAAAAATGTGTGGGGAAAAAAAAACAGAGCAGTGCACGCACAGGCAGCACACCCTTGTAACGTGGGAAACACCTGGCCACAAGGCCATGCTTGTCTGGACATGCCCATCCAATATCTGATCCCGAGAAGGACCACATGTAGACATGCTCCTGGGTAGGCTTATTGTGCAGTATTTTTACTGCACAGTAAGCCTACTTAGAATTAATAGCACCCACTGAATAGCTGCTCTAAGCTTATTGGAACCACATTTTTGTAGGACCTAACTGTCATTAGAGGCAACAACAGAGGACAGTTCTTGTTTTGCAGAGATGCTTACAAATGCCCCTTTCTCCTTTAATATTCAGCTGCTCAATTTTGAACAGCACAGAAACTGAGAAATCTTAGACTTTTACTCAGTCAAAGTGGAAATTCCTCTCCTCCTAAAAACAGGGTCTTGGGGTTCAGTTTTTCCAGGTTCGCCTGACTCACCCTAGTAGTGGGGTGTGTGTTTCTCCTTCATAGTTCCATTCCTGATACCACATTTCAAAGAATCCTTTATTCACATGAACTGATTTTGTTCAGTTCCTACCCACATCTCTTTTTGCTACTCTCTGCTTAGCCCAGGTGCTCTGTCACAGAAACATACAAGCTCTGTTTTGAAAAGTAGTCCTTTGTTTTGTAATCCAAAGTAATAAAGATTGCAAAAGTTCAACCATTTTGGCACTCTGCCTCTTGGCTTCTACACTGACATGCCAGCTTTTCCCTTCCCCCTCCCAATTAGAGGTGACTAGCTACAGGAGTGATGTTAACCTGTCAGGTCTCTGGGTATGGCCTGGATAACATATGCATCCAGCACCAGGGTCTTTCTCCAGGACACAATGATCATGGGACTCAGCTTAAAATCTGTGGATACCAAAGGAGCAAGAAATAGCTTCACCATACAGTACTTCATAACACTTTCACTGCATAGTGATGGGCACTGAGACAGAGGCAGATGTTAAATCCACAAGTCTTGCCAAATAGCCTGCTCTTTCTTGGGACCTCCAGTGTTTTCAATGTCTCTCTGGGCATGTCTACACATGCGCTTTATTGTGCAGTAGACTAATTTATTGTGCAGTAAAGTGTCACACCATCTAAACATGCACAGAAATTGGGCCGGTGTATCTTAATTTGCTGTGCCGTTGGATAGTTCCATCAGACAGATACTATTCAATGGCAAAGTAAATTACTACACTTAAATGCATGTGTAGATGGTGACATCAGGATTAGTTTACTCTGGCTCAAATTGTACTAGAATTTATTCAGTTGCCTTAATTGCATGTATAGACATGCCCTCTGAGTACTTTTCGTGGCTTCTTCAACTCTAAAATAAGGCCTTCAGGTCACAGTCACTTTCCTCTTGTTTTTTAATTTGGCACCACTGCTGGGCTCAAATTGTTTCAGCTTCTGAAGGGGTCTTTACCCCCTCTGAAATGCAGTAATGCAGGCACTCTTTCTCAAATAGGGCATATTTTATTAATTAATTGCAATAAATAGGGTAGAGCCCTTGGATCAGAATGCCTAAGCCAAACCTAAGCTTAGGTGGGGGACAGTGGAGAAACTTCACTGGGCAGCACCCAGTCCAAGGCAGCCCCTATTCCCTGGTGTAGGCCACACTCACCTTGGGGTTGGTGAGCAGCTGGTGGTCATCATGGTGCAGCACAGTGCAGGCAGCCTGCAGGCAGGGGTAGAGTGCAATGCTTTGGTAGGCAGTGCTGCATGAGAAGGTGCACTCGAAGAGCTTGCTGAGCCACTGCACTGACAGCACCTGGCAGCACACCACCTGCCCCTGCAGCTCATGCAGCACTAAGCTCAGTCAGCAGAAGCCCAATACAAAGAGCAACCGGCCCTAACCCTCACAACTGGAAGCAGCTGCCACCTGAATGCCACTCTCCTACCTCCTCCCTTGTCCCTCAAGTACAGAACCCCTGAAACCTGCTCATGGCCCCCGACCCATGTTTGAGAATTGCTACTTTAGAATATTTATAACACTTAGCAGATTATTCTCAGATACTTCTTTGTAAGCAAAGCATACTCAGAGGGGCCCATTAAACTAAGACATACTTAAAGTCCTTTTTGTCAAGGGGATCCTTTTCCACATTTCTGGGTGATCTGAGGATCTCACAGTTATTATTGCACTGATCCTGGTGAGGGACAGTTGTGCTATTTTTCCTGTTGTATAGCGAAAGAAGTGATGCCTTGAGAGACTCTTTCATTGTTATGTGCTTAAGTACTGCCTACATAGCTGTGTAATTGCTGTCTGGGGCATTTATGCACAGCTAGATTCTATTTGCACCTCCATAGAGAGGCTCACCCTTCCATCCCCTTCTAAGCATGCTCAGAAAACTGTAGCCTGTACTATGCCTATTACTTTCAGCAAATAACTCTAAATAGTTATTTGCTAAAATATATAAACATCATCAGTGGTGACATGTAGGGGGAGCTCGGGGGTACACATGCACCCCCTGACCGGCTACACTCAGCGCTTAGGCAATGGGCAGGGGGTGCAGGTAGGAGCACCGGTGCCCCCCTGAAAGCGCCAGCCAGTCATTGCAGCCACTCCCGGAAGCGGCTGCAGCTATCAGCTGTTGCAGGATTGTCCACAGGGGACCTCCCCACCCCCCAGGCAGTGGGACTGGTTGCAGGGGGGCACATCCCTCCCCCAACTAAGGCAGCACCAGTCGCCCATGAACACCATTGAATAGTTTATGCCCCAATGAGGTGGGGAGAGGAGGAGGGGAAATAAGCAGGTCCCCTTTGCTTCCAGGGTAGAATCCAACTCACTGAGCCATGCTCCCTCTAGCTTGTTCTCCTCTTTCTGGAGCCACATGTCTTCTCCTTCTGGCTGTCCCTGAGCCATCTTCCAGCAGACTGCTGGAGAGTACTCTGGGCAATGCCTGGCTCATCATCTAACGCTTAGAGCACATTGCTCGAAAGCAAGAGATATAGGTTCAATCCTTCTTTAGTTAAGCGTGGGAGGTGGCTTAGAAATGGAGTCACCTAGTCCTTTGACAAATATTCTAACCACAAAGCTATTGGGCTAAACATTTGGGAAGTGCTTTTCTTCCATTTCACTTTGGGCAGGTAAACACATACCTGGGCAATCCTGTTCCACTGCAAATAGCATTCAAACTGTGCATCAGGGCCAGAAACTGCCATTACATAGCTATGTAAGCACCACTTTGGTACCTGAAGGTGAAATGATTTGCCCACAAGGTTACACAATCTGTGATGGAGGAAGATCTTACTCTCAAGGCTCTCAAGTCCACAGTCTAACCATTTTAGGAATGCTGGAAGGTTTCCAATCCCCTCAGGTTTTGAGCAATTAATTGTGTTGTATTAAGGCTGCTTTGCAGTCCTGTGTTAGGGCAAGCACACACAGCAATGGACTCCAGGAATGCAACTAAAGTGTATTCAAGATCCCAATTATCTTTATAGCAGAGCTGAACAAATACTTCAGAGAGAATCCACAAATATTAGTTCAGATTCTCAGTGAGTTCCTGTGGCTCCTGTGTATGCACCTTCTGTGTTCCTCTTCTGCAAACCTTCTAGAGGCCATGTTTACTGAGGAATGTTGGCTAAAGGAGTCAATATTAAGCGAATGTAAGAGGATATTCAATGAAAACTGACTTCAAAATGACAGTTAAGGGAATTCAGATTGGAAATATAATTCTATTATTTACACTCATCCACTCACAGGACAGACATGCACCACATCATCTCTGTGTTCAATTGAAAACCACTCTATGCACAACACTGACTACCCAAACCAAAGTCCTTACAAACAAGTCAGAGACCAAGAATTGCCTGCCAGAAGCTCTGGTAATCATTGAATAATTCTGAATAATAAATATAACTGAAAAAATGTGGGCAATTTCCCAACTGAAAAAGAGAGGTAACTAATAGATAAATCCTCCAGATTACTTACCCAGCTCTGCTCCCACTGTTCTTGTTCAGCTTTCTCATATGATTTGGATGTGGGAGCTAGCTGCACCCTCCAAGTCAGTTTGACAATAACAGGCTCCATAATGTACTCTGCGTAATTCAAACTGATCTGATGCTATTTGCTTGGTTCTAATTTGTGCCAAAATTCAGTCCACAGGTATTTGATTTGATTTGGTATTTTGTGACCAAATCTAACAAAATTAGTGTTTACAAAGGCAAATTCCCTGAATGCACACCTTTGCTACATGCAAACTTATCCTGGCTACAGACATCACCCAGGTACCTTGTGTAGATCTGCTTGACTGGCAATTATGAAGATGATGAAGTGAGTGTTGCTACACTCATATGTCAGAAGCATGAAGGCCAGAAAGCCAGCAACAGGTAGAATGATCAATGTCAATAAGACCTTGGGCACCCAAAAGAGGGCCAGAAGGGCATTTATAGATTATGTGGTCAGCCGTCTGAGCTTGTGCACCACAGCTGCAGCCAAGCATTGTTGGAAAGGCCCTAGAGTGCATGCTCACCTTAACTGTTCAACACCCATTCTGAGATGACTAAGAGCATTTCAAGCCCTGCGGGGCAGCTGCCAGTCTCAGGGGTGGAAGCTGATGTTGGGGATGAAGTTCATTAGCCACAGTTCTTGTGCAGTATATTGCCTGCTCCACTGATGGGAGATCCATGTTGTAGGCGACATGCCATCTGTAAATTCGATGAGCTTGTTGACCAATTAGAGAACAGATTCCAAGACTCCAGGTGGTAGCTGGTTTTCTGGCTTGCAGCTACTAGGCTGGAGTGCAAAGAATGGTCTGGATCTTGGGCTTTGAGGCCTAGGGCAGCTTGTGTCCAGATGTCATGGCAGAAATGCCTGAGAGGACTGGGAAGCAATCAACTGCAGCTGGCATAAGGCATCTGGTAATGGTCCTCATGACACTGTTAAGGCTGGAATCCACTAACTTAGTGTGCATGCTCTGTCCCCATACTGGTAGTGACAATCACAGGTAACAACAATGGCAAGCTCATAACTATTGTTTGGCTATTGTTTTAGAATCATGACTTGGTAAGGATGAAGATCTTTATTTTCATCCTTAGGTATTTTTATTCAGGTGGGTAATACAATAATAAAAGCTCCAATCAAAGGCAAAAGCAGATTGCTATTCCCCATATGCTGTGCATACTGCTTTATGCCCAAAAGCTTGTAATACTGATGTAGAGCCAGGGATAGTGCAGTCCCCATTTTGGGTACTCTATTACAAAAAGCACATTTCCTAGACTGTGCTGGGCAGCTTGCATAGTGATGGGACATTTGCTAGCCAGAAAGGGGCAATACTGTTCAAGACAGTGCATTCTCAGCCAATGTGCTCAGCCAGTGAATATCTTTTTTTCCTTCTCTCTTTTGGTAATATTTCTTATGAATCAATCTTTATTCCATCCTTCCCTCATGTAGAAATGAGTAAAAAATGCGAAGATGTACTCAAGGATACTCAGATACAAAACCTTGTAATCTTACAGAAAAGGGTGGCCAGAAATATTACAGAGTGTACAGATTACACAGAAGATTTCAAGTGGTGTCAACAGAGGCAAAATGCTCTGCTATTTCCTTTGAGTCGCTGCTGTTTGTTTGCGATGATGCATTTACTGTCTCTCCAATGTCTGTGAAGCATTGTCATGCTGCTTTTTGCCCTTTTCAAAATGATGGAGTGATGTTAATACTTTGCCTCCCCTCTGAGGTAAAACTTCCCTCCTGAAGATAAACCCTTCCCTGGTAATCTATTCTGGATGGGAGTGCCAAGGGGAAAGGGGCATCATAGTCTTGGGTATTTATGTAATGCCCATTCTCAGCGTATCTCACAGTCATTAATGGTTAACCTCTCTAGGGCCCACAAGGAAAGGACAGTGCTACTACCCCAGCTTGTGACTGAAGCACAAGGGTGAGTAACTCACTGAAGAAGTACATAGCAGATCAGGAATCTGAACCCCAGTTTCTCAAGTCTTAAGCTATATTCATCCAAGCTCCACCTGTTTCTATTTAAAGCATTGCTCTTGTTGCATCACAGCAAAGGGCAGACTAGACCCACTTGGAATCCCAGTACTTGCTTCTCTCTAGTGCCCTTGTCTGGGAAGGGTAGGGGAGCAAGCATGAGGATAGAGTCATACTCTGCTCCCCAGGCACTAGCAGATCAAGCTAGCTAGGATGAGGGCTAATCCACCCAGAGCCATGGGGTTAGCCATCTGGAGCAGGACTCATCCTGGCTGCTTCTGACCCTTTAGCCCCTTCCGTTCTTAGGGAAGTATCTTTGCTTAAGAAAGGACAGGCAAAGTCCTTTACAAGGCCCTAAACTCAGAAAGCATCTCCTGCATAAAACCTCCTATAACCTCTCCAGGCACCTGGAATGCCTCAGTACTTGCACAGCCCAGCAGTCTATTCCTGCTCTTCACTCAAACAGTGATTTTCCTCCCCGCCAACCAGCTGCAGGAATCATCTGAAGGTAAAGAGCTGAGGTTCACGACCTGTTCCTGCTCTCATTTTCATAGCCCTCCAGAGCACATGCTTAGTCTTTCATGAGAGCCATAGCCATCCTGAGCTTGCAACCCTTAGCTGGGGCGGGGCTGTTATTTGATCCAAAAGGGGCATTTCTGAGAAAGCCCCAAATATCCCAGGGCAGGGACCTGCTCAATGCCAGTGAAGTTCACATGCTAGCAGCTTCATTTCCCCATGCCTGGGTGCCTTGAGGTACCCAAGGCAGTTGGAGCCCCAGACTGGAGTGGGACACCCCAGGGGACCAAGCAGGGAGCAGGTGAGGAAGGAGGGACCCACCCAGCTGCTGCTGTCCCCAACTGACCCAGGGCTTGGGAAGCCCCAGGACCAATCTTGCCCCAGCAGAAGACTTCAAGGAGTGGCTGCATGGGGTACCAGGTCACAGGAAGTGGCAGAGTTGAGTCTCTGCTCCCTTCCCCTTCCACTGCTTCTTCCCTGCTGGCCCAGGAGCTCCAACTGTAGGAAGCAGGTGTGTGGACTGCAGGGCAAGGTTGGGGACAGCAGCATCAGTAGGTAATTTCCTCTTCCAACTCCTGCTCCCAGACAACTGAGGATGCTCAGGTGAAGGGCAGGGAGCAGGAACACCTGAAAGGGGGGCCTCCCTGCTGCCACTGCCACTGTCCCTGGACAAGCCTAATGCTGCTGCTTACTGAAGCCTTCAGCTGAAGTGGGGCAGGAGCAGCCCCAAGGCTCCCCAGTCACCGTGGCTTGGTTGCTGTGTTAGAAAGAGCAACAGGGTGAAAAGGCACTGGGCATCCCAAGGGCACAGGTGTTAGCCTCTTCCTGTGTGGCTGCCCCAGCTTTGGCAGGATGCTGTCCAAATATTCAGCAAACAGGGCAATCAGTGCTGCTCTCTGCCATTTAGCTTATGCAGGAAGGGACATTTTATGGAGCTCTTTTGAGCAATATGCCATTACTGTGCCATGAGGTGTGCTGTAAAGGGAGAAGGTTCTGAGTGGGTTATCCTGGGAATGTGTCTTTCTCACCAGCTTTGGGCTTGGCAATTTGCTGAGGCTGCCCTCTGTGAAGTGTCAGGAGCAGAGATCCAGCACTACAGCAGGCAGCATGGAGGCTTACTGCAGCAGGACTGGCACATTATTGTAACGAGCCTTTATTGTAGGATTCCCATGTTTCTCACCCTGCTTGGCTTGCACTCAGTTTAGTTTTTCAGTGGGGGAAAGGAACAGCATGACCGGCTCAAAGTCTTCTCTACCCAAGGTCCTCATTCAGGTCCTTTCTTTGCTTCTCCACAAAGTTCCCTCTCACAAATGCATTTCAGGAACAGGTATATATTCATCCCACAATGGCCCTTGCCATTTCTCCCAGAGCTGGAGGGAAGCCTGTGCATGTGTTCATACATGGATGTGTACACATGTGATTTGCTTCCTGAAGGAAGTTCAGCTGATTTGCCATCAAGACTGAATGAATAACAAGAGTGAAAGTGACTTGGAGAAGATTAAAAGCTACTGTCTTTTGCTCCAGCTCTTTGTCTAACTTGGCATGATGGCAGGAATTTCAGTAGTTCTGGTCTGAATATTCACCCCTATTACAACAACAGCAGTCTGTGTGTATGTGTATAACAGAGAGCCAGAAGGCTCCTGTTACTGGAGGAGAAAAAAGTAGCTGGCTAAAAGGAAAATCGCCATCCAGGAGAAGTGGCAGAGGCTAGGAGTGCCTAGCACACAGCTAGTTACTCTGCAATAATCCAGCAGGGCAGAACCCTGCTTGAGAAGCATTGGCCCTGCTGCAGCAGAGAGACCATCATTAGCAAGCAGCACTGGAGGCAAGTCAGCAAACCTACTCAGGAAATACCCATGGCAGATCAGGGAGCCACATGACACGTGAGAATCTCTAGAGGGTCCAGAGGACTCATATGATTAGTGGCCTCCCTGCAAGACCCTACAAGGGGAGGTTGAGGGATCTGGATCTCTTCAGCCTTCACAAGAGACAGCTGAGGGGTGATCTTGTAGCCACCTAAAAGTTTATCAAGGGAGGACAACAGAGAATTGGAGATGCGCTATTTACCAGGGCACCCCTAGGAGTAACTAGGAATAATGGGTGCAAACTAGTGGAAAGTAGATTCAGGTTAGACATTAGGAAGAAATTTTTCACAGTAAGGGTGGCCGGAATCTGGAACGGGCTACCAAGGGATGTGGTACCATCACTTAACTTGGAGGTCTTCAAGAGAAGGCTAGATAGACATCTGGCTGGGGTCGTATGACCTCAGCGCTCTTTCCTGCCTGAGGCAGGGGGTTGGACATGATGATCCTTCGTGGTCCCTTCCGACTCTACAATCTATGAATCTATGACCAAATGGGGTGTGGCTTCCAGCTGTGTAAACCCAGGGCCTGGGCGGGAGCAGGCTATCTGGCCCTGAAGATCGCAGTTGAAGGAGCTCCAGAGCAGGACGAGCCAGGAGAGCTCCAAGCTGGTGCTGGCTCGACCCTGAGGGAGGCAAACAGAACGCTGCTGCCTTGCAGCTCCCCCAGGAGAGGGGGAAACCTAGTGGTATGGACAGGTAGCCACTCTTTATGTTTGGACCCAGAGCAAGTTAATTTGTGTTATTGCCAGAGGGCTCATTCTTTTGTTATAGTTAACTGGTGGTTTAGGTGGGGCTGTGAGGGGCAGTTTTGGGGGTCCTGTGAGTGCCTAGAAGGCATGTGACCACCTTGAGTCCTGCCAGGGATCAAAGGACCCAGAGCCCTGAGAAGGGTGAAGAGAGGAGCAAAGGGCCAGTGAGAGCCAAAGCAGGCTCAGTGCCCAGGAGGGGCCAAGACAGGGCCACAGACATGAAGCCCAAGAAGGGCAGAACCAGTGCCTAAGAAGGGTGAGAACCAGGGCCCAGGGAGTCCAGTGCTTGAAAGGGCCAAGAGCTGGGGTCAGAGGCGCAAAGCCTGGGAGGGGCTAAGACAGAGCCCAATAGGGGGAGACTAGGGCTGGAGCCCAGAAGCCAGGTCCAAAACAGCGGATCTGAGCTAAGCGGCCCAGCAAGAGACAGAGCTCAAGTGGGCTGAGGTCCCAACAAGGGAGATTGATTGGACAGGCAACATCCACAATGCATGGACAGAGTCACCTAATTAGCCCTTAAAGCTTATAAGCACCCTAGGGCACAGACAGGCTGAATGTGCCCATACAGCTTAAGGGCTGGATTGAAACCAGAGGAGCCCAGGAGGGACCTGCTAGCTATCAGACAGATTGAGACTCACTCTAGGACCCTTAGGCAGCCTAAAGTGCATCAAGGTGTGGTAGACAAGGAGGGGATGGTACCCTGGAGGCAGAGTAGGGCACAGGTTACAGGGACTCCAGAGGGCATTGCAGCTGCTCTAGGAGCACAACTTGGTTACAATGTGTACATCTTCATGCACCTGTGATTGTCTAACCAGACAATCTGGCATGCATGTACATGTTGGGCTGAGTGCTTGTGCTTGTGCATGGGTTTGTGAGAAGCCAGTTTCCATTCTACAGTGATGTGACTCTAACAAACAGAATGACTTTTTAATGAATATTTAAGCAAACTTCTGAATATTTGAACAGTTAAATTATTTTAATGGCTGTTAAGTGTGACAGCAGGATGGGCAGGGGGGTTGAGTGCAAGGCTGCTGGCAGGACTGCTGGGGGCTGAAGATGCCACAGTCTGCTTAGAAGTTATCATTTCTCTAGAAGAAGTAAGCAGTAAGCACTCCCACTGCTGGCTGAATCATGGCGTAGCTGGTGGTGCACTAGCCTGGAATCCAGGGAAAGATTCTGACTCTGTATGCTCCTGCAGTAATATGGAGGGTCCATGAGCAAGTCATAATAGGCTGGAAATTCCCCTACACTAGCACAGTACAAGTGCATGGTGAGTGAACAACATGCTTGCTGCTGCATGCCCTACACTATTCCTTCCTACCTGCCATATTCCTTCCCTCCCCTGCCTGCATTTGCTTCGCCCCAGTCTAAGTTCAGTCATGAATTGGTAATTTTCCAGGAGTGCTTAGCTTGTCAGCACTCCTGGAATAGGATTATATTTGGCTGGAGTCCCTTGGATGAAAACCGTATGGCAGGGACGACGCGGAGGGGGTGCACGTGGGTGCCTGCACGTGGTCGCAGACCCCTGGTCGGTGCTTGCCACCCTCCCCCCGCCGCTGATGACAGTGCCGGTGGTGTCTGCAGGAGCTCTGCGCTTACCGCTGCCGGGCATCCGCTGCTGCGCTCCTGCTGCCACCAGCAGAGCCGTGCCCCCACAGCCGCCAGGGGCATGCGCTGTTCATGCCTTACAGGACCAAGCCAAGGCCCCACAGAGCATGGTGTTGACAAAGGCACAATTATCAGATGGAGACAGAGCTAAGAGAGCAGGAGGGGGTCCCATATTGTTTGGGCTGGTATGAACAAAGAGAGAAGAGAACTATATTTACATTGTAAAGCAGAGCCTGTAAGAGATGAGAGACTGAAATACCTGAGAAGAGACAAAGACACTGAATGCACGAAAGTCATGAGAGATATATGTAATGGGCCCAGCCCTGTTACTGTGGGAAGAAGCATGCCCAAGCCACCTCTGGCCCAGGACAGCTCCTGCACAACCCCGACACAGACACAGCCACACCATGGCTGCACAGACTGGCCAGAAGCCCGCATGGCAGATGCAGCAGTGGTTACCAGCCCCAGCTGGGGAAATGTCTCCCAGTGTGGGCATTTGGGAGCTCAGTTGCCTAGGGAGCGTATAAGGGCCTGTCTCTGAAGGCAAAGGGAGCTAAGAGCAGCTGGGAGCAGCTGCATGGGGCTGGGTGCGGCAGAAGCAGGCAGACAGGTTTTCGCTCACCTGGCAACAGCCCTGCAGCCAGCTTGCACTCAGACCTGGGCTGCTGGGGGTGCACCCGATCCACCACCCAGAAAGAAAGTAGAAAGGACCACACACAACGAGTACACATAAGTGCAACCTTTTATTGATTTAAGTTTGATATTTGTGGACCCTGGGAACACCTCAGGCCAGCTGCCCAGGAAGATCGGTGGATTTCTGGCCAACCCTCTGCAGCTAGAGTAAAAAGGATCACGGGGCTAGTGGCATGCCGGACTCAACACACCCAGCAGCACCCCCTAGGGATTATGGCTGCCTTGGCAGTCCACGATTGGTGCTGTGACTCAGATTCAAACCGAGGTTGCTGTGGGTGAGCTAAGACTGTGGTCTTAGCTGCAGCCATAGAGCAGGTGTTGCAGCTCCTGGTGCAGCAGCACAGCACAGCGTCTGAACAGACCAAGCAGCAAGGAGCCCACATGGCTGTCCTAGTGCAGCTGCAGGTACAGGCCGCTGAGCAGCTGAGGGGCGTCATGGAGGAGAGCAAGAGAGTCATGGTGCAGGCCTGGGAACTGAGTGCAGGGTCCTCTGTGGCCAGTCTAGGACCCTTAGGGATGCATCAGATGACCCAGGATGATATAGAGCTTTTCCTAGAGGCATTTGAGTGAATGGCTGTGCAGGCTTAGTGGTCCCAGTTCACTTTGGCATCTCGGCTGGGACGGCTGCTTACAGGAGAGACCCAGAAGGCCTACAGAGGAATACCGCTGGCCATTGCTATCAATTACAACAAGGTGAAGGAAGCCATCCTCCACTGGCTGGAGGTGGCTAAGGAGCTTAATCATCAGAGGTTTTGTGGCAAGAAAGCCTCTGGGGCAGGGAGCCCCCAGCAGTTAGTTCATCTGCTCCAGGATGAAGTGCAGCAGTGGTTGCAGCCACATGATAAAGACTTGGGAGAAGTAATGGAAATTATAGTTTTAGAACAGTTTATCTGGGACTTGGAAGGAGGTGTCAAGTCATGGGTCCAGTGGCATCATCCCCAGTTGGAACAGGAGGCCCTGAAGCTGCCAGAAGATTTTTGGTGGAGGGGTGCGAACTTTCTCTGGAATGAACCTGGGACCTAAGAAAGCAGGGATTCCTCCTCCCAGGGCAAGACTATGTTGCCACCACCCCAGAGCAGCTTTGCTTGATTTTATGAAAGTTAACAGCATAAAGAGCTTTGCTTACCCCATGCATGTCTTGTGGAGGATCTGCTGGAGTAGATGTGGGGCATGGTTTAGTGGTTTATCTCCACCCTAAACATGGCCAAGGGGTACCCCTAGAAGCAAACTCTAAGGAGAAGACCACTTTTACCATCCCTTGAGGCTTTATGAGTTTGCCCAGATGCCATTTGGCCCACATGGAGCAGCAGCAACATTCCAGCGCCTGATGCATAAGGTATTGACATCTCATCAGGGATATGCCTCTCCAGATAGCAGTGTTGTGGTAGGGGTATTGGTTGTGGCTGTGTTGGTCTAAGGACATAGGCAGACAAGGTCTTTGGGTAAATCTGGTATCTTTTATTGGACCAACTGAAATAGTTGGAAAAATTCTTCTTTGCAAGCTTTCAGGTACAAATACCCTTCTTCAAGCAAAGGAAGCGCCTGCAGAGGAAATCTGCCAGGGTGGGTGGGCTCTGCCACCTGAGCCCAGTCGGGGGCTATGTCCCTTTGCCCCAGCAGCATGAAGCTCCCAGTCCCTGCTCCATGGTCACAGCCAGGGCTGGGAGATCCTTATCTCCCAGCACCAGCTCAACAGTTGTGTGGCCAGGGCTAGGGGAGAAAAATCTCCCAGCGCAAGCTCTGTGACCATGGGGCTCATGCTGGGAGATAAGGATCTCCCAGCCCCACAACTGCAGTGCGGGGGCTGGGAACTCCCTGCTGCCATGAGAGGTGGACACAGTCCCTGCCCAGGCTCTGGTAGCAGAGCCTGCCCTAGCAGCAGGCAGCTCCTGGGGGCAGGGAGCAATTTCCCACCCCTTGCTAATCTACATATGTGCTACTGCTCAGTAAGTAATCTTGAGTAAATTTGCTATTTGGATTTGCAGGTAGCAAAGTTACTTATAATTAGAGCAAATTACTGCATATTCACCTTCTGCACATGTAGACAGTGATGCTTACTGCACAGTGATTAGCTCTAATTTCAAATAAAGCATCTCTTGTAGACATGCCCACTATGTAACTGTGTGCAGCAGCTACTGCACAGCAAAATAGGCTAATGTGCAGTTTTCTACTGCCTGTAAATACATGTAGTAGATGTCACAGTAAGGGCTAATATAGTACATTAAGTACTTACACAGTAAGTAGCTAATATAGTACATTAGCTACTGTGCAGTAGCACACATTTAGACACTGACTGGGAGTAGATTTACTTCCTCCTGCCTAAGGCTGAGCAACATGGCTGGGAGGCCCTTGAGTCATATGGCGGGATGGCTCTTCAGCATTCCTGGTTGGCCTCCAGACCCCTGGCCTAACCCCCAGAGCCTGTGCCAGCTGCTGCCTGCCCCAGGCACTGTGTGCTTATGTGGCAGGCACATGCTGCCTACAGCAGCAGTGCAGAACCCTGACCTGACCCTCAGGTCTGTGATGACTACTCCCGTCCCCTGGGCACTGTGCCTCTACACTGTATGCACATACCAACTGCAGCAGTCTTGCAGGCTCCTGGCCTGACCCCCAGATCCTGTCCTGAAGCTAGCTGACCTCCAGTCACCATATACCTCTACTGTGGACACGTGCCAGGACCCAATGGCACCTGGAGTCCTTGCCAGAGCCAGCACCTGTGATGGCACCATCCCCCCTTGCCAGGCTGATCCTGTCCATCTGAAGCCCCCTGCCAGGCTGAACTTATCCCCTGGGGGCCCCCTGCCAGACTGACCCTGTCCCCCTGCAGCCCCTTGCCATGCTGGGCCTGTCTCCCAGGTGGTCCCCTACCAGGCTGAGCCTGCCCCCTGGCATCTGGACAGCTGCTGTCAGAGCCTGAAGCTCCCCCTGGCTGCTGCAGGGGAGCAGTGCATGGCAGGAGCAGGCCTGGATCTGCTTATTTCTATAAGGAGCAAATCTGTTCCCAACAGGGTGCACATGTAGATACGTTCCCAGGAATTCATAGATCCATAGATTGTAGAGTCAGAAGGGAACACAGTGGATCATCGTGTCCGACCCCCTATCCCTGGCAGGAAAGAGGACCACGGTCAGATGACCCCAGCCAGGTGACTATCCTTGAAGACCTCCAAGTTAGGTGATAGTACTACCGCTCTTGGAAGCTCATTCCAGATTCTGGCCACCCTTACTGTGAAAAATCTCTTCCTAATGACTAACCTAAACCTACTCTCCACTAGTTTGCACCCATTATTCCTAGTTACTCCCTGGGGTGCTCTGATAAATAGCACATCACCAATTCCCTGTTGTTCTCCCTTGATAAACTTATAGGCGGCTAGGTCTCCACTCAGCCGTCTCTTGTGAAGGCTGACAAGATCCAGATCTCTCAACCTCCCCTCGTAGGGCCTTTCACAGAGGCCACTAATCATGCGAGTGGCCCTCCTCTGAACCCTCTCCAGATTCTCTGTGTTCCTCTTGAAGTGAAATGCCCAAACTGGACACAGTACACCAACTGCAGCCTGACCAATGCCGCATAGAAGGAGAGCATCACCTCCCTTGATCTGTTGGTCATGTATCTGCTAATACACAACATGGTGCGACTGGCTTTGTTGATGCCCTCATTACACTGCCGGCTCATGTTCATCTTGGGGTCTACTCTGAGTTGCTGAGGAGGTCAACCCCCAACCTATAGGTGTGCTGGGGATTCCTCCTTCCTAAGTGGAGTACCTTCCTAAGTGGAGTACCTTACATTTATCTTTGTTGAATTGCATCCTATTTCATTCCGCCCATTGAGCCAAACTGTCCAGGTTGGCCTGTATCTGCTCCCTGCCCTCCAGTGTGTTAACTTTTCCCCATAACTTGGTATCATCTGTGAACTTGGAGAAGGTGCTCTCCACACCCTTGTCCAAATCGCTGATGAAGATATTAAATAATACTGGACCAGGACTGAACCCTGCGGGACCCTGCTGCCCACCTCCTTCCAGGCTGAGAACAATCTATCCACCACCACTCTCTGGGTGCAGTCCCTAAGCCAGTTGGCAGCCCACTTGACTGTGTAGGTGTCTGCTCTACAGCCTGATAGCTTCCCTATGAGAATAGGATGTGAAACTGTGTTGAAGGCGTTCCTAAAATCCAGGTAGATGACATCGGCCTCAGCTCCTGTGTCAAGGCTGTGTGTGACCTGGTCATAAAAGGCTATAAGGTTTGTCAGGCAGGATCTATCTGTGATGAACCCATGCCGGTTTCCTTTCAGCATCATTTCTCCTACTGGGCCTTCACAAATGCGCTCTTTGATTTTTTCCAGTATTTTCCCAGGGATAGAGGTAAGACTGACTGACCTAAAGTTACCTGGCTCATCCCTTCTTCCCTTCTTAAAAATGGGCACCACGCTGGCTCTTTTCCAGTCCTCAGGGATCTGGCCAGAGCAACATGAGTGCTCAAACAGCTCTGCTAGCGGCTCAGCTATGACAGTGGCCAATTCCTTCAGCATCCATGGATGGAGGTTGTCTGGGCCGGCTGACTTGTACCCATCCAGCCCTTCCAAGTGCTCCTTAACTTAGTCAGCAGTAACCTCTGGCAGTCTGGTGCTGCATAGTATTTTACTGCACAGTAAGCCTAAATTGTATTAATAATGTGTATATGCACCCACTGTATCTAACTGGGCTATGTCTTGGATTAGGCAACGTTTTTTCTGTTGCTCTTTGTCATGTGCTTGAAGTTGCATATTGCTGCGGTTAATAAATGCTGTCTTCAGAGAATGGACTATTCTAGTTCAAGCATTTATGATTTCAGTGCCACTATCTAAAGTCTAATATTAAGTCTAGTAACAAATTTTGGCATTCCAGATAACACACACCCCAGTAAAATACATATTGTCTGGAACACCTAATGAAAGCCATGAATCCAATCCAAGACTATCAAAATGGACCTTAGCACTGATAAACAAAGATGTCAGTGTGGAAAGCCAAGCCAGCTTATCTCCAGTGCCATAAAGCTTGCTCATAAAAAAAGAAGAGCATGAGTGCCCATTGCCTGATACAAAACCAGAAAGTAATTCTCCATTCAGAGGGAACTTGACCCTCGCTAAAGCAGAAAAAGGACTCTATGTTGTTTGGTTTGGGAATGGATGCAGCTCTTATAATAAGGAGGTTCCCTTGACAGGATATGCTGCAGTTAATGTCAAAACCGAGGAGGTGATAAAAGGAAAGTGCAACCCCCACTCAACACAGGCAGCTGAGATTGTGGCAGTGGCAGCAGCATTAGAAAGTACTCCACTAAATAAACAAGCAGTAGTGTTTGCTGATTCAGAAGCCAGGTCTACACAAGACACTGACAGTGCAGTTGTTACTGTGCAGTCATTTAGTACTTGTATAAACTTATACAACTGCAGTTACTGCGCAGTAGCATCACCAAATGGCTTTTAGATGAGGCTGACTGTACAGTAGCTCATTACTACTGTTCAGTAGCATCAGTTCACTAGGGCCAGATTAATCCTTTAGTAGGCCCTAGGGAAACAAACTCATGGGCCCTGGGTCAATCATGACCCCCATTCCCACCCCAGCTCTGCCACCCACAGGGAGCAGGGCTCCAGCCCTCACTAGGTAGCAGCCACTCCTGTTGCAAGGCCAGCAAAAGGGAGGGAAGGGAGGCAGATCGGGCCATTGATGCCACTGCCATGGAGGGAAGGACCCCCTGCAGCTCAGGGCCCTAGGCATGTGCCTAGTTTGCCTATGCATTAATCTGGCCCTGCACATCACACTTCCTTCCACACAATGCTACTGCGCAGTAGTAACAAGCTACTGCACAGTCAGCATCTTGTGTAGACACAGACAGATTGGGTAGTAAGAGCTGTTTTGGATTGGCTCCCACTAAGGCAAGATAGAGGTATGAAGTCAGCTAATGGAAAGCCAGTGGCTCATGACACCAAATTGTTGCATATGTGGGAATTAGCAAAAGAAAGGATTGAACCCACCTATACTAGTAAAATAGAGGATCATAAAAAGGGAACTGAGGAAGCCGAGTGGAATGAGAAGGCCGATTTACAGGCAAAAAATAGAGCCAGAGAAGGACCAGAATGGATACTTGATAAAGCACCAATAGTGGCTGAAGCTAAAAGAACCCAAGAAGCAGTGGATTTGGTAGTGTTACAGGCTTAAAGCAAGGAGATAAAATATTTGGTAAACAAAGGGCAGTGAAAAGGATGGAAAACTTGGCAAGAGCCATCAGGATTTGCTTTAGCTCAGAAACACGAGGAGGAGGTGGCTCCAATATGGGCAGTGTCTGAAGGAATAAGGGGAAAAATGATAACTCTGGCACATGAACATGGACACTTAGGGCTCCTATACATGTGCAGGGAGGCTGATCCAACATGTTGTAATTACAGCATGTTGAAGCTCACTTGATTAATTGAGTCTGCTGGAGTGCGGAAATTACCGCTCTCCAGCAGACTCCAGCGTCACATGTATCAGCATTCTTGTGCTGAAAAATGGCAACAGGGGCACTTTAACTAAAGCTCACTTGATGAACTATAGTTAAAGCACCCCACTGCCATTTTTCAGTGTGGGGACACTGGTACACATAATGCTTCTGGCACTTTAATTAGAGCAGCTCTTGGAGCTGCTCTAATTAATGCACCCCTGTGGCAGTGCACTGTTTGTGCCTGCTGCTTTAAAAATATTAGGCAAGCTATAAAGTAGCCAGCAGATGGACTCAGGCCCGATTAGGTGGTCAGTCCAGTCAGAGACCAGGGAAGTGGCCCAGTGAGGAGCCAAGGAGTCACGGTCCACTTAGAGGGACCCAAGGCCTGCATGGGCCAGAGGCCAAGTGAAGCCCAGGAAGGGGCTGGGGAGTAATAGTGGATTTGGATGCTATCTGCTAGGCATGGGATGGTGTAGGGATGGTTCAGGGCTGTGTAATGGGCCCAGAACACCAGGGCCACAAATGGGCAACCTTCTGAATTTTACATCAAATTACTGGACTTCAAAGGCATGGGAGGCTAGTGAAGGCAGACTGCCCTAGAACAGGGGGGGTATTGATCTTTTCAGGTGCCTGGGGACCCCCTTATCACAGCTCCTGCCCCCCACCCCCCGAGCACATCTATAAATGCTCTTAGGGATAAACAAAAACCTGACAAGACTGCAGGCGGTGAGATGATGGCCAACTATGAGGGAGGAAGTGAAACAATATGGGCACTTCTACATGTGTGCTTTAATGCACATTAACCTATTTTAATGCACATTAGTGTCTCAAAAAAAACTGTGCTTTCACTAATGTGCATTAAAATAAGCTAATGAGCCTTTTTCTAGTATTTCATAATGGAAGTACTAAATATAATTCACATTAGCAAATGCACATTCATGAACATGTAGACGTACCCTTCATTGGCAACTGCTTACAATGTGCAGCAAATAATCCTAATACCAAAGTAATTAAGGGACCCCTGGAAAATCAAAGAATTAGTAGTCCATGGAGTAGGCTACAAATAAACTATATTTGACCCCGTGCCTCAAACAGCCAGACAAAATAAATATTGCCTGGTAGTAGTGAATAGCTTTACAAAACGAATTGAAGCTATACCCACTCATAACAACACAGTTGCCACTACAGCACAGGAGCTGGTGAAACAGGTGTTTTCCAGGTGGGGGCTCTCCAAAAAATTTAATTAGTATCAGGGTTCTCATTTTGTTGGAGATATCACACAAGCTATCTGTCAAGCTTTTGAAATAAAACAGAATACACATTGCAGGGCACCCCCAGAGTTCAGGTCTAGTGAAAAGGACAAATAAAACCATAAAAACTGCCTTGTGAAAAGTGGTCAATCAACAAGAGAACAATAGGGATCAAAAGTTACCCTTAATATTGATGGCACTAAGAGGAACCGTAGCCATGCATGGAATCACCCCATACAACGTTGTGACACATCCAGAGTTGCAGCTACCAAAACAATGGTGGCTAGGAGGGAAGCCTCTGGATAGCCTCCAACCTTGTATCCTAAAAAATCAATAGATACAAAACCTGTTATAATTAGTGACCACCACACAGAGGCAAATAACTATAGCCTTGAAAGCCAATGTCCAGAAAATGAACAAGCACCTAGGCCCCATATTTCATCCTCAGAAACTGGAAGTTGGAGACCAGGTGCTGTATTGAAAGGTAAAAGAGAAAAATCATGCACTCAGTACCCTATGGATGGGACCAGTCAAAATTGTTAAGGCCAGTCCAACCAAATATCAAGTAAAAATATGCCCAAATTCTGCAAATTACACAAAAGTGTAAGCAAAAACGGTTTCAATATCAAGCTAAAGGCCTGAAAAACAATTAATGAGGAGTAAAGCCCCGTTATCAACTATGTTTCAGCTGCAGTTCAACTGACACAAAAGGATGGCCTGAGCAGTAATTCAACTAATATCTGCAATGAAGAGTGAGGTTATAATGGTTTGTACAATGTGGGTATTGAGAGTAAGGACATACTAAATTGCGATCAAATAGTAATTGGGACCAAAGGCCCAATACGTCTGTAATTTTCAAATGGGAGGGGTTCAGCATGAAGGAGAAAAACTGTCTGTCATCCCTCCTTTGAAACTGTAGGATGGAGAGTATGGAGCCACTCTGAACTGTGGAACATACTAAACTACAGAAATAGTAAAAACAATGGTAACATGACTTTGCAACTAAAAACAATCCCCTCATTTATGAAAAATATTAAATGGGTTTTCCAGGATGGCTCACCAAATGTGGGAATTAATCTCTCCTTATGGCATGAGAACCCTACAGTTCATGGGAGAAGGGGTCCCCATTGCTAGTCAAGGTAAGCATGCCCAAACAAATAGTATTTGATACCTCCTTAAAGCCGACCAGGTGGGAGGGGGTACTCAAAAGAGTGTCCATAAAAGAGAGGTATCCCAATTGTAGTATGGCTACATTAAGTATACAAAAAAACTTAGATAATTGGATAGGTTGCACTCACAAAACCCCAAGAAAAAGCCAAAAAGGAAGGAGCATTCAAAGCCTAGTAGATACTGGTTTAGGTGTATTTGGATCAGGAATAGCAATTTTAAATACAGAAAACATCCAAAACTTAAATAGCAAGCTATAATCAGCGGGAGGCTGTGTGTCTCAAGCATGGCAAGATCAATTGGGTTAAAAAGCTGGAAAGTGTTGGCACTGGATTTATGACCCAGATACCTTCTTCAGGGTGGACCCAAACCCTCAAATGGAACATAACCTTTCCATTTGATAATTAGCAAATTTTATTCATACACAGTGATAGCAAATAAGAATAAAGCAAACAATTCTATATCTACCAGTCCCAGGCTGTCATCAGAGAAGGTACATCTGGCCAACACGCAAGCTTCACTCTAAGGTTATCTTTTGAATGTTAGTTGTCAGTAGCCTGGAGGTTGGAGGCCAAGGCCCACCTCCTCCACTGGGGTGGGTGAGATGGGCTGGTGGAATTCCCTCTGTACATGGTGGCCTTGGGTTCCCCTCTCAAGAGCCCTATGCTGCTCTGAAATCCCCGCTTTTGTATCTTTGACCCTCTGTGATGACTCTTCATCTTTGGGATTCCCTGATTGGTCTTTCTGGGGTCAGCATACTGTCCACATTCTGTCCTGTCAGCATATTCCTTTGTTTCACAAACCTATTGCATGTACACATCCTAATTTGGGCTTTACCAGGTTTCTCCTAATTTGTTTGGTTCCCCAAAACTAGAAATCCCAAGGGCTCTGCAGCTGGGCACTGTGACCTGTTGCCACCTTATCTCACGTTATGGAACAGTGTGGTACATGTCTTAAATTTTCCAGCCTGTGTGTCTGCTTGCTGTAGCCCTGGACAATTGTTTTAATGCATATCTACTTTACCTACAAGCCAGTTCCAAAAAGCAAACCTCTAACAGCCATTTTCTAGCCATCAGTCCCCTCCTTGAAATTCTACACCTTCACGTCATTGTCACAGGAGCACTGACTGAGGTGCCCTGTTCCTAAGCAGTGGAGAAGGGTAGCTGCCAATCTCCAGGGCAGCTCAGGTGCTGGTTGCTGTGGCAACCAGGCAGGTCAAGTGACCAGAAGGAGGCAGGGCTGGGCCTTTATAAACAGCCCAGGCCAGAGCCTAAAGGGCAGTTCCCTTCTGGCAGCCGCAGGAGCAGGAGAGCTGAGCTGATGGTTGCAGCATGACCACCTGAGTGGCTACGGCATGTTTAGAGAGCCAAGGAAGTGTAGACCGTATGTTATAAGCCAGAAGGCTTCTTGTTGTTATGTTGCAGCCGTTTGGCTCATGGTTTAGTTATCATTACACCGGAGGACCGGGTAAGGCTGTAGGGGCATGAGGAGGCCTCACAGGATCGCCCCAGCTGCGTGGGGGTTCCCAGAGCCCTGTGTGGGCAACAGAGTGGTGCCTGGGGCAGCACAGCTATTCAGTGCTTAGGCGGCACAGTGGGTTGCCCTGAGTGAATGATAGTGAGAGGCCCGAGCAGGGCAGAGGACCCCGCTCAAGGGGCCGAGCACCAGAGTGAAGCCTGTAGGGACTCATGCTGGGCTCCAGGTGTGGGAGCCACATGAGTGGAAGCCTAGGGTGGGTGCTGTAAAGACGATTAGCCTGGTGAGGGTGACCCAGGGGCTATTTAGGGCCCAGAGAAGGTGCCAAGAAGCCGTGGGAGTGGGCACGTGCTGAAGAGAGGCCCCAGGCGGGGCACGTACAGTATAAAGCCACCCCAAGGCAGGGGCATGTACCATTGACAGCCACCCCAAGACGGGTGCGGTCTAAAAGGGGTTCCAGAGGGCTTCCGCAGCAATAGGAATCCCAAGGAACCAGAGGGGCCAGGTAAGGCTCAGGCTGCCTGAGCCCAATTGCTGCAGGTAATGAATACAAATAACTAATACGGATTGCGGAGGGGTGCCAGAGAAGGGTGCTGGTTGTGGGCCAAGCCCAGGGGCGCCAGGTAGGGCACAGAAGGTTAAGGACCGGATAACGTCCAGGAAGAGCTGCGAGGCTTGGGGCATGCTAAAGGGGAGGTAGGAGGCACGCATTGCCCATAAGGCAGGGGTGCATTGAGGCACCCCACTCGGAACGGGGAATAGTATTAGCGCGGTGTCCAGGGCGATAAGAGGCAGCCTCCCATATTGAACCTTATAACATCAAAGACGTGGTGGGCGAGTAGAGGGTGCTGGATTGCCTGATTGACACAGCAGGGGGCACTAGTGAGATCACAGCGGCTCCTAGGCCCCACCCGTGACAATCATAAATGAGCATGACCAAGGAAATAACCTGGAATGTTTATGAGATTTGTGGGAGGGACCTCCACCAGTTGTCCCTGGAAAAGTATGATGGCGTTCATGGTCAGGGTCTCCAATGGGCTGGAGGTTGTGATGAACCCTTAACCATTGTACAAATGTCACCCATACCCCCTCTGACTCAGTCTTTTGCCTCAGCATTCCCTAACCCAGTAACTGAGTTTTAACCAATCAGGTTTAAGCAGGCTTCCCATATTGGGGCTGGGGAATGTACAGCCCAAGATGCCTATTAAACCTTTTACTCAGCATTTCAGGTAGCATTCCACTCAGCAATCAGTGCCTTATCTGATTGTCAAGATGACTGTTTAAATCAAATAAATATCCCATGGTTAGAATCTCTGAGGACCAGACATGTTCCTAGCAATTTTACCCCTCCTATACAATCGGAAATGCTTTCCTTGTCATCCTAACCAGACTATTCATGATGACTTGGTTGCCATTATAGCACCAGTAGTGTCCCTCCACCCTGCAAGAGCCTGTTGAAATGCCAAGGGTCAGGCCTTTGCTGTGCAAATAGTATGCCTGGTTTCCATCAATATCCTACCATTCTACTTCTTGTTCGAGGTTTCTGCACAAATGTAGCTTTACTATTCCACTATAAAATAGTGGAAAATGCTATAAAATAGCATTACTATTCCACTATAAAAATCTAACAATACATATCTAGCACAGGGAAGGCAAAAAAACTCAACCAAACAAATAAAAGGATGACAACAAAAGCAAATGGTCAATCTGGCCTTCTCAATCTTTGACCTGGCCGAACTCTTTGAGGTCTTAGAGGCCATGCTTCATGTGATTTACCATTTCCTGTCACCACTCCACAGATATTCCTTATCCTATCAAGAAGTTTGCTTTACACGTTATTGTCTATCTTAGTTAGTATTGTATTGCACAAACACAGCAAAACAGAATTACTATGTATAACACAGTCAAGCTTGATTCCTCTCCATACCAAGCAAACTTCTTGCTATTTTAGCAGTGGGCCACATATTTGCAAAACACAAAGACAAAAAGGGAGGGGATCAACTCCCTTTAGGTTAGTTCGGGTCATAGAATCACTTTTGATACTATGGCTGCCTTCGCACTGCCTCTTACTATGCTGGAGGTCATCCAGAGATTCACAGATTTCACAGATTTTACAGATATTAGGGCTGGAAGGGACCTTGGAAGATCATCAAGTCCAGCCCCCTGCCCCAGGGGCAGGAAGTCAGCTGGGGTCACAGGATCCCAGCAAGATAAGCATCCAATTTTTTCTTGAAGGTGTTCAGAGTAGGTGCTTGAACCACCTCCAATGGCAGGCTATTCCAGAGCTTAGGGGCCTTGGACTGTAAAGAAGTTCTTCCTTACGTCCAGCCTGAAACGGTCTTGCAGGAGTTTAGAACTGTTCAACCTTGTCATCCCTTGGGGGGCTCTGGTGAACAATTGTTCCCCAGATCCTGGTGAACACCCCGATAAACTTATAGGTGCACATCAGATCACCCCTGAGCCTGCGCTTTTCCAGGCTAAAGAGTCCCATGGCTCTCAGCCTGTCATCATAAGATCTGTTTTCCTGACCTCTGATCATGCACGTGGCTCTCCTCTGCACCCTTTCAAGCCTCTCTAGATCCTTTTTGAACTGAGGAGCCCAAAACTGGATGCAGTACTCCAGCTGCAGCCTCACCAAGGCCAATTCCCCTCATTCCCTGAAGAGGCTGCTTTTTCAGCAGTCCTTTCTTCTTAAAGTGACAGGTGCTTCAATGTGTACTCTGCCACACATCTTCCCTCCTTGGTCTTCACCAAGGGTTTTTCTGTCGGGGTATGCTCCTCCTAGCCTTCTTCCATCGAAGGGTGGGAGTGGGAGTTAGGGTTTTCAGTCACCCTATGCTCTCCTTTCCCTGAGATGGCAACATGTGACATTTTGTAGAGACTACCCTGCCACAAGTTGCTCCACCACATTTACCAGTTTCCAAGTAGGTATATTTTTCACATCTTACCCAGAACGAATTTCTAGGCTCTTCTGCCCTGGTAATCTTCACCCCCACGGACACAGTCTCTCACTTCTGGGCTTCCCGGCCCCTTCTCGAGCTGCTTGAGATCTCAAGCTCTCAGCTCTGGCAGTTTTAGTAGTGATCTCTTTCAGCCTTTTGAATTTTCTAGGGCTCTGCCTTTGGATCACTAGACCCCTTGGTCTTTCAGGGCTCTTCCAGACCTCTTTGGGCTATGGGCTTCTAGGTCTCTCTGGGTCCTGGCCCTGTTCCTGGGGCCAGTGAGACCTTGGCACATGGCCCTGCCAACACTTGCCTCTCCTGGGCTGCAAACCTCTCTGTCTCTAGCGCCCCCACCCTGCACTGTCAGACTTCTCATTCCATCTCTCTCTCTCAGCTCCACTTTGAGCCTCTGGACCCATCTGGTCCCACTCACCCCTAGCCCAGCCTGAGCATGGGCAACTGGTGCTGCCTTAGTTAGGGGGAGCACATGCCCCCCTTCAACCAGTCCTGCCAACCAAGGGGGGAGGGGTCCCTGTGTGGCTGATCTCACTGCCCGGGGGGAACCTCTGCGGCCATCCCGCAATGGCCAATAGCTGCAGCCAATCACTGAAGCTGCTTCCAGGATTGGATGGTGCAGGTCAGTCAGAGGGTGCACCAGTGCTCTCAGGGGGTGCATGTGGACCGCTGTGCACCCCCTACACATCGCCACTGCTCCTGAGTCATAAGTCACTGACTCTGCTTCACCCACCTTTCAGACTCTGTGGCCCTGGCCTTCCATGCTCTCATGTCATTTTTCTGGGCCCTACTCTTTGGCCCCCCACTCTCAGTTCCTCTCTGTATTGTGTGGGTCTGTACTTTCAAGTCCTTTTCATAGATCTCTAACTCTCAACCTCTCTCTTTAGCAGATCTCTGAAGTCCCCACATTTTCTTCTGGGTCTTAACATTCACTCATAGTTTCATAGTTTCATAGTTGGTAGGGTTGGAAGGGACCTGAGCAGATCATCAAGTCCGACCCCCTGCCATGGGCAGAAAAGAATGCTGGGGTCAAATGACCCGGCTAGGTGTTCGTCTAGCCTCCTTTTGGAGACCCCCAGGCTAGGAGCCAGCACCACTTCCTTGGAAGTTGGTTCCAGATCCTAGCTGCCCTGACTGTGAAGTAGTGCCTTAGTGCCTCCTGATATCTAGCCTGAATCTACTCTAAGTCAGCTTATGACCTTTATTCCTTGTTACTCCCAGTAGAGCTCGGGGGAACAGGGACTTTTCCACTGCCTGCTGGTCTCCCTTGGCCAGTTTATAAACAGCCACCAGATCCCTTCTCAGCCTTCTTTTGTGGCTTTCCTGGTCGGGTCTGCCCTGCTGCCCCCTGATCTTGCGGATGGCCCTCCTCTGGACCCTCTCCATGTTGTCCACATCACTCCTGAAGTACGGCACCTGGGACTGAATGCAGTACTCCAACTGTGGTCTGACCAGTGTCACACAGAGGGGGAGGATCACCTCCTTGGACCTGCCTGAGATGCATCTGTGGACTGTGTCCCCACATTGGTGGCCCAAGATCCTTTTCTGCTTCTGTGCTTATAGGTATGCTGCTGGTTCTTTCTCCCTGAGTGCAGTACCCTGCACTTGTCAGTATTGAATACCATCTTATTCTCATCTGCCCACCCCTGTAACCTGTCCAGATCCAATTGTAGCCTGTCCCTCGCTTCTAGCGTGCTCACTTCTCCCCACATCTTAGTGTTGTTTGTGAATTTGAACAAGGTGCTTTTCACCCCCTCGTCCAAGTTGCTGATGAAGATGTTGAACAGTGCAGGTCCGAGGACGGAGCCCTGGGGGACCCCACTGCTCACATCCCTCCAGATCAAAAATGACGCATCCACCACCACTTTCTGGGTGCATCCCTCCAGCCAACTGGTGACCCATCTGACTGTAGGCATCGACACCACAATCTCCTAATTTTTTAACAAGAATGGGGTGAGAGACAGTGTCAAAGGCCTTCCTAAAGCCCAAAAAGACTACATCCACTGCTGCCCCTGTATCTAAGGGTTTTGTGACATGGTCACAGAAGGCTACCAGGTTGGTCTGAGAGGACCTGCCTCTAATGAACCCATGTTGATTGCCCCTAAGCACAACCTCCCCTGCTTGCCCCTCACAGTTGTGCACCTGGATAATTTTCTCAAAGAGCTTCCCCAGGACCGAGGTAAGACTAACAGGCCTATAATTTCCTGGGTCCTCCTTCCTCCCTTTTTTGAAAATGAGGGCCACTCTGTAGGTCTCCCTTAACTTCCAGCCCTCTTTTCTTTGACAGATCCTTTTAACTCTGGCACTGCTTTAACCATAACCTTTCTGGGCTGCAGGCAGCACAATCTTTGCTTGCTTTCTGCAAACCAATCCAGCAAATCTCCGTCTCTCTTTCTCTGTCACCACAAAGCTACTGTCCTTCTGTAGCCTGGTTACATCATACATAATCTTCCGGGAAATTTTTTCAGTTCTAAAAAGAACCTCAAAACCATGAGTCTGCAAAAAAGCATGTATCACTGATAAGACCATTTTTTTTACTCTGCCTCAGAATAAATTCTCAGAAAAACCCCACCCTTTCTTTACACAGCTGTACTCTGAGTCTTCATAAACACCATCCTGCCTTAACAAGCCATTAACATTTTCCCTTCTAGGATCAGCCTCACTATTCTTGCAGAGGGGAGAGAGCGAAGTCATCCCTCACCCCGAAAACCAATGCACAAATCCTTTGCTACTGCCTTGCAACACAAGCATATGCTAGCACAGTGAACCAAAGCCACAAAAAGAATGAACAGGTGTCCAATAACATTGCTTATGTCACCTATGTCTCCTCCTATCTTACTAGGCACAAGAGCACACAGGATCTGTTGCACATGCCTCTATCCCCAATCTTGGGGCAGGGCTGAACCCTTCCTGTTCTTCCTTTAACTGTCTCCAAACTTCCTTAAACTGCACAGCCTGGATAACAGTCTGCCTTGTCTGTACTCCAGAGCAAATGCACAACACTGTTTCTGTAACCATTGTCAAACATACATGCATGTTAACACTCTCCTGTAACCACTTACAAATGCCTCAAAGCCCCAAGAACTCTTTCTCTATTCATTCACAGTCTTTCCAGCACAGAGGTTATCTTACTTAACCCAGTGGACCACAGCATGTACCCTTGTCCAAACTGTGGGCCTCAGGCACACTTTCAGATCAGGAAGACTACCCTTTCTTCCTCAAAGCTGCTGTTCCTGCCACTAACACACCTGTACCTCTGCCTGGCCCAGACAAACAACGTTCCTTTGGTCAGCAGTGCAACAAACCAACGTCCTGCACAAAAACTGTGACACAATATGGTTACTTAGCTCAGCATTTACCAACTGGTGTGCTGTCAGGCATGTCCAGCTGTGCCGCTGCATTTTGGGCTGGAGCCATGCCCCTCACCTGCTGCTGCTGTAGGCAGCTAGACAGACCAGGGGGCATGGCTCCAGCCAGTGACGCAAATGCCGCACCACTCACTTCCTGCTGCTCCACGGCATTCCACCGCTCGCTACCCTCCCCTCCCCAGTCAGTGGTGTTCAGCTGCTCACCACCCAATTTCGCCCCTGCTCTATGGTGTTTGACCGCTCACTACCCCTGCCCCACCAAGCCAATGTGCCGTGAGGTAGAGCAGGCCATGTAAGTGTGGCACGGGTTGAAGAAAGGTTGGGAAACACTGACTCAGCTTATAACCCTAGTTGGAACTATCATATGGCTTTACCTTATCAACAGGTCCACCCATAGCTCCACAGCCTTACTCCGCAACGAGTCTTGGCTGACTCCTCTGGAGAGGTTCACTCTGTATCAACAAATTCCCTGATCAGTAGGTTACTGCCCTCAAGTCCTGGTCCCAGAGGCCAGTTGTTGGCACTGGACCTGGTCCCAGTCCCTGAGTCAGAGTCATCATCCCCTCCCAGTATAGTCACCAATTCCTGACACTGGATTCATGACCCAGATACCTTCTTCAGGGCAGACCCAAACCCTCAGTCAGATCACAACCTTTCCATTTGATGATTAGCAGATTTTATTCATACACGGTGATAGCAGATAAGAAGAATGCAAACAATTCTATATCTACCAGTCCCAGGGCTGTCATCAGAGAGAAGATACATCTGACCAATATGCAAGCTTCACTCTGAGATTCTCTTTTGAATGTTAAATGTCAGTAACCTGGAGGTTGGAGGCCAAGGCCCACCTCCTCCACTGGGGTGGGTGAGATGGGCTGGTGGAATGCCCTCTGTACATGGCGGCCTTGGGTTCCCCTCTCAATGGCCCTATGCTGCTCTGAAATCCCTCCTTTTGTAACTTTCCCTCTGTGATGACTCTTCATCTTTGGAATTCCCTGATTGGTCTTTCTGGGGCCAGTATACTCTCCACGTTCTGTCCTGTCACCATATTCCTTTTTTTTTACGAATCCATCACATGTACACATCCTAATTTGGGCATTACCAGTTTTCTCCTAATTTGCTCTGTTCCCCAGAACTGGAAATCCCAAGGGCTCTGCAGCTGGGCTCTGTGACCTGTTGCCACCTTATGTCATGTTATAGAGCAGTGCAGTACATGTCTTAAACTTCCCAGCTCATGTGTCTGCTTTCTGTTTACCTGTCAGACACAGTGGGCCTCAACGAACCTTTCAGAAACAGGCTTTTAGAAATCAATTAACCCTTGCTGTTGCTCTGGACCATTGTTCTAATTACCTACAAACCAGTTCCCAAAAGCAAACTTCTAAATGTCATTTTCTAGCTATCAGAGATGAGTACAATCAAAAATTTTGAAAACCTAATTTTTGGACAAAAAGTTTTGGTATTAATGCCAGCTACTGCTATGCATAATGTGACATGGACTATGGGTTGCCAAGAGCTTGAACTACTAATAGCAGAGAAAATTAAATCTGTGATACGAGATGCATCCCATAAAATGTGGCCTCCTAGTTGGAACACAGTGGTTGGTAACATAGATACACCTTCGGTAGACTGGTGGGAAGTAAGTCTAGGAGAGTGCACCTTTAACCAATGCACTATATATAGGTTGGATCTAGTAATGGGAATTGTGGCAAAGGCATACTCTGTTGTAAACAATGGAAGCATGATCAATGGTACAGTCATTGTGCCCATTGGAGCCCCTGAATGGGTCATGTGAAAAAAATACCACTGGGTAGCCAGAAGTGCACAGGGGTGCCAACAATGTCAGCTAAGTGCATGGGTTTGCCAGAAGGGCAAAATGATGAAAAATGGACATAGTTGCTAAAAAAACTAACCAGCACATATGAAGTGTGCCTGTTCATAAAAGGATATACCAAGGGCCTGTGGCACTTTGGTGAAGGGCATGTTTGCCTGCATGTGTCCTCAGTTACAAATGCCACCTATGTCATGCAGAACCAACTGACAGGGGTAAAAAATTATGAGAGGGAACCTGCTGTTGTAATATTTCATGCAAACTGTTAATGCCAAAAAATACCCTGAATTCCAAGAACAACATATCCAAAATGTTACACAATAAATCAGCCCAGAAATCACACTAACGCATTTTAGTATGGGCCACTTTAACTTGCACATTTGACTATGAAAGGAGCTGGAGACAATTGGTAAAATACAGAAAGATTGGTCTCTCCTAAAAGAAAAAGGAAACGTTGTGGGTATGCTCATGAATAAAAAAATAGCTAAAGGAACATCAAAGAAATAATGCAGAAAACTGGTGGAATAAACTAACTCATCAGGACTCATCAGGATTCATTAGAACTTCAACCAAGGACTTTTTGACATTATTACTTACCCCCTGATCATTGTATTATTGATTCAAATTGTTGTTATTTGTATTGTACTTTGGTTATATCTGTCTATAAAACAATGAAAGCCGCAAATAAATAAACATGTCTTGTTATTATGGAAGGAAAATAAATTAAAAAATCGTAATATAATTTTTTCCTTGTTCTCGATATACATTTTAAGTTTTAGCTTAAATGGTATTGGCCATAGCTTATTTGTAAAGTTATGTCATATGTGTCACTTACATAATCACCTGAAAATTTTAATGGCCAGGAAAGAAAAACTTCTGTGCAAAAAAAAGTGGCCAGGGCAAGACTTCATTGAGGTGATAAGATGGCCACAGAAAGGATCAGTCTCTCCTAATGGTTGCAGCCCATTAGCCATAGAGAAAATGGAGCTGGCAACATCCAATATACTAAACCTGTGCTGTAAATTGGTAACAGTCATAATGGAGACCAAGGCAAGAGTGGATGAGAATAGTAAGAGCTAACAAAAAAAAACCTAACAGGTGTTCTACTGGTAGCTGCAAAGCACTAGGCCAGGGGTGGGCAAAGTCCCATGGGCTAGATCTGGCTGGCAGTGGACTCCATTTCCCAACAGCCCCTACCTGCATGGCTGGAGCTGGTTTCCATGGAAACCCCAGCAGCAGCCCCACAGGGCTGGGGTTTCCATGCAGACCAGCCCCAGCAGCACTTGCAGGTAGCAGCAAAGCCAGTCTCTTCCTGGTGAGAGGGGGCCCAGAAGGGGCTGTGCTGCGGGCAGGAGTGGGACAGACTCAGCTGCTGCCTCCTGTGGGATGGGCAGTAGTGGTGGCACTGGGAGGGGTGACCACGGTGACTCCGCGCTGCCTCCAGCTTTACATCTGGCTGCTCAGCATCCGCCACCCCGCGCCGCCGAATCTGGCACATCTGGATGCGATGCACCCGCCCTTTCCCTGCCACCACCATGTCCACTGCCAGCTTCATCGCGTCAGGGGGCGGGGCCCCACACAGGCTGATTTTCCCTGGGCCCTGAACTCTGCTTGAGTCATCTCTGATCACATGCGTGCTGGAGACAGAGCTAAGATATCAGTAGAGGGTCTCAGACTGCTTGGGCTGGTGTGACCAAAGAAAGCAGAAAGCTACATTTACATTTCAAAGCAGAACCGGCAAGAGGAGACAGTGAAATAGGTGATAAGAGACAAAGACACTGAATGCATGAAAGTTACGAGGGGTATGCTATATGGTATGCTATACATGAGGGATGTGAAAAGCATACTATAGTCAAGGCACCCAAGGGGGTGCAGATTCACATATAAAAACCCAAGCAGAGATGAGGCATGTGTCATAGCTTAGGCAGTTTTTCTGTTGTTCTTTGTTGTGTGCTTGAAGTTGCAAATTGTTGTGTTCAATAAATGCTCTCTCCAGAGAATGGCCAATTCTTGTTCAAGCATTTATGAATTCAGTGCCACTACCTAAAATCAAATATGAAGTCTGATAACAATGGGTGTTTACAGTGCTCCAGGGTGTGTCAGGAAGGGAAGCTGGTTTGGAAAGCAAGGCCCTGTGGCAGAATGCCATCTCTGCCTCTCCCCAAACTGTTACCAGGCTGATGACCTATCTGACAATGATCACTGCAGGGGGCAGACACCCCTGACCTCATTGGCTTCAGGTAACCCTGAGTTGTAACCTGAGCTGGATACATTCCTGAGGGAGGGGGAGACCTGCTCCCTCTGCCTATGTGACTGGCCTTATACACCTGGGTGGAGGCTTAAACTCACTATTGTTCTAAGCAATGTCATCAAGATTGGGAGGGGGCTAGAGACCCTGCCAGTCTACCCAGCAACCAGTGATGCATTTCAAATTGGTTGGCTGGAAGCCAACAACTGCTGGCCTTCATTGGAACAGGTAAATAAGGTCATAAGGCCTATATAAGTTAAAGACTGCCCAGGAGGAGGGGAAGCAGCCATGATGAGGACTCTCAGAGAAGCTGGACCATCTGAAACTCGCTCTCTCTCTTGAAACCCATGGTCAGGGAACTGCTTGCCTCCAGAGAAAATCTTTACCTGCCTCTGGGTGATACTTGTGAGTAAGCAACTTGAGATCTAACTAGATATATAGCTTGCAGTAACACAGATGTGTAGTCAAGGCTACCATGATACTGTTTGCTCTAAGGGATTTCTCTGATATTGTTCTACCTTTTACCCTATTCCAAACCTATTCCTTATAACCAATAAAGTTCTCCTCTGTACCTAGCATAGGATACTTTTTGGGAGTGGGTCTAGATGATGATGCCTTGGGGTCTTCTTGGTCTGGCTGACTAAGGGAGACCACTGTTTGTGCTTCAGACTGAGGGAAGCGCCCCAGGTTCCTGCAGTGGGTCAAATACCTTCAAGGACTACGAGACCTAGGTTTTCCAGAGGACACGGGGCCAAGATCAGTCCAGATCCTGGGTGGTGGCAGTGTTACCCCCCAGGCTTACGGGTGTGCTCCAGGAGGGGAGTCAGCTGGATGTGAGGTACTCCCAGAGAGGCACTTGGAGCCTGCAAAGTGGTCGGGCACAGTGAGCCAGGTGGCTCAATGCAGGAGCATCCGCTACTAACCCACCATAGGCCCAGCCCAGGTTCAGTATCCTTTTTCACCAGGTCACAATCTGCATCCAGAGTGGGACCTATCCCCTTCATACAGAGAAGGACACACTAGGTAGAGGAGACACCCTGCCACAAATGAGGATCAGTGAACTCTGCTGTGAACTCTTCTGGCCCTTTTACCATCTTCCCAGCCAAGAAACTTTGTTGCAGCCAACTTTACCTAACCCACAGGCATGGATCATGGACAGGATACCCATTAGCAAAGGGTTTCCATCAGCAGGTACCCAGTGAGCCTGAAATACCCCTCATTCCCACTAGGCTGGTAGCAGGGCTGCGTGAGGCTTCAGTCCCTGATTTGATTCAGCCCAATCTGGTGCCCAATCTCCAAATCAAATCAGAGGAACCTTTACTCCCTCCAAATCAAATTGGAACTCTCTGAATTGATTTGGAGAGATTCAGAAAGATTCACGATTTGGACATAGACACAGCTTTAAATGTTTTTTCTACAAACCTCTAGGTAGCAGGCGGCTCGTGAATGCTGTGATGCTAGGGTGCAATGGAGTGTCCTACAGAAGTGCATGGGGCTCCCCAGCATGCTCAGCAGCAGAGCCAGAAGTGGACCAAAAGCACTTCCAGTCCACTTCCAGGTCCGCCAGGGAACCCTAACCCTAACCTCCCCTGCCCCCCTCTCGCTCAGCAACTTGTGCTTCTTGGGTCTGGGGGGCACCCAGGATCCCCCCATGGCCCATCGCTGAGCCATGGGTTGCGTGAGGGGAGCCCCCAGCATGGTCCCCAGCAGACCTGGAAGTGGATTGGAAGTACTCTGCTTTCCTCGCTAGGTTTTCACATTAACTGCTCTGAAGGAGAGCTGAGTCATTCCAGGTGGGTTTGCCTCACCTCAGGGAAGTGTACACCTCCCCGGCACAAAGACAGGGCAGGAGGGCTGCACACTTTTGCATCAACCCCAGAAAGGTTTTATGAAATCCATCTGGAATGGTGTGAAGCATGTGCTGGTACCTGGGCAGTGTACAAGAGGGAGGGCAGTGGGGCTGGTCCCCCAGGATCAGGAAGAGCACTGTGGCCTTGGCCACAGCTCCTGAAACTGCAGCCATTCCATCAATACATGCAGTCAGTCCCACAACTCTCTGGGTCAATGGCCATGCAACCTGATTCCCCTCCCAGACTCCCAGGGTCTTGCAACCATCTGCCCAGCCCAATGCCACACCCTTGCATCCCCTCTCATTCCCCACACACCTATATTGTTACCCAGTCTTGCTACTGCTTCCTCTCCAGCACCCCAGATCTGAACCAGCTGTACAGTCCCAGTGACAGGCCTGCCCCAGCTGCCTTCCTCAAGTCTTCTATTGCCCCTGTCTGCCCAAAGCACAGCAGCTTGTTACTACTCTCCATAGCATCATATCTTGTCGAACCCTCCTCAGATTACCACTTGTTCACTGTGCCTATTGCAAAGCTCTTTGCAATCCCACCCAACTGAATCTCAGCTCTTAGCACTGATGGGGATGCTTAGCACTCCACTCACTGCATGGCAATGTCAGATGCTCTGCCCTTGCATGCCTTTCACTTGCTCCTTTCTTTGTTCTCTTCCCTAGGCTCCTACTAACTCAGATCACCCTATTACCCCTTGTGCACTAGCCCCCCTGCCTGACATCCTTCAGAACCAACAGTGCACCCACTTCTTGTCTAAATTAACCGGAGGCTTATGATATTACTTGAGGGCCTCCCAAGATAGCTGGGACTTTCTTCAGCAGAAGTGTCCCCCCCTCCAGACCCTGCCCCCACCCCACCTAATGGAGAAGAAAGAAGTGGGAAGAGCAGCAGCCAGGGCTTCACAATGCTCTCATAGTTCACTGTTGTGAGAAAGCCTAGGTAAAATCATGGGCTCACTCTCCACACTGAAAGCTCGAGATGAATCAGACATGGAGAGGCACAGCTGAAAGCCATCTATGGCACCAGCCCTGGATCTGGCTCCTGCCAACCCTGGCCTGCCTGCTGGGGCAGACAGCTTCACATTTCCTTTCTTTCTATCTCTCCCCCCACACTGCCCCTCTCCCTCTCACTCCACTGATAGATGTGATCCTGGACACCCTACCCCATCAGCACACTACAATGAGGAGCAAGGCTGCCAGGAGAGATACTGCCCAGGACAGTTCTTAGGTGCAGTTTGCAAGGAGCTTTGGCAATAAGCTGTTGATTACTGTGGGCAGCTGGTGAAAAGGAGGAGGCACCAGCACTATGTGTTCTTGCCTACCAGCTTTTCCAATCAGATGCTGCCAAGCACATAAACCCCCAGCATCCGGGAATGTCTCCTTGCTAAAAGGGAGGCATACACCCAATGGAGGGA
>NW_017728914.1:3160722-3171787 GCF_001723895.1 Crocodylus porosus | reverse complement strand
GAAGTGGTGCAGGCTCCTAGCCTGGGGATTTTTAAAAGGAAGTTAGATGAGCACCTTGCCGGGGTCATCTGACCCCGGGGCTCTTTCCTGCCAAGGCAGGGGGTGGGACTAGATGATCTACCTAGGTCCCTTCCGACTCTAGCTACTATGAAACTAAGTTCTGGACTAGCTGAAGCTTTTCCAGGGGTTCTGTAGCCACTGCCACCCTGTAGTGCCTCAGCTGGTGTGAATGAATAGAGTGCTGACTAGTTCTGTATTGCCAGTGGCAGGCACAGGCTCCTGGCCACTTTCAAGAAGACGGTGTATTTCTCATGAGGGGTTCAGAGGGCCCTGAAGCTTGGTACTGCTTGGGCCAGCTCATTCCTCTTCTTAAGCCAGGGCCCAACTGCCCCTTCCCAACATCCCACCGTAGCGCTACAGCCCCCATGCAGCCAGCACTGAAGAGCCAGGTGCCTCACCATCTTTCCAAGGTTTCACAGCAATGTCAAGTAATCTGGGAGAGACCTGAGGTATCATAGGTGCAGCTGCTAACAAGATGAAAAAGGCCACTGGGTTCTGGGCACTCCAAGGACTCCTTGAAGCCTCCTGGACAGAATTGCCAGGTGCTGTGCAAAGAGCAGGCACAAAGAGGATGCCATTTGAGTGATATCAACAAGCTCCATTTTTCTTGTGCTGGGCTATATGCTTCTCTAACCCCTTCATGGAAGGGGCCCAGATCACAGCAAGCACAACAGTGCATGGGATCCCTGTACTGCACTGAGATCTCTCAGGAGGCTGTGACTATCAAGGAGGTCTCTTCTATATGATACTTTCTCTGTGCTTTCCTGTAGATTCCCTTCATCAGGCTACCTGAGAGTGCCTTGGGGCACAGGCCTGGATTTGCAGGGGATGCTGAAGTCAGGCTCAGACAGAAGGTTGGATACACACTTCCACATGTGCAAACACCTGTACAGCTCAGACAGACACAAGTATATTTGTGCACCATGCACAGGCACCCCAGAAGGTGCCACGTGTGTCTACATTCCTAGCCACCTTCTCCACTTCTGTCTTTTTATTGCTCAGAAAGGGATGGTCTCAGGAGGACAGGGGGTAAGTAGAGGAGCAATGAACCCATCAACCACAAGCACCACCCACCCTAGCCCTGCCCACACATTGCCTGGGGCCCTCCATCCCCCATATCTGACACTGGTGTGGTTGGGCTGGAAGATGCAGGTATGACTTTTGCTCACCATCTGTACCCAAAGGCCAACAGTGCACTGGTTTCAGTGAGTGGTGAAGCCACAAGGGCTGGAAGGAGCACTGTCCCCAGTGCTTGCTTGGCGCATTTATAAATATTCATATTCTCCTACTAACTTACTATGTACTTTTCTGTCACATCCAATTTTATTTTAATTTCCTTTTATAAACCTTTGTAACTAATGCACTCTGTGCTCCGATGATTACCCCAATCAGCCAGTGCTTTAAACACAATCCCTGCAGGCGACTCCTGTTGGAAGCTGTAATGATCACACTCCTGCAGCAAACACTCAACAAAATGGTCTGGCAAAGTGCAGGAGGGGCCTATCTGCTAGCAGATGTGGAACTCATATGCCATGGCAAGGCTGACCCATGGTATGCCAAACCCTATTGGGGATGATAATCCATGGGCATTTAGGATACAGGTTATGGGGACAGTCCCGTTCTTCATGTGCCATCTGTATCAAGGGCCTGGGCAGATGTCTGCATAGGGTTACCAACTTTCACAGGACAAATGTGGGGATGTAATCCTAGATGCTTCATAGACCTCAGGAGCCAGAAGCTGTCTTCAGTTCTGGGGAGTGCAATTCTGTAGAACTGAAGACATTAGTCATCACAATTTAGGCACATTCACACATTGCCACATCCTCCCAGTAGATATAGCTGTACACTGGTGTCACAGAAGCATTCAGAGCAGGTCAGTTCTGGACCCAGTTTTCAAACCTGGGACCAGAGTCCCTGTTGACAGACTCTTCAGAGGCACCAAGACACAGCTAGAACATTTGGTGCTGTCTCAGGAAATTCAGGACAGCTAGGGCTAGATCCTGCTCCCCCTAGGTGCCTAAGTATGCCCCTACTCTATTCTGCTAAAGTCTCTGAAAAACTTCTGACAGCAAAGGTGGTGGGTGCCATCCTACCCCAGGCTTTTGTGACTTATCTGAAGGCAAAGATGGTGGCATACTACAGGGACCCAAGCAGGGTTTAATAGAGTCACACTTAGACACCTAAATCCACTTAGGCATCTGATAGATGGAGTACAATCTCAGTAGCATTGTGTCTGCATTTCTGTACTTGAAGGCCAGGCAGAGCATTGCAATGGGCCAAAAGTATAACGTGATGCCTAAGAGCTCTGGACACAGCAACACCGACCCTCTCTCTCCTTTCTTTGCTATGCTACTGAATGGGCTCTGCACTTATTCAATTAAATTTCATTACATGTGATCTCAGTTCAACACCAGTGAGCGTGGCCTGATCACAAAACCACAGGGAGAGGGGTTGTTACAGTTCAGCCAAGAGGAAGTTGCAGGGAAGGGGGGACATTGGGAAACTAATTTGAATAGTGGGGCTGTCAGAAAAGGCTGAGATGGCAACTGGCAAGGGGGAGTCCAGGCCTAGGATAACTGGGTAGGCTGAGGTACATCAACAGGGTTGTGTGGGCAGGAGGCAGGCAAGCACCAGCTCTGGTAATTTCTGGCTTGTGCTCAGGCTATTCATTTTTCACTGTCACACGCTATATATTCAGCATACAAATGCCTGCATAAGGTCCATAGGCAGACAAGGTTCTTTGAGTAAATCTCATATTTTTTATTAGACCAGCTCAAATAATTGGAAAAATTCTTCTTTGCAAGCTCTTGGGTACAAGTACTCGTGGGGGTGGGGGGAGAGGGGAGGGGAAAGAATGTAGCTGGTAAATAGTGGAGAGGTAATCAGATGTCAGGCAGGTTATAATGTGTCATAAATCCAATGTCTATATTTAGTCCATGATTTTTTGTATCCAGTAGGATGATAAAGTGAAGTTCATAGGCCTGTCTGTGAAAGGTGTTTTGTAAATTCCATTTGAGGATTAGAACTGAGAGATTGGAGAAAGAGTGATTTTCTTGTGAGAAATGTGCCCCCACAGGTAATTGGGTATTCTTGTCTTTGTTAGATTTTCAGTGTGCATTCATTTTAGTACACAGTTGTTGCCTCTCCTACATATTTTCCATCAGGGCATTTGGTGCACTGGTGATATATTACATTTTGGGAGGTGCAGCTGTAAGATCCAAGAATGGTGACGGTTCTGTTGTGGGGTATAGTTATTGCAGGGGTGGTGGTTATACATTGGTATGTTTTTCATTCCTTGTTACGGTATAGTTTGGATAGTCAGTAAGTCAGCTGGAATCAAGTGACCCCAGCAAGAAGTACACCCACCTGTTTTTGAAAGAGTCCAGAGTAGGTGCTTGCACCACCTCTAGGAAGAGTTTGTTCCAGACTCTGGCCACTCGCATCATAAAGAACTTTTTCTTTATGTCTAATTTAAATCGGCCTTCCTGGAGTTTATGGCTGTTAGACCTTGTTATCTCTTGCGGAGCTCTGGTGAACAGGTGTTCTCCCAGGTCCTGATGCACCCCTCTTATATAATTGTAGGCTACCACCAAGTCGCCCCTGAGCCTTCTCTTTTCCAGATCGAAGAGTCCCAAGTCCCTCAGCCTCTCCTTGTATGGCCTTCCCTCTAGGCCTTGGATCATACGAGTAGCTCTCCTCTGGACTCTCTCAAGCTTCTCCACTTCCCTCTTGAAGTGGGGGGGCCCACTACTGGATGTAGTACTCCAGCTGTGGTCTCACCAAGGCTGAGTAAAGCGGAAGTATGACTTTGCTGGTTTTGCTTAAGATGCATCTTCTTCTAGTATGGGTTGCAGTTGTTTGAGGATTTTCCATATGGGTTCCAGGGAGGGTGATATGTCATAACCAGTGATGTGCGATTCATGGGGGTTTTAATTCTGTACTGCAGTGATTTTTCAAGTGGTATCCAGATGGCTCTTTCAAAAGTGCGATCTATCTCTCTGGAGGAGTGTCCTTGTTGAGTGAAAGCCGTTTTGAGATCTGTGAGTTGGCAGTCCATAAGGTCCAGGGAGCCTTGCAAAGCCCTTCAGGCATACATAAGTGGGGACAGGACTTGCCAGCCCCGCCCCATCATGCACAATTATAGGGATGTCCCTGCAGGGTCTCTCTTCAGGAGAGCTGAGAGGAGGTAGAGCCAGAGCTTAGGCCAAGCACAGGGCAAACCCCGTAAGCACGTGTGCTGGTTATAGCCAGTGGGTTTGAGCACAGTGCATGTAACTAGCTGGATAGGAACCAGAATAGTGTGTAGGACACTGGCTGTACATATTCTGGAGGGGTGCAGGGCACTGGATGTATATGCCTGGAGAGGAGTGCCTGTCTATGTCCAGGACAAGGGGTGCAGAAAGCAGGGCGCTAGCTATATATATATGTATTAAGAAGGGAGTACAGGGCATAGGGCTCAGGGTACTGCCTGTACATGTTCAAAGGGGTATTCAGGGTTCAGGGTACTGGCTGTGTATGTTCAGAAAGGGTGGTTGGGGGTACAGTATACGGGCTATAGGATGCTGGCTGTATATTTTCAGGTGGAGTGGCAGGGTGCAGGGCATGGGGTGCTGGACGTATTCGATTCATGATCATCTCACTATGTTTGGTCTGATAAAATCAGTCACAGGCCCGTTCACCAGTACATAAATACAGACTCCCAGTTAGGCAGTGCTGGCTGCTCGGAAATTTCAGCAAAGACTTTCCTCACACCTCCTCCCCTTGCTTCCCAGGTCCTCTGTGCAGCCTTGTCATGAGCGGGGCTCACGATGGAAGATCAAGGCCTTACTGTGCTGCTGTTAGTGCTTGCCTGGTAGAGGCCTCATTAATGTGGAGTCTCTATTGTATGATGAAAGTTGTCTGTGTCTCCAGCTTCCTGTGGGGGAGGGTTTTGGAAGGGCTGAGTAGGGGAAACTAGCTTAGACAGGAGCACAGGGGAAGGGGTGCTGTAGCTGTTTAACAATTTAACTCTGAGCACAGCCAGAGTTGGGAGTGGCAGAGACCACCGTTGGCAGCCCCCTGGGTGAGATGATTAAGGGGCACCAGCTGAGGTAGGGGGTGGGGACACTAGGGCTGGATTGCAGTGGGCTATGATTTGGGACTGAGGGGAATTGTCAGATCTGGGAAGGGACAACAGCACCTTTGGATACTAGGGCTGTGCAAAGCTTCAGTTGCCAATTCGATTCAGAGGAGATTCGGCCTGATTCGGAGGCTGAATCTCCAAATCTGAATTGAATCAGGAGACCCATTAAAAGGTTCGAATCGAATCCAAAGCCTCTGAAGCAATTTGGAAAAGTTTCAGAGGGATGTGGAGATTCAGATTGGATGGGGAGAGGCAGACACAACCGGGCGGCTGCAGGTTCTTTCGCAGCTCCTCCAGCTGTGCCTGCCTCCCCCTGGGTGTGGGGGGCTTCGGGAGAAGCCCCAAGACTGCCCTGCCCAACCTCATCCCCCATCTGGCCCCAACCTCCCAGCACTTAAAAAAGAAAAAAAGACCTGCCCCACCAGCTGCAGCAGCGTGGATCAGGGCCTCTGAGGACTTACAGTGCAGGGCAGCAGGAGGCAGTGGAGATTGGCCCCCCCCCACTTGGCACCCATGCATCAGCTGCCCCATGGTTCAGGTGCAGGGGGGCTCAGCAGGGCGCTGCACACTGTCTGGGAGCTGGGGCCAGTGGGGCTGAGCGATGCCAGGCTCTGGCTGACGGCTGAAGCCAACCCAGCTCCCAGACAGCACACAGTGCCCTACTGTGCTGCACTTGCGCAACATGACAGCTGCTGTATGGGTGCCAAGCGGAGGGGGCAATCTCCACTGCCCCAGGCTGCGCGGGGGAGCTCTGGCACAAACCCTCAGAGGCCCCGGTTGTTGCCGCTGCAGCCAGTGAATGCAGGGCTTTTTTTTTTTTTAAGTGCCTGGAGGCTGGGGCTGGAAAGGGAATGGGGCCAGGCAGGGCAGCCATGGGAGCTTTTCCTGTGGCTCCCCCTGCCTGGGGAGAGGCAGGCACAGCCAGAGGAGCTGTGGGAGAACCTGCAGCCGCCCAGCTGTGCCTGCCTCTCCCCAGCCGATCCCAATCTCCAAATCAGCATCAAATCAGCACCAGATCTCCATTTCTGATTCTGCCAGACTGAAAAGCGCAGTCTCAGGGGTGATCTGATGGCCACCTATAAGTTTATCGGGGTGACCACCAGTACCTGGGGGAACATTTGTTCACCAGAGTGTCCCAATGGATGACAAGGTTAAACGGTTATAAACTACTGCAAGACCGTTTCAGGCTGGACATAAGGAAGAATTTCTTTACTGTTCGAGCCCCCAAGGTCTGGAACATGCTGCCATCGGAGGTGGTTCAAGCACCTACATTGAACACCTTCAAGATCAAATTGGATGCTTATCTGGCTGGGATCTTATGACCCCAGCTGACTTCCTGCCCTTTGGGTGGGGGGCTGGACTCGATGATCTTCCGAGGTCCCTTCCAGCCCTAATATCTATGAAATCTATGAATGGGGACAGTGACAGTGATTCAAATCACTAAATTGGCAGAATCCAAATCGAATATTTCCCTATTTGCACAGGCCTACTAGATACTATACTACATCTTCCAAAGTTGCCCCTGGTTTGGAGAGTGATTTTTAAAGCCAACTTGAGACAAGGCCTATTGTAATCAGAGGCCACCTACAGCAGTTGTACTGGTGCAAAGGGCACAGTCTGTGTAGGGCTGAATGTCAAGAGTCAGCAGGAGCCACTGTATCTGCTGAAGTCAGACTGGGAAGAAGGGGACCAGGGGCCCCTGTTCCCTGGTGGATGGCTTGTGTGCACCAGCTGCTGAGGCAGAGCAAGCTGTACTACATAGGCTGGGCTCAGGGTGGCTGTGCTCACAGCAGGAGTGGACACATGTTACAGGGTTTGCTGTGTCTGAGTCAATGACAGGTTCCATATTGGTGGGTAATGAAGCTGGGCATCTGTGTTGCAGCCCATCTGTTCTGGGTGTGACGCAGGCAGCCGTGGCCAAGGGAAAGCAAGGTCACAGTTGCTCTGCCTGGTACTCTCAGGCTGGCAGCCTGTCTGCCACCAGCTCCCAGCACCAGGCCCTGCTCACGCTGTACTCCAGCCCCAGGGCAGCCCAGCTAGTGCATTCCACCTCTGAACCTCCTGTCTCTGCCCTGCAGTAGGCCCTGCCTTTACCATCCACCAGCAGAACTGCTCAGAACAACCTCCAACAGAGCCCCAGCCTCCAACAGAGCCCCACAGGAACAGCCTTCACTGTGAATCATTTCCAGCTGTCCTCTCTAGCCCCAGGCAAACATCACACACAGACAACAGCCTCAGGGGAGGAACTGTGGCTGCAAAGTGGTTGCTGCTAGTGGCCATTCCCTGAGACATACAGCAGGCAGTGCCTAAACAGGATGCCTCATCTGCAGTCTTGGCCAACACACGGTGACTGAACCAGGAAGCTCCTTAGCTAAAGGCATGAGCTGTTTGCACTACAGAGCGGGACAACACTCTTCCCCTGTGGATTTGCACAGCAGCATGCCCTCACCTGTTGGTTGATTACACAGCTGCTACCCATGCCCCCCTGCACTTCCTCAAGGAGGGATAACCACCACCTGCCAGTCACCTCAATTAATACCTGCCTGGAGGCCTGCAGGTCTGTCAGGGGGCACCTGCTACCAAATGATAAGGGTATTACAATGTAACTGCTACTATTACAAGTGCCTATGCAAGCTCTTTGATGCAAGTGAAGCAAACCCTGTTTCAAGTAGTGATTTAGGTAATGTGCATCACTGCAGGATTGTGCTCAATTGTAACAGGCTCATCATAGCACCTAATGCATACTGTGGACTGGCAGCTCCCCTCTCCTTCTAAGGCAGTTAAAACTTACATCTGTCCATAGTCTGAGCTTCTGAAGAGACCAATCCAAGATGTGCCACCAGGAGCTGAGCCAAGCAAAGCCAAGCTGAATCCTTGCCTGCTGGCTTTACCGAGCTGCATTCTCAACAGATCAGTTGTTAGCCTGTGGAAATGTTGCATGACATGATGCTGTTGGGGGATGTCACATGGGAGATGTGACATTTCCATTGAGCAGAACTCATTTCTCTGATTAACAAGAAGACAAAACATCTCATCCCCAGCTCAGTTCCACCAGCAGCAACAGATCTCAGCCCCTACCTTGGGAAGGGAGAAGCTTGTACCCACAGGACCCTCAGACTGAGTGCTGCCCATTGCCTGGGCTCCAGCTTGCCGCTGCTTGACATGGAGCTGAAGTACCCAGTGTGAGGCCAGAAGGACCCTGGAGAAAATGGCAGGGGCTCAGGACATCCTCCTCCAGGATGGGAGTGTTCTAAGGTGTGAGCCAGCTCAGGGCACCGAATGTCTGCTAGACCTGTGGTCTCCACAGGGCCAACAACCCTATCTATTCCCCTCTATATTTTTCTATGGCCAAGAGGGCCAGAGCTCTGCCTCAGTCCAGCATAGAGTCCCATGGGACCAGTTGGGAGCACAAGGGCAAGGCAATTTGTGTAGTCCAGGACTCTGGCAAAAGGGCCTTCACTCGCTACCCACTAACAAAGAGTAAACTCCAAAACAGTAGGCACAGGGTATGCAGAGGGCTCACATATGCATAGTCTAGACCACAGAGATAGAGGCATACCAGGGGAGCAGCAGTTCATGGCTCTACCACTGCCAGAGCAGCTGTTATTTTCTCACTCTGTCAAAACTAAGTCAATGCCTGGGGCCTTAGTTATGCCACTACACAGACAAGTTAAAACTTGCATGGAATATGTTCTAACTCTGCAACTGGACACCAGCCAGACCATGGGGAATTAACCCCTGTGCTAGCAGACTTGCAAAAGAGGCTGGTAAGTGTCTCAGGTCTAGCAGGCATCCCAATACCTTGGCTCTATGTGAGAAAGAAGAGGAGATCACCAGCTCCCTTGTCCTAGCCCAGTTAGGGAGCTGCCCTCTGCTGCTTCAACCAGCCCATGGGGAAGTAGCACTCTCACATTAAAACCAATAACCGGTCGCACTAAACACGCTAAGGGCCTCATTATATATAATCTTAAACAGCTCCTGGAGCTCTTAACCCCTGGATTGTCCATATATTAACACCTGTTTTAAGCACTCTTTAGGTGTTTTAAAGTTATGCCACTTCAGAGCAGGTTTATCTCTGATCCATGTTACCCAGCTCATGTTCCATTAATGCATGATCATACCCCACAGATGAGCTGCCCAAGTTGTAGTCCTTTAGTGTCCCAAGATGCAGTGTCCCCTTCCCCACCATCATGTTCTGTGTGGACAAACTTTCCATCCTCTGAACTCTGCTGACCAGGAACAGAGTTCTGGCACCAAGCCAACTCCTCCTCCTGGCCCTGGAGGTGTGACCTTCCCACCCTCAAGGGTGCAACCCTGTACAAACACTCTGAATATCCTGTGCCAGCTAGCCACCTCACAGGGCACAGACAGATCTAGGAGTGAAGTCTATAGGGAGAATAGGTGGGAGTATGGGACGAAGTAGGGGGCTGGACTGGATCCCTATGAACTGGGGCTTCCTTACTGGGGCAAGGGCAGTAGCTCTCTCAATAGCGCCTTCCATCACTGCTCCCACCAAAAGCCACCCCAGGAAACACAACCAGTACACCCTACACCCCAATCCCAAATCCCAGTTTATTAAAATATGAGACCTTCTTTAATTTACTTCCTCTTTATTTCTTTTTACATTCAGTGACTGACCTCCTTCACTTCACCACCCTTCCCCCACCCCCATTTCCTTTCCACCTCTCATTTCATTACCTACCCCCATCTCATTGACCCTCCACCACTCAGCTTGTATTCCTGCCTCCCCCTCTCCCCCCAGCCCATGTCTCACATACTCCCACCTAGACCAGTTATACAAGCCTGTCCTGGCTCACCAGCCCTGTAGTGGCAACTCACAGCTGTAGCTCCAAGTCTGGCCCCTGCTTGACAGTCCTCTAGTGGCAAATCACAGCTGTGCAGGTGGGGAGCAGTAAGAGATTTTTTAGCCTTAAATTAAGGGTGAGCAATATACACCCCATGGGCTAGATCTGACCCACTAAATCATAGTATCATAGAAGTCGAGTCGGAAGGGACCTTGTATTTCTTCAAGTCTGACCCCCGGCCTGGGCAGAAGAAAAACTGGGCTTAAATGACTCCAGCCAGGTAGATGTCAAGCCTCTTCTTAAAGACCCCCAGGGTAGGAGCCAGCACCACTTCCCTTGGAAGTTGGTTCCAGTTCCTAGCCACCCTAACTGTGAAGTAGTTCTTACAGATGTCTAATCTAAACCTACTTTCCAACAACTTGTGGCCATTATTCCTTGTTATGCCAGGGGCGCTAGGGGAAACAAGGTCTCTCCCAAACCCTTCTGGTCTCCCTCAGTGAGTTTATAGACGGTCACCAGGTCCCCCCTCAGCCTGCTCTTGTGAAGGCTGAACAGGTTCAGGTCCCGCAGTCTCTCATTGTAGGGTCTGCCCTGTAGTCCCTGGATCATGCAGGTGGCCCTCTTCTGGAGCCTCTCAATGTTGTCCACATCCCTCTTGAAGTGGGGCACACAGAACTGGACACAGTACTCCAGCTGTGGCCTGACCAGTATTGCATAGAGGGGGAGGATCACCTGCCTGGCTCTACTTGAGATGCACCTGTGGATGCACAACAAGGTCCAGTTAGCCCTGCCAACCGTGACCTCGCATTGTCGGCCCGTGTTCATCTTGGAGTCAGTAATGACTCCAAGATCTCTTTCTGCCTCTGTGCTCTCAAGAAGGGAGTTTCCCATCTTATAAGTGTGCTGCTGATTACTACTGCCCAAGTGCAGCATCCTGCACTTGTCAGTATTGAAACGCATCCTGTATTTGTTAGCCCACCCCTGTAACCTATCCAGGTCTTGCTGCAGTCTTTCCCTCCCTACTAGCATGCTCACCTCACCCCAAATTTTGGTATTATCAGCAAATTTAAACAGGTTG
>NW_017728914.1:3132683-3160711 GCF_001723895.1 Crocodylus porosus | reverse complement strand
TTTCTGTAAGCCCTATTATGTCTGGGTCTGAACTGGCTATTCTGAGGGCGAGTTCCTCCTGTTTATTCCCCATACTACGAGCATTGGTATATAGGCATTTAAGGCCTTGCCTAGCTGTGTGTGCCACCCCCAATTTGGGAAACTGTCTGGACCCCTGTTTCTTACCTGGGCACTCCTTGCATTGTCACCTGTTTTGCTCAAGTGGTGTCTCCTCATCTTCCTGCGGCCCCCTCCTCCGGCAAGGTTAGTAAATGATTCTATCCAGCCCACCACTGCTCCTCTAAAGGAGAATTGTATCTGGTCTGCTGCTGCCCTGGCTTTCAGCACTTCTGGCCCTTCTCCCTTCACCTAGCAGTAGCTGCTGCAGTTAGCTGCTCCCCACCCTGACCCAGCCCACCCCCCCAGCACCCACTGTATCCTCCAAGGTAGGGGGTGCTGAACTCCTGGGCAGGCTTCTGCCTGGTGAGGCTATCTATGGGCATTTATAGATGTCCTCCTGGAGTTGGGGGGGAGGCAATTTAATTAGAATGGCTCCAAGACCTGCTCTAATTAAAGCACCCAGAGCATCAAGTGTATCTGCGTCCCCACACTGAAAAATGGCAGTGGGTGCGCTTTAACTAAAGGTCATCAAATAAGCTTTAGTTAAAGTGCCCCTGCCTCCATTTTTCAGTGTGGGGACACTGATACACATGACGCTGGAGTCTGCTGGAGCACACTAATTACCACGCTCCAGCAGATTCAATTAATTGAGTCTGCTCTGACACACTGTATTTACAGTTCATTGGAGGAACCTCGCTGCACATGTATAGGCATGCCTTATGTGCCACTCTGACCCTGAGGCCCTTCACAAACCAGACAACTTGGCCCCGGTGAGCTGAAGCCCACGTAAGTTCTTCCCTGTTGGCAGGGGATGGAGTACAGGAGGAAAGAGCCAGGAGCCCCAGGTTATCCCGGCTCTGCTGGGCCAGCCCTGGTTGTGGCATGGACACTACACTGTGTTCCCACACATCACTTTGGGCTGCACCATATGGGTGCAGCTAGAGCAGCTCCTGCCTGACCCTGGCTCAGGGCCTGGCTATATGCCAGCGACTCAGGGTGAGGGAGTGGGTGCAGGGAGAAGGAGAGAACATAGCGCAGCACCTGCCTGGCCAAGCCTGGATAACCTCTGGCTCCTGGTCCCCTTCTCCCTGAACCCCCTTCCCTGCCCCAAGTGCCCATCATACAGCCAGGTTGGTGCTACACCGTGTTCCCATGTGCAACCTCAGGCCATATGGGCACAGCTGTAACAGCTCTTGCCTGACCCAGCTGCATGCTGGGGACTTGGGCAAGGGGAGTAGGGAGAAGAGGGCTGGGAATCATATGTCATCCAGGCCCAGGTGCGTCAGTGCCACACTGCATCTCCCCCTTCTCCCTGTACTCCCTCTCCTACCCCAATCCCCAACATACAGCTGAGTCAAGCAGGAGCTACTCTAGTTTTGTCTAATAAAGAATTCCAGAAACAGCCAACACCTTTCGTTTTCATGATACTTCCCAATGGTCAGCGCAGTCTATGCAGGGAGGCAACAGCGACACCCTGGGACAAGAGCTATGTGGAGGGGGCAAAGGTTGAGGGCAGTGCTTGTTGGCTTAGAAATGGTATTTAAAGGCCTGGTTTTGGGGAATTGGCTTATAGGTATAGATATACATATCATAAGGGGTCAAGATGGGCAGCAGGGATTAAATGGATTTCTGAAGAGCTGTGGAGACATACACACGGCTTCTCATGGCCCTGGAAGTAGACAGGCGGTCTAGCACAACAAGGCCAATGGATGGACACGGCCTGAGAATGAAGTGGGGCATGCCATAACATGAGATCACAGCCTTCAAGGCAGACGCGTTGTCTAACACAACAAGACACAACAACGAAACAGCCTGGGAACCAAAGGAAGTATGTACCATAGAGTTCCCATACAGTCCCATAACACAAGATAACACCAGCACCAGCAGGTTCTACACCAGCAACAAGGCCTCAAAGAGCAGTGGGGCCTAAGTGCCAGTTTTAGGGGAACAGACCAAATTAGGACAAGGCCTGGAAGGCTACATGGACTTGTGACCACAGAGAAACAACCAAACAGAGATAGCCATGGATGAAGAGTCATCAGGAGTCATCAAGGGAGAAGGAGAATACAAAAGCAGAGACTTGAGATTAACAAAGGGTGCCTCCCTTTGTCTTGTTGGTCCCGCTTGTTCGTCCCTCTCCCTCTTTGCTGTTCCTCCCCCTTCCCCTACATGAGAGGGGTCCCCATCCCTGTCCCTATCCCCCAGGAAGGGTCCCCAAGAGCACCATGGACCAAGGGCATACCAGTAGCCTGTCTCATGCACCCCACTGGCGGTGGGCTGTGGGTCTCAGCATTCTACCTCCAGACTGCTAACATCTAAGAGAGAGAGCCTCAGAGAGGAGCCTGCATCCTGACCAGATGTACTTTGACTCTGATGACAGCCCTAGGATTGGTAGATATAGAATTATTTGATTGTTTGTATGATTGCTTTTTTTGGTTCTTACTCTTTTTGGTTCTTACTCTGTATCAATAAATTCACCTATTATCAACTGACAGATGTTGTGGTCAGTATGAGGGTTGTGCCTGCCTGGAACAAAGGTATAGGTGCTGGATCCAAATCCACTGTCAACAGTCCTGAGTCTGGTGATAGCACTTGAATAGCATGGTGCCTGATTGTTCTATGGCTAATCCACAACTGTACCTAGTCACAAATAGGGCATGTTAACTGCAGGGATTTCTTTTGTGAGGCTCAACTGAAGTGTGTACATGTGTGTATATGTGCATCTGCTTTCATGTGTGCAGGGATGCAGTTAGGTCTGTAACATGCACAGGGACAGCCCCCAGTCCAAGCTTCTAATCCTCCCAAAATACAATGACATAAGCTAGCAAGGTCAAAGGACCACCTCAGCCAGCAGCCCATTGGGTTAAGACACATCAGTTCACATAGCCAACAGCACACAAGTGAAGTGATGTGACTAGCGTCACTCTGGCTGCGTCATCCCAGCCCAAATGACCCAGTCCATTTACAGCTGGGTCAACCAGGGGGCATGGGACTTTAGTACAAGCCCAGAGTGATGCTCAAACTCATACCCTGCAAGCCACAGCAAGATATCATTCCTGTCCTGTTCTGTCACCACACACCATACAGCAGTAGCGCCACCCAAAATAATTAAGTTTTGACCAGCCAGTGAGCTCCAATCTCTCCTAGCCTGGACAACACCTTAACATTAGTCCCCAACCCCTGGAAACCATTCCAGAACCTTAAGTAGCCAGATGAGGTATGCAGCAAGCTATGGACACCAGCCTGGGTACTCCCTTCCTGCTGTGATGGCATGTGGATGCAAGCCAAAGGTGCAGAGTCTGATTCAATGGGCAGTGCCAGTGGGGAAGGAAGCAAGGCAGCCTCAGCAGAGTGGAAGCCCCGGAAGTTCAGCTGGGCTGAATCTGGATCTCAAGATGGTGCCTGCCCTCACCTGATTTCCTACCCAGAGTGCATGAAGCAGGATGTGAGTGACTAGTCTACCCAGGCCCCACAGAGACCCTGGTAGCTCAGCTCAACTCTTCCTGGGTGCCCCCCCTCAACATATCCACCAATATTTTGCCATCTTCCTGCAGTGACTCTAATGGAGCAGATTCTCCCTTCCCCACCAGCCCAGCACTGTTGAACACTCCCAATTCTGAGTATAGGCAATGAGGCTATAGAACGGTGTCCCCTGAGATGCCCATCCAAGGACCCCTGTCTTGGCTGTCATCTCCCCCATGCCAGAGGAGGAAGTAGACAGCAGTTGTTTTAGAGGCATAGTGCTATGGAACATGTGTCCCCTATGGTCCTAGTAAAGTCAGGCATCCCGTGACTTAAAAGGAAGTGCTACAGGGACTTTGGTGCAAATCCCTGTGGCATCAGTACTGCTGAATTCAAATAACCATTCAGACAAATGATTAAGGTGAGAGGCATTGTAGTAGGCAAATGAAAAAGGGAAGGATTGCAAACCCCCAGGGACATCTCACTGATACAATGGCTGCTCTGGTGTGGGTACAACCTAACCCAGCCATAGGGCCCTTTAAACCACGTGTCTGAGTTGCCCTCTTAGTCCAGTCTTCTAATGAAAGCAAGTCAGAGGAGGCAGATATCCAGGCCAGGTTCCACCACCACAGCTATGTGTTATAGAATCTACAGAATCAGAAAATAAGGGTTGGAAGGGACCTCAGTAGGTCATCTAATCCAACCCCCTGCTCAAAACACGACCATCCCCAACTATACCATCCCAGCCAAGGCTTTGTCTAGCCAGGTCTTAAAAACCTCCAAGGATGGAGATTCTACCACCTACCTCTCTGGGTAAGCTGTTCAAGTATTTTACTACCCTCATAGTGAGAAAGTTCTTCCTAATATCTAACCTAAACTTCCCTTGCTGCAACTTGAGACCATTGCTTCTTGTTCTGTCATCTGCCACCACTGAGAATAGTGTAGCTCCATCCTCTTTGGAACCACCCTTCAGGTAGTTGAAGGCTGCTAATAAATCCCCTCATAGGACACATTTACACATCTCCCTACATTGATGCATCAATGTGCTACATCACCATATGATGCGCTATGGAGATGTAGCAATCACGAGTGTCTACATGTAATCACCAGCTACATTGCCATAGTGGCACACTCCCCAGGTGTAGTGCTCCCCTACAGTGACACAGCAGAAAAATTTCATCATGCGCCATGTGCACGGTGCAGTAAAAGGAAGTACTAAATCTGATGCTGTAGCAACTTGGCTGCACGGTGATGTGTAGATGTGCCCTCAGTCTTCTCTTATCTAAACTAAATAAAACCAATTCCCTCAGCCTTTCCTTATAAGTCATATCCCCTAGCCCCCTTACCATTTTTGTTGCCCTCCACTGGACTCTATCCAATTTGTCCATATCCTTTCTGTAGTAGGGGGGCCCAAAATTGGACACAGTACTACAGATGTGGCCTTATCGGTGCTGAATAGAGGGGAATAATCACTTCCCTTGATATGGTAACAATACTCCTACCAATGCAGCCCCGTATGCTATTAGCCTTCTTGGCAACAAGGGCACACTGCTTGCTCATATTCGGCTTATTGTCCACTGTAACCCCCAGGTCCTTTTCTGCAGAGCTGCTGCCCAGTCAGTCAGCCCCAACCTGTACTTGTGCATGGGATTGTTCCATCCTAAGTGCAGGACTTTGCACTTGTCCTTACTGAACCTCATGAGATTTCTTTTGGCCCAATCCTTCAATTTGTGTAGATCACTCTGAATCCTAGCCCTGCTCTCCAGTGTATATACTACTCCGCCCAGCTTGGAGTCATATGCAAACTTGCTGAAGGTGCACTCTGTGCCATCTTCCAGGTCACTGATGAAGACACTGAACAAAACTGGCCCCAGGACTGACTCCTCGGGCACTCCACTTGATACCGGCTGCCAACTAGACATTGAGTCACTGATTACTACCTTCTGAGCCAGCCAGTTTTTTCTCTACCTTACAGTCCATTCATCCAATCCATACTTCCTTAGCTTGCCTGAGAGAATGTTGTGGAAGACCGTATCAAAAAGCTTGCTAAAGTCAAGGTATAACCGCATCCACTGGTCTCCCTGTATCCACAGAGCGAATCATCTCATCATAGAAAGACAATCAGGTGGGTCAGGCATGACTTGCCCCTGGTGAATCCATGCTGACTGTTCCTGATCACCTTCTTCTCTCCAGGTCCTTAGAAATCAATTCCTTGAGGATCTGCTCCATGATTTCTCCAGTGACTGGTCTGTAGTTTTCTGGATCCTCCTTCTTCCCTTTCTTAAATATGGGTGCTATATTTGTCCTTTTCCAATCATCCAGACCTCATGAGTTTTCAAAGATAATGGCCAGTGGCTCTGCAATCACATCAGCCAACTCCCTCAGCACCTTAGGATGCATCCTGTCTAGCCCCAGGGACTTGTATATGTTCAGCTTTTCTAAACAGTCCCTAATCTGTTCTTTTACTATAGTTGGCTGCTCATCTTCTCCCCAAACTGTGCTGCCAGTGCAGTAGTCTGGGAGCTGACTTTGCCTGTGAAGATTGAGGTAAAAAAAGGTATTATTTCATCCTTTTCTGTGTCCTCTGTCACTAGGTTGATTCCCCCTTTCAGTAGGGGACTCACACTTTTCCTGATCTTCCTCTTGTTACTGACAGACTTGTAAAAGCCTTTCTTGTTACCCTTCATGTCCCTTAGTAACTGCAACTCCAGTTGTGCTTTAGCTTCCTGACTTCATCCCTGCATGGCTGGACAATACTTTTATATTCCTCCTTGGTTGTTTGTCCAAATTTCCACTGCTTATAAGTTTCCTTTTTGTGATTTATCCTATTGAAGAGTTCTCTGCTAAGCCAAGCTGGTTTTCTGCCATACTTGCTAGTCTTCCTGCACATTGGGATCATTTGTTCTAGCACTCTCAGTAACATTTCTTTAAAATACAGCCAGCTTTCCTGGACTCCTCTCCCACTCAGGATCGCATCCCTGGACCCCAGCTACCATATACCCAATGTCTGGACATCTGCTGTGCACTCAACTTTTCTACTGCTCCTGGATGGCTATGCATCTGCTCCTTCCTAAGTATCAGGTCATGTTCTGGGTCTGGGTTTGCAATGTTTACACACTTTAGGAGGGGCAGGGGTGTGCATTGTGAAAGCTTTTATAGGTTCATGACACTTGGTTTCCCTCACCCAAAGCAAAACAAATCAGTACTTTTCCTTTGCAAACTTCTAGTTAATGGCAAATTTGGTGACAGATGAATGTCTGCTTTCTCTGCCCTACCTGGCTGCCCACATCCTGGGGTTGGCAACATGCAAATTCCAGCTTCCTAGCATAAATCATGGTGAAGGATGGGGTGGGATCAAGTTCACTCCTAAAAGCTCCCACTCTGGGGCTCCTGGAAAGACCTATGGGGGAGGGGGGAAGAATTCCTGACTCCCAACTCAGCCCCCACCAACTGGAAATCTTTACTTTTACTGCTCAGGCACTCACTACTAGAGGGTCTTGCAAAGCATTCAACCTGCAGTCATGACCCCCAGACCACAACTGACCTCTGGGCTGCAACCTGTCCATTCCTGTTGCTCCTTCTGGCATACTGAAAGCCCTGGGGCAACTCATATGAATACATGTCACTTGGCAAGGTGTTGGGAGCTGGGATTTAGCCCTCACACTTAAAGTTCTCATAGCAGATCCACTGGGTTCTGTTCTGTTGTCAGTTACCGAGTGAAAGTTGCAGGTAACTCCACTGACTTCAGTTCCTGCACGTAGCTAGGAGCACTGCCTTTCCCATGTACATAGTAGGAGCACTGCCCTTCCCATGTACATAGATCACAGGAGCACCCTGAGCCTCTTCAGAACTATTTTCTTCCCAGCTAAAGCAAATGACAGAGCCTGTGAATCAGGCTGAGGGCTGGAGGGAGGACAAATGAGAATGCTGCCTGAAGATGAGCCATCTGGAACAGAGCCAGCAGTAGGATGCAATCCCTTTCCCATGGCAACTCATACTAGACCCCTGGTAGGCACAGAGCAGGGTGCTGTTCCTAGCAACTGTTCATGCAGCTCTCATACTCACAGAGCATAAATGCCTTCAGCTGAGGTTCAGCTGTCGGTGGGAGAGAGCCATGCTCCTCAGCTTGAGAACTGGCCTGTTCCTCGGAGCTCTCTGCCTTGGCTCCCTCTTCCCATGCAAAAGGCCCTCTGTAGCAATTATTTATTTCAGTGCTACTTCAAAGCTGTGAGTCCTGAGAGCCCATAGGTATGTGGGCCACCAGAGCCAAGCACCAACTCTGTACAGTAATTACATACTATTCTATATTCAGTTTGAATTAGCATGCAAGTATCAGAGAGAAATCATGCCTCCCCCCTCTCTAGCTAAAGATGTTTTCTTTATTAACTGCTAAAAAAATTGTCACTTGCTTGGTGGTGGATTTAGGTGGTTTCTTGGCACTAACTTGCTTTCTCTGGCAGTTGCCAGAAACGGTAAGGCAGGGATGCCCCCTATCTGCCAGCACTGCCTGGTGCACCTAGCCTGGGCACCCAAGTCCCCTCTCCCCAGGTCCCTGCCAGTGGTGTTACAGCACCATCTGTCTTTTTAAAATGCAGGGCTGCCCCCTAAATGTGTAATTTGGTGCTATCTGTAATTAGTCACACTGCTTTCTGCGGAGGTGCAGCAAGCACAGTTACCCATTCTGAGCACACAGAGCCACTGCCTGCTCAGCTAACTGGCTCGCTTGGGAAAAAAAGTCTGGTAAGGAAGCAGGGAGAATGTGCGATAGTAGGAGAGAAGGATTGGACTCCGCAGGGCTCTGTACCAATCCCTCCTCCTGGTACATTTGATGCCGCAGCCCTAGGCCCTGCTTAACACCAGGGCCCAGCCTGGTACTAATGACGTTGCAAGGCCCTCTTCAGTTGTTGGCTCTTAACCAAAATGTGCTGGTATGAAGAGGGTATTTGCCCTTGTCCTGTGTCCATTAGGCCTCCTTGGGCAAGGCCAGCACCCTGGATTTAAGCATCACAGGCAGATTACAACAGTGTCTCTAGGGCTGAGTAACTCCTCCCTTCTAGGAGCTAAAGGACAGTGTGGTGGAGAGAACACAGCTTTTTATTCCCTCTCCCCATCTCCTACCTAGCTGGTGGGGCAAGAGTGTCCCCTCCTGTTTTCTGTGTCTCCATCCTACTGTCTTTTGGCCTCTTCCCCTTTCAGACCTGATGCAAGAGCAGAGGTTTGTCATGCAAGTGACTTCCTTTCCTCACTGTAAATTAGGGCCTTGTTACATATTGCACTGAGCTCCTGAAATGTTGGTGGGTGTTACTACTAATTCAAGTTTTGAGCTGTCACACCTAAAGGCTAAAAACCTCTCTGACTGCCCCTTACCTGCACAGCTGTGACTTCCCACTAGAGGACTGGAAAGCAGGGGCCAGACTAGAAGCTACAGCTCTGAATTGTCACTACAGGGCTAGTGACCCAGGACAGGCTTGGGTCCCTAGTCTAGGTAGGACTGTGTGAGACATGGGCTTGGGGAAGGGGGGACATGAAGCTGGGAGGTGGAGTGTGAAGGAAGTCAGCCACTTAAGGATAAAATAAAAAGAAGTAAAAAAAAAGAAAGGAATTTAAAAAGAAATAAAGAGTAAGTAAATTTAAAAAGGGCTCATGTTTTAATAAATTGGGATTTGGAATTGAAGTGTGGAGGGTGCTGGTTGTGCTTCCTGGGATGGCTGTGAGGTGGAAGTGGTGAGTGGTACTTTTCGGGGACCTACTGCCCATTCCCTGGGAAGGAAGCCCCAGCTCATGAGGACTTAATTTGGCCCCCTACCTTGCCCCCATCTCTTCCCCTCCACCCCAGACCCCACTCCTGTACCCATAAGCTGGCATGTGCTCTATGGGCTGTTTGCCTGGGATTGCACCCCTAGAGGTAGGAGGGGGAGTTGGCTTGGTGCCAAAACCCTGTCCCTGGGCAGAAGGGTTCAAAGGGTAAAAACCTGCTGTCACAGAACAGGAAGGTAGGGAAAGGGATACTACATCCTGGGATGCTAAAGGACTGCAACCCTGGGCATCTCAGTTGTGAGGCATGACCACATGTTAATGGAACATCTGCTGGGTACCATGGATCAGAGGTAAACCTGCCCTGGAGTGGCATAACTTTCAACCACCAAAGTGGGCTTAAAACAAGTTTCAGGTATTAATGTGTGGACAATCCAGGGGTTAAGAGCTCCAGGAGCTGCTTAAAATTAACATGTAACAAGGTCCTTAGACACCATTCAAGCAGCAGAGCAGAGGAGCACCCCCCAAAGGACACCCTTGGACCCTAGGGCATGACTAGCAAATGGAGATTGGCCCCCAGCATGCTGAGAAAGTGAAAAGTTCAGAGAGGAAGAGGACTCCCTGGCACTTCCCAAAGCCTTGTACACTTCTGGAACTAAATGCCCTCAGGCACAGGGCTTAGTGCACGGGTGCTTCTGGTGGGAGGTGTCTTAGCATGGCCAATCTGCAGCTGATCTGGGGAACCAGTCCTGGGACCAGGTGGGAAGAGGGGAACGTCCCCAAGCAGAGGCTGCTTCCCATTGGTATGTGTCACCCTGCACCCATCTTGGAGCCACATCAGAATTGCCATGTGAGTGGTAGCCTAAAAAGTGGCCACAAGAGGCCATCACAGGGGGCCTGTGCCTGCCAGCCACTCATTCCCCAGCTGCCCTGCACCGCTTTCCCACCCAGGAGCCATCCACAGCCTTGCTACAAGCTTCTGCTGTGCAAACATCTGTCTTGTGACTGCCCCTTGGAGGGACTGCCTTTTTCTGTGCACACTGTACAGACTGGCTGGGTACACAGAGCCATTCTTATAGTTTCATAGTTTCTAGGGTCGGAAGGGACCTGAGCAGATCATCTAGTCCGACCCCCTGCCATGGCGGGAGAGGACTGGGGTCAAATGACCCCAGCAAGATGTTCATCTAACCTCCTCTTAAACACCCCCAGGGTAGGAGCCTGCACCACTTCTCTTGGAAGCTGGTTCCAGACCCTAGCTGCCCTGACTGTGAAGTAGCGCCTCCTGATATCTAACCTAAATCTACCCTCTGCCAGCTTGTGACCATTGTTCCTGGTCACTCCTGGCGGTGCTCAGGGAAACAGTGACTTCCCCAATGCCTGCTGATCCCCCCTGACTAGTGTATAACAGGCCACAAGATCCCCCCTCAGCCTTCTCTTTTGGAGGCTGAACAGGTTCAGGTCCCGTAGCCTTTCCTCATAGGGCCTGCCCCGTTGTCCCCTGATCATGCGGGTGGCCCTCCTCTGGACCCTCTCCATGCTGTCGATATCCCTCTTGAAGTGTGGCGCCCAGAACTGGATGCAATACTCCAGCTGCAGCCTGACCAGTGTCACATAGAGGGGGAGGATCAACTCCTTGGACCTGCTTGAGATGCATCTGTGGATGCATGCCAAAGTGCAGTTGGCCTTCCTGACTGCCTCTCCACACTGCTGGCCCATGTTCATCTTGGAGTCAATGATGACCCCCACCCAGATCCCTTTCCGCCTCCGTGCTGACAAGAGGGGAGTTCCCCAACCTGTAGGTGTGGTTCTTTCTTCAGTGCCAGCCATGTGAGGGTGGAGGATTCTGGCATCTACCCAGGGCTTATGCTCTGGGTATGTCCCTCACACTGCATACCTTCTGCCATCACTGGGGTGCTGCTCAGACAGCACTGTGCATGTCCTACAGGTTCACTTGTGCCCACTCATTTCCCAATTCAAACCTGACCTGACTCTTTGGCATTCTCCTTGCAACTCTAGTGCTAGTCTCCCACTCATTTTCCAGGAGGGGTCCTTTTTATGATCCCTCACATATAGCATGGATCTTACTAGCATCCCCCATCTCACTGATATCAAGTCACATCCTCAGGATGGAGCTAGCACCTTCTCATTCCTCATGCTCAAAGGGACCAAGGGGTGGTGTGTCACAGGCTAAGATCCCCTGCTCTGGTTTATCATTTGTATCCAGTTTTCTTTCTACATGTCATTTCTTAGGAGCACTTGAAAAAATGGAGTATCCATTTAATAACAGCCCTCTCTCTCTGCACTGTTCCCCCCACCACAAGAGATTGCTTTGATGATGTCATCAGACTGAAATCTGGCCCTGAGCTTCTGCCTTGCAAGATGCTGCCCTCTGTCTGCTGTATGTCTTCCAGCTCAAGGTGGTAATAGTCTGAAGCCAGCACTAAAACATGAGCTGTGACACAAGGCAGAAGCTAGGTAAGATGGGGAGGGCAAGTAGGAGGCCTGGCTGTGTCTCCCCAAAGAAGCAGCCTGTGCCAGGGCTCAGAGGCAGATGAAGATACTGTATCTGGAATGCATTCTCCAAAGTCCCCAGGGCCATGAATTATACAGGCTCTGAGAGCCCACACTAATTTCTGTATGTTGGTCCCCTGAAAATATTGTTAGTGAAATGGGCCAAGCTGGCATACAGGCTCCTGCCAGCAATGGGGGAGGCACTTACGTTCTGCTTGCTTCCTTCTGAAGACCTCTTGATAAACATTTATAAACATTTGTAGTATTTTAAATTTCCTGTCAATAATTTATGAATAGTTATTTTATATACTTTAAAGTGGATAATAATGTAAAATTTATAAGCAGGGGAGCGTGGAATGGCAGCGCTGATTCCATGTGCTGGGAGTGGGGAGGCAGAGCCTGCCGCGCCTGTTACAGGCAGGAGAATGATTGAAGCATTAAAGACTAAAACCCTGGTATAAATTCTTGCACTGCAGAGATGAAAGGCTATCTACCTGCAACATTAGCCCAGGTACCAGAGTGCAACAGAACATGCCCAGGCAGGTATGGGGCCAGAGATACAAGCATAGAGCACAAAGGGCAGGCTGGGGAAGAGGGCATGCATGGATGTGTGCACACCCCAGGAAATACATGTTGAGGGGGCCATGAGTGTGTGTGTGCATGCAAGAGACAGCCTGAAGAAATGAACATGAGGCAGGCTGTAGGAGGCAGGGGTATGGTGTGAATGCAACATAGGAATGGGGTAAGGAATGTGCTCATGAGGACCCTTGTGCAAGGAGTGTGCATCTGTAACAGCCAGGAGTGTATGAGCTGGGAAAGCGGCATATGCATAGCTTGTGCAGAGAAAGCAAGATGGAGAGCGGAGCTGGGAAGCTTGTGTGAGAACAGGCTGGGAGGAGGGAGGGAGAGGAGATCATTCAAAGGATGGAGAGAATGTGTGACGGAGATAAAACGTGAAGGGGAGAAGATGAGTGCGGAAGGGAATGCAAAAGGCTGAACAGAACATGTGAGCAGAAAGAGGGTGAGCACAGATTGGGGAGTGTGTGAGAGAGCGATAACCAGGGAGAGAGCTGGAAAGCTATGGATGGAGAGAATGGGTGATAGAGAGATGGAGGGAGGGGGAGCAGGCAGGATCTAGTGGGAGAGAGAGATAAGCTGGGAGGGGGAGGGGTGTGAGTTAGAAGCAAGGAGTCAGACAGGCAAGGAGCAAAAAAAGGGAAGGGAAAGAACAGAAGGGAAAAGGAAAGGTGAGGGGGAGCATCTGCAGGGGACAGGAGGGCGTGGGACTAGGTAGAAGTGCTGAGGTCTGTATGTAATTGGACAGGCAAAAGCCATGTGTGTAAATGACATTGCATTGTGGCTGGAAATGTGTGCATCTGTGAGTAGGGAGGTGTTTGAGTGCAGGCATGTGTATAAGCAGGGAAGTGTATGTGTGAGAGGGAACATTTATGTGTGTGAATGGGATGGGGAGGTCCATGGGAGATTTGGAGTGGTAAAGGAAGTGCATGGGTCTATATGGGAGCATAGGTCAGAAGAAGGTATGGTTGTACATATAAAGAAAGATATGTGTGCATGCCCACGTGAATGCAAAGGCAGGGAAGTGTGGGGGCAATTGTACAAGTATGGAGAGGTGTGTTTGTATGTGAGCAGGGAGGCATGTAGGGAGTGCTGGGTGGAGGATGAAAGGTGTCTGAGTGTGTCGGGGTGACACAGGGGCATATCTGAACAGGACTGTACAAGTCAGCTGTGTGCATATGCAAGCAAAGGTGGAGTGCTGGAGATATGTAGCATGTTCATAGTGTGCTAGTATGTGTATACAGGGACAATCTGAGGATGGCATGTGGAATATGTGGACATGTTAAGGTGTGAGTGAGCAGCGTGTAGTGGTGGTTCAGGTTGTGTGCACACAAAGGAAAAGGGCTGTTGAAACTGCAGTGTCTATGAATACTGCTGGTTGTGTCTGAGTGTGAACAGGGCTGAGTGTGAGTATAAGCGTGAGTGCTCTATGTGTGAGTGAGGACATGAGAGAGCAGTGCTATGGGTGAGATCAGTGGAGCACTGCTGGTTATGTGAGTGAGACTGGGTGTGGGTACATGTGCTGTAAACAAGGCTGAGTATGGGTGAGTGTGAGCATGGCAAAACAGGAGTATGAGCCTGTGTGCAAGGGGGGGGGCAGCATGTGTGTGTGCAAAGGGTGCTTGTGCCAGTGCAGAGGTGTGTGAGTGGGGCTGGGTGTGAATTAAGTGGGCATGCCTGCTGTGTCTCTGGGCAGGCCTAGGTCTGGACCCACATGGGTCACTGACCCTGGGCTTGGTATAAGGGCATGTGAGCAATGCTGTGGCTGCAGGTGGTTATGTCCTGAGCAGGAGTGTGGCTGCAAGAGCTATGGGTGTGTACGTGGGCAAGTGTGTGAGTGTGTGTGCTGACCCAGGGGGCATGCAGTGAGGGCAGGGCCCAGACTCCTCCATGGGTTCCACTGCCACATCTCTGTTCAGGCTCTGGCTCAAGTGGTTTTTCAGTGCCTGCTGAGCTCATCCAGTACATGCAGAAACACTGCTCAAACCCCAAGTGGCTACACTCCAGCAATGGGATCAGGCTGCCCCCACATAACCACCTAGTACAGGATACCTCCTGTTGTGACTATGCAGGCACAAGGCCCCAGATATAGGGCATGCAGGACTTCCTGGCGCAGCAGCCTAATAAGTCCAGAATCCCTCCACAACGCCATACTCAAGCCCCTGCCACCTCCCATGACAGCGCCCTGCACTGGCGCACCATCTCCCCTCCACATGGCTGGTGCTGGGAGGCCCCAACTTCACTTGCAGCAGCCTCTGCCTCACCCCAGCAAGCCTGTGCGCTGCCCCCCTGCCCCTGTCCCAGGGCTTGCAAGGCAAAAGAGCTGGGATCTCTATTGTGGAGTGGGTGTGGGTGGGATATGTCCTCCATAGGAGGTCTGTATTGAGCAGATTCTTTTTGGTATTGGTTGGTGGAATTGGAGCTTGCTCCATCCACTCCATGCATTGACCTGGTATTGCAGTGCTTCCAGGACTGGTGCAAAAAAACAGAAAAAAAAAAAAAAAAAATCTCTATGGCCCAGTTCATGTCCAGAAGGGCCTGTGGGGCTGGCAGAAGCCAGGGGCTTGCCCAGGAGACTGGCAGGGGCTGCAGCCCTCTGAGAACAGGTACATGGGCTCACAGGCAGAGGCAACAATCATTGTAATTACAGCATGGATCTGGTAGCCTTGCCTTCCAGCTCAGCCTGACAGCTGGTTCCTCCTGTGCACCGGATGTGTATGCATTTCTCCTGCAGATTGGAGAACAACTGTGCTAATAAAAGTGGAAACATCCTTCACCAGAGAATGAAAAATTCCTTCTGTTTCATTCTTGCCTTTTTTAATCATTATTGTGGGCTGGGGTTTCTTCCCCCTTCCTGGAATATTTTCTGGCAGGCTCCTCTGTGCTTCCCCTGGGGATGCTTCCATCTGATTACAACCACTTTAAATGAGCACCAGGCTCCTCTACATTATATTGCAAGTTTTCATCACTTTTTCTGTCTCTGTCTGCTCTATGTGCTGCTTGCTGGCCCCCTCCTGCCTCCCAGGAGAGGAATTTGATACTTCTCGCACTAAAGAGATTGAGTTAGAATTGCATTTGATGCCAGCACTTCTCACACAGTGATGGTTCAGGCTTCATTTGCACTTATTATGGCACAAACTTGATGAGGGACACTCCCTCTTGGCGGAGTTACCAAGGCACTTAAAACAACAAAGTGAAATTTAGCAAGAAGATGACAGCTACAAAGAAGGGGGTGCCCACTAGAATTACACACACACACACACACACACACACGTTCATTTCTTGCAGGTACAGTAATGCACAGTGCTTCAGCCCACATGAAAAAAGCACTCCTTTGATAGTGCTGAAACTAAGCTGCTTTTATAAATGCAGATAATAAATAGCTGTGTTCCCAGGAGCTGGGTGCTATGGGGGTTTGAAGCAGAGTGAGAAAGGCAACTGGCTCTGGAACCCTGCCTTCCCTCCACCCAGCTGACAGGACTAGTGAGCTGAGTTTGGGTGTCTGGTCCAATCTGCCTGCTTCCAAGGTCTAGCTCACCATTTCACATGACTGATGCTCTCTGTTCAAAAAGGAGCCAAGTCTGGGGAAAAAAGCAGGAAGCTAAGGATTTGGATTGAGGTGGCTCAACAGAGCTCTGATCCTTTTGTTCTGAAATGGCAGGGACCCTCAGGTGGGGAATTGAAGGACAGAGAAGAGCTTTGGGTTGGGAACAAGTGTAGAAGAGCAGGGCACTGTAGGCTAGGAGTGATGGGGAGTGCAGAGCTGTGAGTGGGCAGGGATTTCAGGGCTGGCGTAGCTGGGGATGGGGTTGTGGACCAAGGTTGTGGACATCCACAGAGCTGAGTGAAAGCCTAAGGCTATGGCTTAGTGAGTTTCAAACCAGGGCTCGGCAGATGTGGGAAGGGGTGGGGAAGGCAGGGTAGGGTCAGCTGAGCTGATTCTGATCAGGGAAGCTGAGGCTCAGCAGAGAGTGATACAGAAAGCTCTGGCCTACAGCCATATGACACTCTCCTGTGGTTGATGCCATGAGATCTGACAAGCAAGCTAAGCAGAGGCAGGCTAGATCAATACTTACATGCAAGGCCTCCAAGAAACCCTCAGGTGCTGGAGGAAGTGGTTGCTGGGCATTCTGGTAGACTGTTCTCTCCTGCCAGTCACTTCTGACCCAATGTCCCTGTATGGAGCTAGGGGGCCAGTAATGCAGGGAGTGATGTGGCAACTCAGTTCAGGACACTCTTTGCAGTCTGTGCTGATTTCCACAACCTAATGCAGTACTAAGGAGCTGGTGCTGTAGGGAGCAGGGGTGGTGGGAGGATCCCCCATAGAGAGCCCACCCATAGTCAGTGCTGATCCCAACCCCCAACTAAGTGGTGCAGGCCTTTCTATTCAGCACTGAACTTGGTACTAGTGAATAAGCAAATGCCACAGTAAAGATAGAAAAAAACTCTGAAATACTAGATAGGAGGCAAGGAGGTAAAGTTAGAGCCATATTAGTCAAAAATGTTAAAAAGAGCTTCAGACACAATGGGCATTGCACACAATTGAGCTCTTCACTGTCGGATTGATACCCATGCCACACCATAATGCTGGGGTCACTCTGCTGCCACCTGTCAGAGTTGCTATATCTCAGCACAGTTGAGGAGCATTTTGCCACATCTGATTCCATCTTATCCAGTGCATCAAGCTGAGGCACAGATCTTCTGACTTCCTGCAGAGCCCTCACTACTCCCAGTTCAGGTGAGTCAAACTTGTGCTCCAGGTCCTGAAAACTGCTAGTACACAGGGCTCAACCTAGTTGGATTGAAACTGGCTGTGCACAGGAATGGCAGGTGCATGGGGCAGGAAAATGGCAGTTTGAGGCTGAGGCCAGCTAGATAGAGAGATAAGTGACAAAAGAAGATGGCATGTAAGATGACTGCTTTGTGACTGTGAATGGAGTTATGTGCAAATGCAGTGGGTTGTGCTTAGTGATGTTAGGCTCACACAGGGCCAGAAGCTCACACTTGGGGCAGGCAGAGAGGTGTACCAGACTTCTGCTTTGGCATTTGCAGCATCTAGCATCCTGTGCATGGGCTTATGCCAGGGCTGGCCCATCCTATCCTGTGAAACCTGCAGCTGCAGGGGGTCACTCACGAACTCCCCCTGCCCCCCCCCGCCACTCCCACCACCCCTGCTGGCTTCTTTAGGGTAGGGGGCCCCAAAACTATTTCTTGCAGGGGGCCCCAAAAGATTGTGGGCTTATGCACGGGGGTGGGTTCTGCTGCCCAGGCACTGCCCGCTTACACTTCAATCTGCCCCAAGGCAGAGGACTGATATGAGGTCAACTCTGAGAACTGGACCGGGGTCCACCACAGGGCTTTGGATCTCACAGACAGGTGCTGGTAGGCCTGCTTGGCCTTGTCTTGTTCTCCGCTTCCTTCTTCCTGCCATCCCAACAGCTGTCTCATGAACCCTGTAAGTGTCAGGTTTGTTTAATGTTGTTGTGAAGGCAACAGCCACAGGTTTATCACCTGCTATTAATCTCCCCTGGCTCAGTCACTGCTGCACAGCACCTTCCAGTGACTCCCTGGGTCACTTGCAAGGCAAAATGGGACTGTCACAAAGTAACAGCTAGCTGCCTCTCTGCCAGCAGCCCTGGACAGTGGGGGAGAGGAGAGCCACTTTCTCTGCTGGAGTCCAGGTGTGTGTAGGTGGACTGTCCAAATGGGACCAAGAACCCAGCACTCACCACACTGCTTTGGGAGGGGAGGGGGTGAAGCTGAGATAACACTCCCAAACTCACTTTCCATAGGACTAGGCTGGGCTGAAGAGCAGCAGGAGTTTCTCACTCTCTCTCTGGGGTTGGGCCTAGGCCCATCCAGACTGATTGCTCTGGCAACCCAGGACAGTACACTAACCTGACACTAATCAGACCCTCCTTCTGTGGATCCAACCTGCAAAGCCAGCAATGCAGAGCTGCCTCTCTGCTCTGGAGCCAGACAGAAGTACCTACTGCCCTGACCCAGACCTGAAAATTCTTCCTGGGATTCCCCAATCCTAGGAAGCCTGGCAGTACTGTGGCAGAGTTGGGCATGCTTATCCCTCCCATGACCCCCAGGTGCCATAGCTCATGCAATTTGTAAATCACACTAGCTCAGAGAGGCCAGGACTGCATTTGGCATTAGCAGAAGCTAGGCCTCCACAGGCCAGCTCCTTCACCTACTGCAATCCTCAAAAGCAATGCGGTTGTTCGCTCCTACCCTGGGGGTCTTCAAAAGGAGGCTAGACAATCACCTAACCCGAGTCGTTTGACCCCAGCATCCTGTCCTGCCCATGGCAGGGGGTTGGACTTGATGATCTGCTCAGGTCCCTACCGACCCTACCAACTATGAAACTATGAAACAACTATGTCACTAATGTGAGCCCAAGGGAGACATCAGTTGGCTTCTTACTTCCTGGTCCTCAGACAGAGCCCAGGAAAGAGGCTGCTGGGCTGGGTCTGTGTGGGGCGGAAGAAGCAACATGCTTGTTAGGTTCCTAACAGAGCTCATAGTGGTCTTCTCCCCTATCTAGGCTAGGGAGAATCGGGTCTCATATCATCTGCGGTGAGAAGCTGGCTGCACCTGAGATCTGAATGCAGCAGCTATATCATATATTTGGGCCTCTGGTATCCCACTGTTCAGCCCCAGCACCTCCTTCTCGAGTCAAGATGGGAAGTTGACTTTGCTCTGGATCCAGTACTTCCAGGGCATTCTTTAGCACACTGCAGGGAAGGAAAGCAGCTGGCCAAGAGCAAATAGCCTCAGTGTAGCTGGGCTCTGGATGTCTCTTGTTCCTTCTTTGCTTCTTCTGAGGCCTTGTTTGTGTCTGCAGCCCCTCATTCAGTGACCCTGCTCTGCTTTCAGGAACAAGGCATAGATCACAGTACACGTTGTGCCATACTGCTCTGGGCTCTGCATTGGTTTGTCCTCCAAAACCAGGCACAAGAGCTCAACAAGGAGGCTGGGAGCTGTTCAACAGCAAAATTATTGAAGAGTGATATGGCTTGGCATGCTGGCCCATAGCTAAGAAAGCCAATGATGGCAGGCAGTTTTGGCCCATTAATTCATGGACTCCACTGACCCAGCTGGAAAAATCCGAGAGGAAACAGAGAGCTGGGGCTAAGAGCCAGCAGGTGACAGGGCCGATTGTGCAGGCCCACACAGCTAGACTGCAACTCTAGCTCCCCCACTAAGGTACTAAGATTAGGAAGCAAGAGTGCCTTATGCTGAATGGATCTGTTTCCATGAGTGACACTGATGGGGTGATGGGGAGTGCCTCAAAGGCTGTGAATTTCTCACTCAGGATTCAAGCCTCTATCTGGATGTAGAGAGGTGGGGTCAACCTAGGGAGTGTGGCCATCATAGAGGATATTCCAGTTTTCTGCTACTCTGTCCTCTATTGATACATATCAACCTCTATTGCTACAAAACTTCAAGAGAAAAATGTAAAGGCATCTAGGTTTGTAGCAATAGAGGACAGAGGACAACCGGACTGTCCTCTATGATGGCCACGCTAGGTGGACCCCAGCTACTGTTTTGGGCAATCCTAGGGAAACCATATAGAGAGCTGCTGGGCTGGATGACCAGGCACTGGGGGGACCCAGGGTATGTGCTGCTGCTGAGTACAAGTGACTAGAACCCTATGAGTACAAGCACGCAGCACCATTTCCCTTGGGTGGTGCTCCAGTAGGGCTGGCTCAGACAATGCCAATTCTTGCCCCAGCCCCCCCAACTCTTTTGGAGGCTTATGAATTTGCTCTGGAGGTCTCTCATTCAAGTATTGACCGGCTCTAACACAGTTCACTTGAGAGCTATGATAAGATCACAACTGGAGGTGCTCTGCCTGCATGCATGTAAAACAAGCACAATAATTATTCTGCTCCACACAGCACTAGTTAGACCTCTGCTGGAGCCTGTATTCAGTTTGGGGCATGATGCTTCAAACAAGACAGCCAAATTGGAGAGGGTTCAATGGAAAGCTGCAGAATTGATTAAAGGGTTGGGAAATGAGCCCTGCAAAAGGAAGGGTAAGCACTGGGCAGGTTCCACGTGGAGGAAAGATGGTGTAAAGAAGACATGACAACCATCTGCAAATATGTGAAGATATGCTCTGAAGAGAACAGGGTTCAATTATTTGCACTAGTCACTGAGGACAGAAAAAGACATAATGGGCTTCAGCTGCAGCAGGAAGATGTAGGTTAAATATCAGGCAAACCTTTATATCATGCAGACCAATTTAGAGATGGAACAAGTGTCTGAGGGTGGCAGCTTTGTCTCCTGTGGGCAGAATCAAGACTAGAATCAAGGCACCAGTCTGCTGATCAGAGGGACTCATCCCAGAAGCTGTTAGGGGGCTGAATTTGGAGGCCCATCCCACTGCTAGAAGCCCCGTATTGGCATATAGAGAAAGGCTAGACAGTCTACTGGAGTTCCCCCTCCTCCCTCTTGTGGAACACTGATCTATGTGGAAGGTCAAACAGAGCTGATGGACTATAGCTTGACCCAGCTCTCAGGTGTGCTGTGGCCCCTGACAATTGTCACTCTACAGAAAAGTTAGTGCCAGATGCTTGTGAACCAATAAAATCTGTTGGGTTTCCTTCCCCCAGCTTCACCCAGTGACCTAGATGGCGTTGATGAATATTCAGATGGCATTTTACCTCTCCATGGGGTTCTTAGACTAGCCTTGTGCCCTGCTAAAACTCCTTCCCTCCAAAGTGCTCCATCTGATCCCCCAGCCAGAGCAGGAGTGAGCACACTGCTTTCAGAGGACTAGCAAAGTACTGAACTACCCCTTTGCTAATAAGGCAGTTTTCAGCCAGAAGCTCTGATTCAGCTGTATTGCTTTCTGCTTGGTTAAAGTGATTCTGCTTCTTGCTGCTTTGCAGCACTCCTGGGAAATAGAGAATGCAGCAGGATCGGACCCATGACAGGCACAGAGCTCAGCCTCCTGTTACCATCCATGTGAGCTCCGGACCCCTGCACCCTCCTCCCCACCTTCAACTTCGAGATGCTGAAAATTACAGGGGAGGGAAATTAAATAGAGACTTTCAGGGCAAGGGAGCTCAGACAGAGATGGTTCCCTTATGAAATCCAAAGCAACTTGCTTGAAGAGCATCACACATGCCAGCCCATGCTATGCTGAGCAGAAGGGGCTGCTGAGCTGCTGTGGTTGGTTGTCAACCATTTGTGACGCAGTTGGAGAGGGAGTGTGGGGTTTATCATGGTAAACTCCATATCTCATGATAAACTCCATATCCCAGCCCTAATCCTGCCTCCAAGCTGATCAATGGGATTTCTTCCCGACTTCAGTGGGACCAGCAGGTCCTGGAAGAGGCCTGTCTGGGAAGGCACCATCCCCATGTTATGCTTTCTTTGCATCCATCTCTAAGTGTCCCAGGAGGCAAAACTGTGGTACTGGCAGCGAGGTCCCTGGCACTTGGTGGAAGGCAATATGGCAGGAGATAGCGTTTTGAACAGAATTGGATTGACAATTGCTAGGAAAAAATACTAAAACAACTGACTGAAGGCCACATAAATTACTTTCCTTGCTCTGTACAAGCCAGTTTAACCTACCCCTGCAAAAAAACAAGGGCAAACTGCTCAGAAGGACTATATGCTGAGGGTGTCAGCACTTAGGCTAGGACAAGCCTACTGAATGGACACAGTGTACTGCAGCTGACTTCCCACTGGGCATGCTCCTGAATGCTGAATGGATAGGAATGGCACATGAGGTCAGTGAGGGCAGCCATCGTTCCACATGGGCCTGGTTGCTGACTTTCTACCGCTGGGAACAACGGACTTGCCCAAGTCATTTCAGGACACAGCATGTGTGTGCATCTATGAGTGACTATGCATGAGTGCAGCAGGAGGCTTGGTGCTCCTGCTACTTTAAGAGAAGGCAGACTGCGGATGGAGCAGTCTGCAGGTGCTGCAGGAGGCAGTCAGGAGTCACGTGACTCAAAAGAGGATGGGATTACAGGGTATATAAACCTGGAGTCTGAGCTGAGGCAATAATCTGATCCTGGCCGCTGAGATGTGAAGAACTCCTAAACAGCAGTCTGCAGCTTGTGGGCTCAGATCACATGTAGTCCTATGCTTGCCTGGCAAGGGAAACACTGTGACCACTGAGGCGGTCTTCCTAGTTACTCCCAGGGAAAACCGCTCTCCTGGCACAGAGATAGTACCTGCCAAGGTAATGTATAGTAAACCTCCCACTTAGCTGCTGGAGTGGGGAGGTCTTCACTTTATGCCCACTTCATGGAAAGGGCATAGATTGCTCCTGGGGCCTTAAGACTAAGGGCAAGCAAAACTCAGAGGCATCCGAACCCCAAGCCTCCGGACGTGGGCCTGCAAGTAGGATGCCTGCCAAAGGACTTGGAAACATCTGAAGCCCCAGATGGGGGTGGAAGATGTTTACCAGTAGGGCCACTTATGGTTCTGGACTGACTCTTGGACTTGGAATTTGTTTTAGTTAATTTGGTTTGGAATATGGAAAATTTTAAAAAACCCAAACCAGCAGGCTGCAGCCAGGCTCCTGGCAAATACCTAAGCTGGCTAAGTAGACTGTTGGTTTAGGTATTGAGACAAGGGAATGCAAGGTGGTCTCAACTGGCCCAAAAGCGGGGCCGTGGCCCAAAAGATAGGGGCTGAAGAGCAAGGCCACAGCCAAAAGGCTGTGAGAGCAAGGTGGGTCAGGGACCCATAGCTTGCAAGAGGCAAGAGGCGGAGTCAGTGACTTGTAGCCCAGGAGGAGTGAGCAGGCCCAGGGAGCCTAGAGATCTCAACTGGCCTTGGAGCAGGGCCAGGGCTCAGGAAAGATCAAAGGAGGTCTGCTGCTGGGGACCAAAAGGGCCAGGAACCTGCAGCCCAGAGAAGGGCAGAGTCAAGGCCAGGGGGCCCAGTGCCCCGGGAAAGGCAGGATCTGGGTCTACCAAAGGCCACACCCAGGAGCAGCCAAGATGAGCCAAATGCCAAAGTGTGGGTGGAGAGAGACAGCTTGATAGAGAACAGTGACATCTGTGAGGCATGGGCATGGTGTAAGAGGTGGTCAGAGCCATGTAATTAACCCTTAAGGTGGAAAGTGGAAAAACCTGAGCTCAGGAGCTTGAGATAAAGGTTGAGAAGCCCTGGAGCAGTCTCCTGTTATCTAAAAGATAAATACATCAGGGCACGGCAAATGAGTGAATATGTGATTGCCCAAAGAGAGCAAAGTTGATAAAGGCTAATGAGGCTCCAGGGGCATCACCGCTGCCCCTGGAGATGGACCCATTTGCAATAGGGTATAGGTCAGTGTGAGTCTGTGAGAAGGAGTCCTGGTACTCCTGTCTTTGAATGAGAGAGGAAGGCAAGTGGCCTGCCTCATTTCGGGCATTAGGAGAAAAGAAAACCTGACAACGCACTGGTACATGCTGTCAGGGAAGCAATGATTTAGTTATTTTGATGATAATTTCCCAGTGTCTGTGGCTGTCGGTTTGCTGTTAGCATCCCTCCGCCCCTCTGAGCTGCTCCACATAGATGACACCACAATTGTTTTCTGAAGCAAACACAAGACATTCTTCTTATGTATTTCCTTTCCTAGTGTTTGTATGTGCTTCAAAGTCTCTGCATCATCCTGTTTGGTGACAAAAACTCATGTCTGAAGATCAGGGCTACCATGTTGCCTTTCAAAGCCCTGTGAGGACAGGGGATGGCAGACACGGATCTCCTACATTATTTACCTGGCAGAGGCTCACAACATTTCACTGGTTCCCACTTGCTCCATTGGTTCCTTGTTGCTCCCAATGCTACACTGGGGCTTAAAAGGGTTCAAAGCCACTTGGGGTCATATGCCCCTTCCCTCCATGTCACTCTACCCTGGGTGAAGGGGAAGGCCAGACAGCTGAATCTAATCCAGCTAACCTTGTCTCAAGATGGGGCCAGTAAGTGGAGCCCACATCAAGGGCCTCTAGCTTGGAAATTGGAGGTCCCCGGAGTTAATTCTTGGCAAGATGGAAGCAATGGAAAACTACTCGCAGTACCCTTATTTCTCCTGCTTTTCATTTTAGGGCATTTAAAGTATTTTCTAATCTATATGGTGTTTTATGCCTGTGGCTTGTAAGAGGAGCTGGAGTAGATGTTCTTGTGGAGCCCTTTAGACTAATGGCTGCCTGTGAACTCAGGGACTGGATTTAAGGGCCCTTCCAGCCAGCTAGGAATCCTGCAGTTGGTGTCCCAGATGACTGAAGGATGGGATACCTGTGTGCCTGGCAGGCCAGGTGTAGGATGCTCCCTCTCTCCTGTAGTTATACCTCAGCCTGTGGGATCTCCTGTTACTATGCTGGCCCCAGGGAACCCCTGTCCAACCCTCCAGAGAAACAGGAGCTCATGCTAAGTCCTGTGAATGTGGCAGGAGCAGGCAGCAGGATGGGGATGAACTGCTAATGCCCTTGAACTGCTCCTTCAGTCTGGGTTGGGACCCTCAGCCCCTCTCCCCTGTGTCTGGTGCTGGCACTGTCTGATCCAGCAATGGTTCAGATGGGCTCTGCCCCTGCCACCTGATATGGAGCAAGCTGCCTGCTGGTCTGTCCACTCTTAGGTGGATACTCCTGGCCTTTGACCCCTGGAGAACAGAGCCAGCCATTTGTGCTGTTTGATTGCTTTGACTAGGTGTTCCAGTTGGTTTGCTACAAAGCAAATGAGCTTTATATATCTGGAGGCTGATGAGAGAAGCAGGTGGGGGTCTGGATTGGCTTTGGCAGTACCAAATCCATCCCACAGTACCCAAAACCACTCCAAATGGGGGACAGGGATATATGCAGCAGGCTGTGAGGCCGCAGCAGCCTCCCAGGAGAGCCCTCTTCTCCCTTCCAGCCCTCCAGCACTATTAAGACAGACTGAAAACCACACTGCAAGAGACCACCATAAGATGTGTAGGGGCCTAGAGGGGGAGGTGCCAGGTGTGGCTGACTTAGTTGGAGAGGTGTGTATCCCTGTCAGGATTTGGATTTGTGTGTGGTCTGCATTCCCTATATGTGTTTGTATCTTTTTCAAGTGAGAGAGGGGCACATCTGGGCATGTGGCTCAGCCTCATGGCTGCTATCTGCCTGTGTGTGTTTATCACTTAGAGTATGTGTCCGTCTCTGTCAGATACAGGTGTATCATTCTGAGTGTACCTCTTTGTCTCTAGTAGTTAGTGTGTGTGTGTGTGTGTGTGTGTGTATGTGTGTTTATCTGTGTAGCATGCGTTTGTCTGTTTGTCAATGGGTCTGTATCATTCCAGGTATATATATATATGTCTGCCAGAGTGCCGGTGTCTCTGTAGAGTGGGATATGTTGTTATTTCTGTCAGTGTGTGGCATCATACCAGGTGTGTCTTTCTATATCTCTCAGAGTATGTGCATGCCTCTGTGGTGTTATACCACTAGGAGTGTGTGTCTATTTCTGTCTCAAGGTATGAGTGTCTTTGTGGGACTGATCACTTTAGATGTGTTTATTTCTCTGAGAGTGGAGTCCATGTTGGTGTTCTCTGTTCATGTGTGTCTCTCTAAGTGTTTCTGCCCCCCCACCTCCCCCTTGTCTTTTTGTACTCTAATGTCTCTCTCCTTGTACTGTCTAAAGGTGCGTGTGTACCCTGCCATCACTCTGAGTGTGCATCTCTCTCTCTCTCCATTGTGTCAGCATGGTTCAATTTAATAAGAACATATTAAATTGGTCAGGGTTTGAAGTGTGGTGCTGCAATGCAGACAGGGCCCTCAGATCTGTTTGGGGCTCCACTCTGACCTGGTCAGACTATGCACTATGTCAGGTTTAATCCCCATATTCATGTCTTAGGGATCCTGTTCCTTCTCCAAGCAGCATGCGGCTGGCATGATGCCAGCTATCCCCACTGGGGTAGGCATAGTTTCCCTCATTGCTTATGATGGAATCTCTTGGCTAATCAGATGAGATCACTCTCTCACACCTTCATAGATGCAGAAAGGGCCTGACTTCTCTCATGCTGGTGTCCAGCTGCTGCCCTCAAAGTTCATACTATGCCACTGTCTTTTCCCTCTATTTTATGTCACTGATTCACAATTAAATGAGAATCTATCTATCTGTCTTTTTTTTTTGCATGTGGTACTAGGGCATGTGCTAGTGTGGTGGTTCTAGGCAGGTATCCATAGCAGGCTGCTTTGTGCATGTCTATATACCAATGTGTGTACCTTTTATAGGTTTTTCCTGTATATATACCTGCGGTATGCATGTACTATGTCAGAGAATGTATGGCTTGCTCTGCTGGAAGCTGAATGACTCAGAATTGTGTGCGTGTATGTGTTGGTTTATACGTGTTTGTGCATGCTTAGAATCATAGAACAGTAGGACTAGAAGGGACTTCTGGAGGTCTTCTGGTCTAACCCCCTGCCTTAGGCAGGATCATCCCTATCCAAACCATCCCATATAAATCCTAGGCTCACCTATTTCTACAACTACAGTCAATCCTACCACACAACCACAAAACACCATACTCTAACCTGGCAAAGGGAACAGTAAAGCAAGGGAACAGTGGCTGCATCTACATGAGTGGCAGACTGTGCAGTTGCATATGGGGAGTACTAAATTGTTACTGAGCAATAGCATCCCCACATGGCTTTTTCAGATGCTACTGCACAGTAGCAATGAGCTGCTGCACAGTAACTCATTACTACTGCACAGTAGCATTGCATCTGTTAGTGCTCACCAACACTACTGCGCAGTAACAACTTGTGTAGAAGTGTCCAATGGCAGTATCATGCTGCAGCAAGGGTTGTTAAAATATGCCCAAAAGATCCAAGGAAGAGCACCACATTCCCGGCTGCAGAGGAATGCAGAAACCCCCAGAATTCATACCAAACTAAACGTGGTGTAAAAATCCTTCCTTGAACCCAAATGTGATGATCAGTCTGACCCTGAGTAGAGGGACAAGACCCTCTAGCCAGAAACCTCTGAGTTTTAGTCCCAGCAGGAACACTGGCACACCCTAGTCAAAATCCCCAACCTTGGCTGCAGCCAACAACCAATGCTTCTGAGGAAGACAAAAAACCCCTCTGGATACCTGCAGTTGTTGGTCGCTCAGTGTGCATCTGTGCTGGTGCGAGCATTCACGTCTGTGCATCTGTGTGGGTAGCTGTTGGAATGGCTGCATGTGATGAAAGGAAAGCAGCTCTGCTGGAACCCGCGGCTCCGATTGGAGCCAGCGCGCGCATTAGTGCTCGCGTAGGACAGAACAGGCAAATGTCCTGACTGAAGTGAAAGGCTGGTGGTCCACGGCTTAGAGCAGATACCAGGGTTCAATTTCTCTTTCTGCCAGAGCGTCATTGGGCAACCTGTCATCTGTATAGCAGGGAGCATAAACAGGGCCCTTTCTCTCTGGGGTGTGGCAAGAAGCAGCTTACAGCCAGGGCAGTGTGGCAGCTGCAGTTGACACTGTTCAGGGAGCCCGGGGTTTGAGCCCTGGCTCACTGCGTGGCCAAGGCCAGTCCTTCCCCGGGACTCCCACCCCTTCTGCGGGCTGCAGGGCGGGTGCGGACGGAGCGAGGTGCTGAGCGCAGGTGCGCGCGGCGCGGTGGGTTTCTCCCGCCGAGGCTGTGGGGCGCGCGCGGGCCCCGGGG
>NW_017728914.1:3123760-3132500 GCF_001723895.1 Crocodylus porosus | reverse complement strand
TCGGCCGCGTCCTGGCAGCGGGCGGCGAGCTGGGGGCGTGCGCGGCTGCCCCGTGTCTGCCAGGCCGGCAGCATCAGCGTGGTGCAGGCCCCCCGCCCGGCACCGGCACCGGCACCGGCACCGGCTGTGCGCGGCTGCCCCGGCGGGCAGGACAGGGGCTCCTGGGGGCGGCGCTTTGCACAGCTGTGGGGGCTGCTGCTGGGGTGTGGGAAAGAATAACCGCTGTGGCCCGGGGCACGCGGGTGAGGCACGGGGGAAGTCATGGCAGAGCTGTCTAGCCGGCTTGCTGGACATCTGAGATAGCTGGCAGTGTTCAAGCGCCAGCTGCTGGAGTCATGTGGATCTAAAACAATAGCTTGCATTAAAAATAGGAACATGTCAATGCTTAGGCCACACACCTGCTAATAAAAGTGGGTGAGTTGTGGTTGATGGCTCAAAATCCAGAAGCCAAAGGAAAGACCCCCATGTTTTTATTTTCAAGCTAACCTAATGATTTTGAGGGCTCAACATGCTTTTGATTTAACACAGGGTTGGCAATAGTGGGCTGGAAGGGCAGCATATGAAGAGCAGGACATGTCTCAAGCCCTTCCCAAGGGTCAAATTCTGGTGAGGGGATTTCTGAGGTCACGCTGGTGGTGATAGTGCATGCAGCACATATAAGCACCAGCTGCTGGCACCACCTTATGCAGAGCTGAGCAAAACTGGGATACCCTGTGAGTTAGAGAACAGCATCCTTCATTTTTTTTCTGGCTGCAGAGCACCATGCATTGGTGCCAGGGTTTGAGGCACAACAGGGTACTAGACAGCTCCAATGGAGGAAGCTGAGAAAGGGCTGCAGATAAGCTGGCAGTGTGGAAAGCTCCTGTTCCCATCAAAGATTAGAGCTGGAGCAAAGTGCAGTGGGAGGGAGATAGATGTGCTGCTTGTTCCCTGCAGGCAGCAAAATAAACACAAGCAGCAGAGGGTGATTTCTCTTCTGGAGCACCAGGGAGGAGGGAGGTGAGCAGCTACTATTGGCATCTCACTGGTGTGGTGCCAAGTATCCTACATGGCACCAAGGCTGAGTGAGAACCTCATCACACTAGAGATGGGAGCTTAGCTAGCCCTCCCCAGCTTGCTGGAGCAGGAGGGTGGAGGAGGGGGGGAGGCAGTGAAGGAAGGATACAGTAATTAATTTTAGTTTCTTGTGTGAACACCTCTTTCAGGTCCCTTTTCCAACAACAAAAGGCACCTGAGATAGAAAGGGAGGGGGTGGGGGCATTGTCAGGTTCCCTTGCTGCAATGGCATTGTGTTGATGTCCACTTATTCCCCTGCAGAGCCCTCTACAATGAGCACAGCACATATGTGCTGTGAGATACCGCCAGCAAATACTGCCAAGGCCTGCCAGAATTATCCTAACAAGCAGTTCTGGCTGTTCACTTCTCTTTGAAAAAGAAGAGAGCAGCTGCCTCACCCAGGGAAGAGCCAGGGGACTATTGAAAGGCAGAGCACACCTGCGTGGATGCAGATTGCAACAAGGGTAGCCTGAGTAAAACAGTGATAATCAGTGATAAGCAAATCCTTGCTCCAGAGCAATCCTCAGCACTGGTCAGGACAGCACAGAGCAGGTGAGTGATTCATTTGGTCACTAGTCTGATCTGAGGAAGATCAGAAGCGACCAAGCAGGGAAAGGCACCTGTGATGTGGCATAGAGATAGTCTGATGAGTGCAGGCCAACATCCCTCCTGATACTACTGGTAGCATCCACAAGATGATGCTGAAGCCCCCATACAGGCTAGTGTGGTGAACAAGAAGGTGCTGTGCCTTTGAGGAGCGTCTGGAGAATGATGCCTTCCTCAAAGGATTCTCACAGGGTTGTTACCAGTGTTTCCACGAAACCACCCCAGTGAGGCAAGATGAGGCATGTCCAAGTGATGGATGAGTCTGTGGGGCAGATCCTGTTCTATTAAGTGCCATCCTAGTCTACCCTGGAAAATCCATTAATGTATATTCTTCTAACATGCTGTCATCTGTCTTAAAACTGAACCACACATAGCAATGTGTTAACAGTTTTCCAAGGAATTACTCAGGGTGGACCAGAATTACATTTCGGCACACAGTAGGTGGAATAGGATCCAATTCATGGTTCATATTGCCATCTCAGCTGATTACTGTGTGTCTGTATTAATACTGTTCCACATGGAGACAGTTACGGCCCAGTCCCAGTCAGACGAGTGGCACTGCTGTTGGATGAAGAAACGTGGACCAGCTTTGGCTGTAATTGCTTCATCTATGTCCAATTGTACCTGGAACAGATGGAGCTCCTGGAAAAAGGGCCTGCTCTGGGAGTAATCTGGTGCCAGTCACATGTGGCCTGCTTCACCCCAGCCAGCACTTTTTTTTCTAATGTAATTTTGCTGGGTTGGCCCCATGATCAGTGCCAGGAGCTTCCTTTAGAGCTTTCCAGGTGATCCATAGATAAGAGCAGCTGGCAGCACAGCTGGCTTGGAGCATCTGGGGACACAGCTGGAAGTACAGCTGGAAGATCAGTTGGCTGTGAGGATCAGGATGACATTTTCAGAGCTATCCTCTAATTTGGGTGTCTGTTTTTGTGACCATGGGCCTGGTTTTCAAAACTGCTAAACTTCCACAGCTCCCATGGACTACAGTAACAGTCTCCAAGAAGCCAGCTGATGGAATCAAAGTGCTCCTGATCTCCCCTCAGTTTGTTCACAGCCATCTAGAAATAGTTGTTTAAAGACCAGATTGTCAAAACATCTTCCCCAGTCGCTCTCCCAAGTGGGGACTTCCTTTTTTTCCCTCTCTCTATCTCTGCAACACAGGGCTGCATCCATTCCCAGGGCCCTGGAGCACCTTCAACGTACTCTGCTTACAGGCCCAAGTTGCTCCAGAATGCCACAGGGCACTACAGGGGTTGGTCTTCCCTGATGGGGTTTTCTGCATTGTAATTTGTAGGCTTTGCTCCCAGGCCTGTGTAGCCTTTGTGCACAAAGTCTATGACTTGCTGGGGTAGGGAACTGCTATGCTCAGGTTGTCAGGGTCAGAACACAAAGGTCATGTTATCCCTAGCACTGTAGCTGCTGCTTGCAGAATCACATGAATCTCTCTGCCTAGCCAGTAGGATGTATGGGCTTGTGCACAGACAGGCTGCTCAGATGGCCAGCAAAGCAAAGGGCAGTGGGTGAGCAGAGAACATACTGCACTTACAGCACACAGGCAGTAAAGCAGTGCTATTTGCCCTGTGCCACACCTAGAAGAGTGGCTATGGCCACCATCACTTCACCAGGCCCAGAGTAGGGAGGAGTCCTCCCTCTTGTTTCATGAGTGCTGTTCCCTACACAGAGCAGCTGGAGGCCTAGCCCATCTATGCCTCCATTAACAGCCAGAGAAAAGGAGCAGCTGAATGACAGGCCATCAGACTGAACGATGGGCCGCCAAGGGCCATCGGGGAATCTGCTGTGAATTGATTTTAATCAGGCGGAAAAGGCAGCGCTAGCAGCAGGCCAGCCTGGCCTGCTCATCTGAGGAGATGTCAGGGACAAAGCAAGGCGCTCACTGACTGCTCCCTCCAGAAAGACCTTAATGAGCTCTTTGTTCAGATACCCTAATGGTAATGAAAGCTGAGGGGAGGCACTCCTACCCACCCACATTCATGAGCTCACCGAGAGGTAACCAAGCACCCTGTCAGCCCCATGCCGCACCTAGCTGCCAGCCACATTGTCCACGGCCCCCATGTGCACACAGGTATCTGACTCTGTCTTGCTGTAGCTCCCTCTCCCTTATCCACCCTCTTCACTTAACACCTCCAGCTAAACCAACCTGCCCAGGGCCCTGCAGAGTTACTGTGGGTTGGGCTGAGACAAACAGACATGCACACACACATATTCAGGTATGTACTCATCTTCATACAGATGCACACAAATGCTTACATTTACATGCACATGAACAGCTAAAAATCAAACAAGTACATGCTGTATGTTTAAATGCAGAATTAGCATCTCTTCAGCAGAGATTGCTTTGGTTTGGGGTTTGTAGCTGTGGGGCAGGCTTCCTGAAGTGCTCAGGTCTCACCACACTTTAACATTCATCCTGTCCTGTGGTCCTATGGTCTCCCTCTCCCAAGCAAAAGTAATGAGGTCCCAACAGGACTGCATGAAGTATTAAATAAGGTTCAAGCCACCTCTGCCCTACCCCTGACTTTATGGAGCTGGAAGGCAGAGAAAAGGGTACACCAGGAACAGGAGAGGCTGGCTGGAGAATGGAGGGCACTCCCTCTTCCCTTCCCTTTACCTTGTGTTGTGGGAGCTCACACAGTGGGAAGGCTGGAGGAGTAGAGTGCAGCACAGGTCCACTGGAGGCCCACCCTGATTCTTCCATGGGGGTGCTGCATATGGATAGGAGTCTTCTGGGGGCAGGCTTGTTCTGGAGTTCCATCTGTGCGGGCTCACACACTTTAGTCTCCCCGACTAGGCAGGGCTTTGTGCCACCGTCACTGGCACTGCAATTTTTCCAGGCCCTCCCCAAGAGCTACCCTTTGAGAAGTACTCTTTGGTAGCTCTGGCTGGCCATGAGGAGAGGACTGGTCTGCTGGGCTTCTCCAGGGACAGTTTTGAATCCCTAGAGCCAATGGCAAGGTGGGGACAGAGCACCATGGCCCTTCACCACCTGGAAGGCTTCCCAGCTGGCAACAATGCTAGGCTCATTGGTATCCTTCATATTTGAGGGCCGCTCCAGTTGGCCTTGGGAAAAGAAGAGGATTTGCGAGGAACAGCTGGGCAGTGGGAAGAAGTGGTTCCTCTTCTTCCCCTAAACCCTCTGGTATCTTTGCTGGTCTGTGCCCTTCTTCTCCCCTAGATGTGCCTGTGCATGTGAACAAAGCCCACCACTGTGGGCACATCTGCACGTGCACCATTACTGTGCATAAGTTAGGTTACTGCTCAGTAACCAAAAATTACTGTACTATACTGGCACACATCAATATGTGCATACCTGTACTGGCAGTAACTATGGCAACTTATACCGACCCCGGAGTAAATTTTGCTGCCTCCATGATGCAGGTTGCAAATTTACTCCCAAGTAGTTACTGTGCAGTCGGGCACATGTAGACACCTTACTGCACAGTAACCCTGTTTGTGTGGACTGACTTGGGAGTAACTTTACTTCTAAGTCAGTGTACACACAGCATTACTGCGCTGTAATGCCTACATGTATAGATGCCGGTCTAAAAACCACTTACGGTACAGTAAGTTACTGCACAGTTAATACATGTCTAGACACACCCTGTGAGTATGTTTTTGTTGGGGAAGTACAAAGCCAGTTTCTGCCCCAGGCCTGAAGTCACAAGAACTAAGGGGCTTTAACTTTGCCCTGTCTATGGAAGATGGGAACTGCTTATGCTCATCAGGATACTACATTAACTAGGCTGGGCCAGGTGACTGGCCTAGCTAGACTGGCTTCCTGGGTCATACTGAACTAGATCTAAACCTTGGTTCCCCTCCACCTAGCCCCTGTCAGTAGCAATGGTCAGCAACTGACACTGCTTCAGAAGAAGGAAATTCCATGGTTTTGCTGTCTGATGAAGGGACTGTAGCAACCCTCACAACACTCTTGAGAGCCAGAGCTGCTCTGAGGACCAGGTTATTCTAGCCAGAGACCTCACATTTGTGCCTATGCTACATGGCATGGTAGCTGCAAATATGGCACTCTGACCAAGAGGACAGGATTCAGTCACTGTTTGCCATACAGACACTATGACATCTAGCTGAAGAGTTGGTTTCACCCAGCAGGATGGAGCAACAAGGCATTCTCCACTATAGCCTAATATTGATGCTCCCTGCCTGTGCCTGACAGGCAGCTCTCTAGCTTGGCTTTGCTGAACCCAGCATTCTTGGAGCATTCCTGGAGGGGCAAAGACTGTGGGAGTTGTGGCGCTGACCTCCCCAGGGCTTCTCAGGAGAAGTAGAAACAGTGTCCTAGAAGTGGTCAATGCATCCTCCTGGGCAAGATGTCTCAGGGGTGCATGGGCCCTGTGCATCCTGGCAGAGCAGGGGCCTTGTGTAACCCCAGCTCAGGCAAGCTATTGCTGCAGAGCTGAGTCAGTGTGCATGCCACATGATGCTTATCCTTTCTATACCCTGAATGATACCAACTGTTTGGAGCCCTTCCCTGCACTGATCCTTTTAGTAGCTCCATTTCTGACTCCTCAGTTATCTCTCTCAGGGGCAGCCCTCCAGCTCCCTGCAAGCATGCTCCTTCCATCTCACCCCCTGATGCAAACAGTCACCTCAGCCTCTAGCCTTCCTGCTTTCAATATGCTTGCTGGTCTGCATCCTCTGTTGCTACGGTGTCTCTGCCTACTTGCTCCCCAGTTCAGCTCCCACCTCCTTTTCCCTTCCTTCCTGGCAGTGTTTCTCTCACCAACTTGGCAAGGACATCTGTAATTAAAGTAGCATTTTTGCCCCTTGCTGGGTTTCAACCCAGCTCTGATCTCCCCAGCTGTGCTATTATGCCATTGTCTCTGAGCCCCTACATGGGGATGGCAGCATTTCCTCAGCACTAGCTGGTGACATTTGCCTCAGTTTTAAACCTGCCTTTCTGAAATTGACCTTTGATGTCTCCCTGAGAAATCACCTTTTCTCAGGATACTAAAACACATGCACTGATCAGAGCTGTGAGGAGCTACCCTGTGAAGCTCCTCACTTGGCTCCTACCTCATAATCACAAAATCTCTTAAGCCATAATTGTCCCTGCACACTCCTTAGGGAAACTGTGGCACCTTCTTCAGGAGCAGGTATGCTGGCTAGGTTCCCAGGCTGGAGAGCTCTGGGGAGTGGGTACTCCCAGGGGAGGCTTCTGCTGTTGGTGCTAATAGAGCTCTGGGGTTCCTGGCTGACATCCCTCTGCCCTGAGGGCATGAGGAACTTGCTCTATGCATGTGGTGCCTCTGCCTTATGTCTTGTAGTGAAAGAGGCCGTAACTGTGCTGGCACAGGTGGCAGGAGCTGTTCTAGAAGAGACCCAGATTATTCTGACCTGTCGTACTTGTGCAGTTGAATCTAGCAGGTCCTCTGTTGCAAACTGGCCTCTGGATACTCCTTACATAGCTGGGCCATTCACTCCACCTTCTCCCAGCCATGCCAGGACCTTAGGAGGGTAAAAAACAGTCAGATCAGGCTGGAGCCTTTCCTCACCATACAGACAGCTCTCTGATGTGATCCAAGCTGACAGGCACTTCCAATTTACTGGCTGCACAGGCCCCTCTGCAGGGGATGCTCTGTGCTTGACTGTTGTGATTTCATCACCATTTACAAGTGGCTTAACCTGGCAGCCCAGATGCATGACTGGGAGGAATTGGAAAATGAGTGCTCCAAAGTAATGGTCAGAGTAGGATTGAAGGACCTATGCTGAGCCAGAACCAGAGTCAGAAAAACACAAAGTCAGAAGCCACTAATCTACACCAGTCATGGGATTGAAAGGAAGAAGGGTGTGGTCAGGCAAGGAACTTGGATCCAGGCAGGTAAGATTTGGTCGCTCAGGGTCTGAAAGGGTATATATAGATGTCACCAAATGAAGCAGATCAGCTGTGCCAGGGTGTGTCCCAGCAGAGCTGATCTGCTTCAGTGGGTGAAACACATCACCCATTGTCCCACTAACTGCTCATGCAGGACAATGGGCAAAGTGTTTCCTGTTTACAGAGATATGCCCCTGGGAAACTCTGGGGCATGTCTCTGTAAGTGGGGAAAGCCGGGCAAGGGCCCCCAGGGCTTGAGGCCTGATTCCAGATGAGAATTCCTGGGGCAGGCAGGATAAAGCCCCTCAAGTGCTGGAAGCACCTGCTGGGGGAGAGTGCAGGTACCTCTGGGCTGCCCAAGCTCTCCCACCTTGAAGAAAATAGATGTCCACCGCAAAAAACATTCCTACTTTTTGTTGTAGTCACAGACAAAGGCATTTGTGGTACAACGAAGTGCATAAACATCTATTTGCTTTTGCTTTGTGCCATCATAAAAATTATGGCAGCACAGACATCTGTTTCTAGCCAGATATGCACTAAACTGATGAGTGCCAGACATTTCTTGTATGCTGGGGAAAGGATAAGGTTCCATATGGACATGGTTTCATTGGGTGTGGCCTGTTACATCATAATTTTTTTTTATATTTCCTGGCTCCCTGGTGCTCAGTCTTCACACTGGCTGTGGCAGTATGGCATAAAGGGATCCACCTCTCCACTAGTCTGCAGGGCCACAGTCAAGGCCCAGCAGCTGGCCCTGTGGCCTAGCTCCCACTGGCTGCCACAGTAGAGTTGTGATGGAAGCCTCCCAGAAATCAGTGTGAGCACACAGTGGTAGTGCTTAGGGCACAGGGTTTCATTCAAAGGGCTAGCAGCTGTGTGTGGGCCATGGGAGAGAAAGGGGCAGTTCCTGACATGTTCACTGGCTGTTGCCTTCAATATCTATTACTCTGAGACCTGAGCATGGCAGCTCATCTCTTCCTGCCAATCAGTGTCACCAGCCAATCCCCACCTGTCAGTGTGGAATATGACAGTCTATTAATGACCATGCTCAGAGCAAGATGTCTCCACATTTAGGAGAAGGATAATTGTTTGACTTTCTGTACCTTCCTATTCTGCTGTCATTTACTCTTTGGAGCCCTGTCAACCATGTTTCATCTTTCCACCACTCCATCCCCCAAAGGGAGTTCCATGCAGCTCAGCAGCCGTACACACATACACCCCCCCATATAT
>NW_017728914.1:3110086-3123660 GCF_001723895.1 Crocodylus porosus | reverse complement strand
TACACACACACACATACACACACACACACACACACACAGAAAAAGACCTGCGGGGGGGGACAGCACACATGTCTGCACAGGGACAGTGTGCACAGATCTACACAGTTCAGACAGAGTTGCAGAGAGGCATTGGTCACAGACACACACACAAAGCAGACCTCTACACATACCTGTTTAAAGCACGCACACATGCATAAGGACAGTAAACATGAACACTACTTGTAAAAGCAGCACATGTGGACATGAGCAAGGCATACAAACACATACTTTGCACTGTAAAATCATTAGGAACTAATGAGAAGGTATGAGTGCATGTGCATGTACGTGCAGACAAACATGTACATGTAGCAAATATATATGTATGGGGCATACTGGTATAAAAATACAGCATAATGAATACAGATATAAACACATATTTTTGTGGGAATACAACATACATGTGTACACACACATACATACAGTGAACAATACCAGAGACCATATATGCACACACTATGTATATGCAGTACATGCACATCCCTGTTATTCAGAGAGTATGCACATGTGCATACTATATTTGTATAATACACAGTGTATGAATGCTGTACCAGTAAATGCACAGTACCCACATATACTGCACATATTCAGTACACGTGTGATAGTAGATGTATAAGACACATGTGCACATCACATGTATTCAGTGCACACTGCATTCATGCAGACGCATGTTCATTCTCTTCACCTATCCTTGTACTGCTCTGTGCATCAACTTTAGCCCTGCTTTCCCAAACCCCCTTCATGACCTGTACATCATGACCTACAGCTCACCTTACCTTCTCCCAGCTTTTCCCACCCCCACTCAGTTGCCATTCCATCTTCTGGACTCCTTTCTTGCCTCCCCCTACTCCTACCTGACCCCACACACTCTTCTTGGTACTTGCTTCCCATCCCCCTACTTGTCCCCTACCCTCTCTGCACTTCCCTGGGCTCTGCTCTTTCTTGCTGTCATTGCTTCTGAGTAGCTTTGACAAGATGTGCTTAATTTGTAGGAGCTCATTAAAAAGGGAACTGTCCTGGGCCTGCAGACAGTGAGATTCATGGTAACACAGGCTTTATCTTCCCAGCTTATGGCAGCTTGCTTAGGGTGGGCATCAGACAGGTGTCCCTAGTGGCACTGCAGCCAAGGATAGCAGGCTGGAGACAAGACAGAACAAGCTGCCCAAGGGGACAGGTTGGCAGAGCTGTTGCCGCCAAACAGGGAAAGGGGCAGCACAGAAGCCAGAGACAAGGAAGAACTAGCAGCGCAGGATTGTTTCATCTGCCAGGGACCCTTAGGGCAGAAACACTCCCTCATTATCCTGGGATACAGTTCCCTTCCATGGAGCTGTCTGCCTGAAGGCCATTCAGTGCAGCTCTCCACTCCTAACTGAGCCTGTCGCTTGCCTCACATAATTAAAGATTCAGCAACCTTTGCTGGATGCCTGAGATGCTGGAACAAGCGGATGGTAAATGCCAGATTAGAGCCCAGCTTGACAGCCCAACAAATCCCTTTGATGAGACACTTAGCCTGGGACAGTGGGGCAGCCAGGACTGAGAACCCTTGGGTTAATTTAGCTGGAATAAGTGGACCCCAACAGCGGAAAGTCTTACCTTGATCTTGTATAGCATGGAATGGTTGGACATGATTCAGAGCTATGAGTGAAAAACTCATCCTGCTTACTTTCAGAGCAGACAGCACCATGAAAATCATTAAACCCTTTGATTAAAGATCCAGAAAAAAGAAGGAAAAACATTCAAAGCATCGAAGAACATACAGTATAAGTAAGGCTTTGCTTTTAACATCATTTTCCAGATCATTTAATAAGCAAAACCCCTCTTTAACAATCATTGAAATGCTGTTAAAGATAGTATGAATTGCCCTTTTTGGGGAGAAGAGGAAAGGTGAACGGAGATGGGCTGAAGTGGCTGTTATTGCTCCTATTGTTAAAGTCTGGTACTGCTTTCTCAAAGACAAAGAAAGACAAACACACACATAAGGGGAGAAAAAAGATTCACAGAGATAGAAAAAGCAGTCTCTTGTCTCTGATGCTCTCTCCATCTTGTCACCTCCCTGCTGGGGAAACGCATGCAAATCTCATGGCCTTATTACCAGTAGCTACTGCAGGACCTGACAAACTGCTTAAGATATTGCTTTCAGCTGCTTCTCTGGTCATGTTACAGGTGATTCAGTCTTGTTCAGATAAGCCAAACTCTTATTAGATGGGGGATGGGAGATGGAGGAGACAAACAAGAGTCCAAGGGCCCATACCAGCTGTTCTTGAATGCAAATTCTTATTCACTTGAATGTAGATACACTGGTGCATCAGTCCCATATCAGATCGGCACTGATATAAAGAAAATTGACAGTATTAGCAATCAGGTTTTTTTGGCTGATGTGGACAATAACGTGACTAATAAATGTTCTGTCTATGAGCAGCATGCAAGTGGCCAGGAGCACAGCCCGGCAGCATGGAGAGCAGCAAGGTCTGGCTGGTAAGTCTGTTGTGAGGGAAGGTGGCTCCCACCACTGCGTGCACCCCTGGAGGGCATGGGACAGGTGTACCCCCAAATCTATGCACAGGGAGGCAGGAGCTGCAACCCCCGTTCCCTTGGATTAACCACTCACGGCTCCATCCCATGCTCCAACCTGATTGTGCAGTGCCTGCCCCAGCCGCAGCTGCAGCTGCAGCCCCACTCCCTCCCTCACCATTGGGGCCTTTGCCCCTTCCCCCACAACAGACTTACCAGCCAGATGCTGCTCTCTCAAGCTGCCCAGCTGCATATTGGCATTCCAATCAGTATCAGCCGATATGGCTCGTTAAAAATCAGCCTTCAGTATCAACCCCAAAAAATCTTTATTGGTGCATCCCTACTCAAATGGATTTGCACCCTGTAACAGGGGACCCTAGGACTCCTGTTACTTTCAGAAAGAAACAGTTGGGGCAGATTTCCCAGCAGGAGGAGAACACTGCACCTAATGAGTTGGCTGCAGGGAAATAGGCAACCAGGGGCCAGAAACTATGAGTGCCTATTGTGGAGCCAGCTGCTGCGCAGTAGAATAATAGGACAGAGCCAGCCTGAGCAGCAGAGTGCCTATTGTGGAGCCAGCAGCTCTGCAGTAGTACCAGAGAGCAGAATCTTTCTTGGAGCAAGGGAGGCACTGCTACAGACACTAGCACAACAGCTGTAGGTTGCCCTGGAAACTAAGTAGCAAACCTAAGCAGAAGCATCTGTGGCAGCTGAGGAGCCATATGACCTGCAGCAGCAGAGCTTAGGAAGTATATAAGCACAGGTCTTGAATTAGAGTGGAAATCTGGCTCTGTAGGCAGCTAGGGAAGGTGCTCTGCCCTGAGTGGACTGTGGTAGAGTGACTGATTGGGATCTGCTTGCTATGAGGCTTGCAAGTGGAGAAAAAAGTCTGGGGGGAGGGGAGTTTGTTACACAGCCTGTAGGCTTAGAACTTGTGTTGAATCTAGTGTGTGCTTATGTTTTCATTATAGTTATAGTAAAGGGAGATGGAGGTTTCAACAGTGCTAGAAAGGCATGAAGAAGCTTGAGCCCGCTGGGGCAGGGTACAAGCTTCAGTATAGCCCAAGAAGGGCAGATATTAGAGGCCCAGTGAGCCCACTGCCCGAGAGAGGCAGAGATATTAGAAGGCTAGTCAGCCTACGCTCTACAAGGGCCAAATGCAGGGCCAGGGGCCCACAGTCCTAAAAGAGCAGGACTAGAGCCCTAGGGGGTAGGACAATAGCTGAAGCCTGGAACCCAGGTCCAGCAGAGTAGGCCTAGGCAGAAAGGTCCAGCAGAAAAGGGATGGAGGCCTAAAAGGAGCATAAAGCCTAGAGCAGCCTGATATGGGACTGGGGCTGAGTGTCCCTGAAATGATTAAGTGTAACATCTGAGAGGCATAGGCATAGGCACGGCTGTAGGGGAGGTCAGAGGCTCTGAATAGCCTTTAAGGTGACTACTGTTTTGGAAGGTGTGGACAGACCAGAACTAGCATGTGAGGGCAGAAAAGATTGAGGGTAGCCGGAGAGCCAGAGCAGGGCAGGATTTGCATCACAGCCACCCCAGGACTGGGTCCTGTTACATACCCCCTTACAGCAGCTTTGTGTGTGGCACCCTTACTTCCCCAACCCTGTCATAAGAGGTGGGGGTTGACACCATGCCTGTTAGTGACTTCAGTGGAAGCAGCTGGGTTGACAGAACCTAGCTTCTGCAGAGATGGGTCTGCCAGGAAGGCTCTCACATGGACACCAGAATGGTTGTGAGAATGGGACAGTTTGCCACGTGACTTTCCCATCCTGTCTCCAAGTTAGGCATGTCTGCATTGTCTTCTGGCTGTGCAAAAGACAGAGCTACAGGGTTCTCCCCTGGGATAGCCCCACTGAACAGGTGAGTAAGGCTTTGGCTCTCACCTGCTCTTTATCTTCCTCCACAGTCAGTGCTAGGACAGGTCTGGCATCTCTTTCCTTGCTCTAGCTGAGCCATCTGAGGGAGGGTAGAACCTAAAAGAAAATGTAATTGGGTAAAGAGACTAGAGGGACAGGCAGTGTCTGGAGCAGGAGCTCTTTCTCATGCAGACAGGGAGCAGGCAATCTGTGATGTATCTACCTTGCCCCCTTACATTTCCTCAGTCTGACAAAGCACCACAATCAAGGAAATGTATGCATGCCTTTGGAGCACCCCAGGGACACCCTCTGTGATGTTTACTCTCTGGACATCCATTCAGGCATCTCCTTTTGTATGGGAAGGCAGAGAAGAACACTGCATTGGAGCAGCTGAAGCTGCCATCAGTGTTCAGCAGACGGCTCTCTAGGTTAGGTTCATGCTGCAGGCCAGAAGAAGGTCTGGCAGGCTCAGATCAGGCTCCCAGCCTTCCATGCACACTGAGCTGGCTGCCTGCATAACTTCAGTGCTCAAAGATTTATTTTAAAAAAAATAATAATATAAAAAAAATGGAAAAGCCAGCATGAGTGATGGGGCCGTAATGACGCAAATCAATAGGTGACACACTGAACAATGTCTCGCCTCATATTAGTGCCAAATTAAGCTGTTTACTGAAACTTTCCTCACACAAAGAGAAGTCGGGTCCGGAGCAGGAAGGAGAAGATGGATGGCTTGCTAAGGGGCCTCAAAGTGTGATTTTTCTCATTGTGACAGGCAGATAAAAAAAAAAAAAAAAAAAAAAAAAAAGTCCTTTTTCTCCCCCACTGACTTTGGGAGTTTAGGAAACTGGAGTGAGGGGAGGAAGTGGGGGGGGGGGGCAGGGAGTTTGGCAGCACTGGTGCTCTCATCTGGGGCTCCTCAGCATGCCTGAACTGACACATGCAACAGTAGTGCAAGGGCATAAGTAGGAGTGATTCAAGCCTTGTTTGACCACTTGGACTGTCCTCTATCTGCCCATACAGAGCCTGCAAATGCCTCTCTTGCCCATGGCAGTAAAACCTGCAGCGCTTGACACCACTAGTTCCCAATGCCTCCTGGAGCCTGCAGGGTGATTTGGAATACTTTGAATCAGCTTGGGGTTTTGGTTTCGAGACCAAACCTAGGAACTTGTTCCTGCATACCAAGCCCTCAGCTATGGACTCTCACAAGGCCAAGCCCTCTCACCCATAGCATGCAACACGTATAAGGCATCAGGAGAGCTGGCAGGACATCCCTGGGGAAGTGCTGGCAGGTCACGGATGACACCCATCTTCATCTCCATCCTCTTTGTTACCAGCTCAGCTGTCTACTTCTTCCCATTGGCAGGGTGAAGAAATTGATTTGATCCTGTGGTCAGGGCACTGGGTCCTTACATCTCAAGTCGTCTGCAGGGCACTGCCAGCTTGTGAAAGCAGCCTGGCACTAAGGAGGCACATGCCCCTGGGAACTCTTGTTATGCCTGTTCTGGTCTTGCTCTTCATTTCACTTTGGCCCTCTCTGGGCCTGGTAAGCTGAGCATATGTGGGCTGCTGAAGAGTTGAGAAGGCATTGCACAAACATGGGAGCAGGGGTGCCATCCTATACAATTGACCTCCTGCAATGTTGCAGGGAATATCCAGTTTCCTCTTGTCTGCTTGTCTGAATGAGGGAATAAGATAATCCATTTCTGATAAAAGAACAGCAAACCTGAATTTCCCATAGATTCCAGCGTCATTGAGGGGGAAGGTGTTTCTGAGCCCAGCTGCCCCAGCCATGGAGTAGATCTATGGAGCTTGTTCTGGAAAAATGTAGAGAAGCACCATATGCAGGTTGCCTCAGTTAAGGTCTCTCCCTCTGTACCTTTATATCTAGTGGAAAAGAGAGGTGAACTTAGCTGACAGTATGAGCAACTTACATGGCTGCATTGCTGGGCTGAGGGCCTCAGTGCTGGCTGTGACCAGTTTGCTGTGTCATGGAGCCTGGAACCTGATGTCTGAGGCTGGCAGTTGCCAGTCTGCACAGTTCCCCCTTGCAGAGCCTTCCCTCCAGCAAGTGCGGGCATTTGGCTGTATTGCTAGTTACAGAGCAAAGGAATCACTATTGGACCTATTACAAGGAAGCCTTGGCCGTGGGTTACTCTGGTGATCGCTGTTCTGCTTGCTTTGCACAACTGGGAGACAATGTATTGGTGAGGTAGATCTTAAAAGCATCCATACTGCCAACCACACAGGGCCTTCCTGGTAGCTAGAATGCTCACTGGCCCTACCCACTGACTCAGGTTAGGTCTACCCTGCAGTCACAGTATCTTGAATACACAAAGCTCTGCTGCTAGCAACAGTGTAGCCCTGGCAGCACAGAGCTGAGAACAGGCTGCAGAATCCGTGTGAGAATCAGGATAACCCCTCAGGCACTAAGCCAGGTTGAGCAGTGAACTGTCATAGCTATGCTGTTGTGGGAACCCAGCTGGCTCATTTACAGCTAGTTCTGAGCTGTGTTCATTCACAGCAGTGGCTCTGTAGACCTACCATCATTCCAGTGCCTTTCCCTCCCTGCACCTGATTTTAAAGACCAGAGTCCCAACTGCTGAGATGGTGGGAGCAGTGCTTGCTACAGGGCCTCTCTCCCCTGCACACCCCTACTCATCCCCCACTTTTTCTATAAAGAGCTGTGGAGAGCAGCCTGCTGTGCAGGAGAGAGAAGAAAACTTCAAGTGGCGGAGAGGGCTGAGAAAAACATGTAAGGGGGGGAAAGCTATAACATCTCTTCGAGGTAGCTCCCTGTGCATTGCACACTCATCCATGAGGGTGTGCAGCCCAGGGAGAGCAGGGCATTATGCCAAATGCACACAGGGGAAAAGGATACCTACCCCTGGGCACAAGGAACCTGTGCACTAAAGCTAAGAACTGGGGAGGGAGGAGGGGAGTCCATCCCTCCCTGGAACACTTTTGTAGAGCTCCCAGAGGGCTGTAAAACTCCCAGAACGCTCCCCAAGTTCCTTCCTCGAAAGGTGTAGAGTAGCCATAATTGATCTTATGCCCTCACCCTAAGACTCTACCTATTCTGTATTGCTGTAGTGGCCCAGAGTGGGCCTTACAGCGAGGGCACAGGTTAAAGGAACGCCTGGACTGCACTGACCTGCCCAAGTTATGGTTTTCTCTTGAGTTCACAGGCTAGGACAGGCACTCCCTGCCTCCCCTTTTGGGCCTGAGCCCTGCATCCCTGCTACCTGAGAGAAAAATTAGGGTTATGGACAACTGAGAGCTTGCTTCTTTTGCAGCCAGGTTCCCTGAGGACTTTGTGCCTGGAATGACTATCTTCCCATTGTCCTGCTCGGTAATCAGCTCTGTGCCTCTGCAGTAGGGTTTGGCAAAAGGTAAACCAGGGAGCTGATGGAGAGAATAGCAGGTTATATACATACCTTCCTGCCATCGGTTACAACCATGTTTGTCTGCAACTGCACCAGAACACAGTTCCAGTCATGTTACAAACTCCTGCTGCCCAAGCCTCTGATTCCTTCCTTCCAACACTTTCAGGGAAGCAGGACTGAGCCAAACAGAATTGGGGTCTTCTTGTGAAGCTGTCCACTCTGTCCCACCTGCAAGAGTCAGGGGTGAGCTCTGGTCCTTTCAGGAGCTTTAATACTCAGCCAGCTTGGAGGGAGGGTGGTACTCAGTTCCAGAGCACGGGACATGAAGCAACAATTATGTGCCCTCTTTAGGACTAGAGAAGGGGGAAATGTCCTTACTCCCCCAACTGGAGAAGGGAGCTTTGAGCATGGGCAGAAAGAACCACATTAGCACTGCAGCCACAACTGGTGGGTGGAAGCTCTAAAAGAAGATGCCTTTACCAGTAGGTGAAAGTCCAGTCTGCCTAGAGTACAGGCAATGTGGCACAGAAAATGTGATGGCAGCTCCTACACAGCATCATGAGTAGGCTGGGGGAGTCCCAGCATTCACCTCCACAGACCTGCTCTCAGCCCTGGGCATATAGAATCATAGAAAAGGGTTGAAAGGGACCTCAGGTCATCTAGTCCAACCCCTGCTCAAAGCAGGACCAACCCCAACTAGATCATCCCAACCAAGGCTTTGTCTAGCTGGGCCTTGCTGGGCCTTAAAAATCTCCAAGGATGGAGATTCCACCACCTCTCTAGTAACCTGTTCCACTGCTTCGCCACCTGTCTAGTGAAAAAGTTTTTCCTAATATCCAACTTAAACCTCCCTTGCTGCAACTTCAGACCATTGCTCCTTGTTCTGTCATCTGCCATCACTGAGAACAGTCCATTTCCATCCTCTTTGGAAACACACTTCAGGTAATTAAAGGCTGCTACCACATCACTTGCTCAGGCCAGTGTTTGTTTTGTCTAAGCATCAAAGTTGCTGTGAACCCCTGGCACACTTGTGAGGATACCTGGCATTATGAGCTCACCAAGGAAGTCAAAAGCCACCTGTGACAGCTTCTCCAGTATACCTGTGGGAAGAACCTGCCACTAAAACACAGGATAGACAAGGGGTGGGCAAATTCTGGCCTGTGAGCTTTCAGGTCCAAAGTAGACTCCATTTCCCAGCAGCCCCTGCAGCAGTGGCTCCTCCTGACTGCTGCTGCCAGACCCACAGCTCTGCTGCCCAGGCATCCTGGCCCATCTGCCCCACACCTGTTGCTGGGGGTACGATCCATGCGGGCAGGGCACGAGGCTGGCAGCTGGGAAGAGGCCACAGCTGGAAGTGAGATGGGTGGGCAGGGGCAGGAAGACCCTGGGATCATGGGGCCAGAACCAGGGCTGGGGCCGGGGCAGAGCTGCGATCCACTTCCCATATGCCCATTCACATTCCACGGGCAGGGGTGTGCAGGGAGCAGATCGTGGTTCTGCCCCGGCCCACACCCCATGCTGTCACTACCTCAACGTCCCAGTCCCAGCCCTGGAGCAGCTCCCTGCCCTGCCTGTGTGATTCCCAGCTGGCTTCATGAAGACCCCAGGAGCATGGGGTCATGACAGTGTGGAGCTGGGGCAGGCCAGGGCAGAGCCCCGGTTCTGCAGCCCTGTGCTCTCCTGGTTCTGCGCTCCCACAGTTTCGATGGAGACTGGTCCAGAGCCACGCAGGCAGGGGTTGCTGGGAAATGGAGTCTGGCCACTGGCCAGATCCACCCTTTTGCCCATCCCTGGGCTACACCATCTGATGGGAGTAACCAAAGGTTCCTGGGTTAGTTCACCAGCCCCTGGAAGGGAAATACCAGGGAACATGACTGAGGAGGGACATCCTGGCTTAGAACCAATACAGCCTTCTACAAAACCTGCCCATGAATGAGGGGAACAGCAAGCCACAGGTAAGAAATAGTTGGGGCCAGTTGGCACAAGCCAGGTCTCAGCAGCTAGGTGCTTGCTGGGGATTGCTTATCCATTGCTTCATCTCTATTCATTACAGCCAGAGGGTGGGTGGGAGGGAGGAAGGCAGTGGGTATAGGACAGCAGTATCCACCTCATGCTTTTTAATAAAACATGAATTAGGTGCCAACGCACATTAGATTCACTTCCCCTGTGACAGAAAATCAAAGGCTTCTCCCATCCTTTCTAGAGGCACATTCCTGATTGATCTGGAGGAAGCAGCACCAGTGTGAGGGAAGGAGTCTATACACATTGAAACAGCTCTTTAATTTCTTAATTTAATATCTGACACGTAAAGATTCTCATTAAGCCAGTCAATGAAGCCTGGAAATACAATTTTCGTGCAAACTGTCGCTATCATAACTTACATGAAACTTCAGATGGTGCCCTGTAAGCGGTGTGATTAAAACCATTCATCTTCCCTGTCAGCCGTCTGCTCCTGTGCCTAAGCACAGGGGCTGAGACTGGACAGCTGATTCCCAGCCCCACTGTCTATAGGAACAAGGACCCCGTGGTTGGCCCAAAGCACCTCCATGAACTTAGGCCTGGGAATTCAGCCTTGGAGCAAACGAGTGAGCAGAAATGGAGCTATTGGTCTCTGCCACCTCAGCAAAGGCATGGTTTGTTTTGGGCCCAGTCTTTGGACACAGGCAAGTAACAGCACTGAAGTGACACAAGGCCACTTGGTTTCCATACCCCAATGTAGGTCTATGTCACTGTGTCTTGTAAAATGGATCCCATTAAGAAACCCCTTCCATTTCACTGAGCTTGCAAAAAAGAGCTATGGGCCAACCTGGCCCCTGCAGAAACAGGACCTGTTTGGAGGGGCTGGGCAAGGGGTGGAACAAAGGATATGACAACCCAATCGCTTTCAAGAACTCCTGGCATTACCCCACAGAGGTAGGACCAGGCTTGGGAAAGAGCCTCTGTAGGCGGCAGTCCCAAAGTGTGCTCCAGCAGGGCATGTGCTGGAGGAAGAACTTCCCAACCACACTAATTAGGCAAATTAATTCCTTTTGAGCCTTGGCTCTTCTCTGCCTTAGAAAAAGCTGCTTACTCTGGTGCTGATTAAATGCCAGATATCAAGACAAAGATTAGTGCTGAGCACATTCTTTTGGAGAGGCCCTCCCTGCCCTGCAAGCATCAGGCAAAAAACCCTCCCAGGGAAGAAGTCTGCACCCAGGATGCTTGCTTCTGATTCTGCCTGGTTCTCCTCAGCCTGGTTCTGTGACCAGTAGCAGCTGGCTGAGGCTTGGCTGCAGTCCCTGTTGGCTCCCTCTCTACAAAGCCAGGGGGTTTTCAGACCAGGCTAATAATTCTTGGCATCACACTGGATGAAAAGCACTGACTAGATTAGGAAGCACTCTGAACCTGATGGCCATCTGGGCTGCTGGTTATTTCTGTAGGAGACAAGGCTTATCGGACTGTTGTAAACAACTTATTAGGACTTCTGCTGGGGTGCCAGGTTGGGTAGCATAATAGACAAACAAGCAGCTTGCTAGCGGATGGGTGGCAAATGCCATACCTGACAGGTGGCAAGTCATGGGGATTAGGGAATCAATGCCGCTCTTGATCTCCTGTCATTTAAGAACTACAGTAAAAGCTGTGTTAACCGGCATTCTGCAATCTGGAATACTCTATTAACCAGAATGGCCAGCCGGACACAGGGCGGGGGAGGTCATTCAGTGGCCGCCGCCACCACCCACCACCCTGCCGCTCTGTGTGCGGCCACCACCCCTGCACCCCCACTCCGCAGGGGGTTTCACAAAGGTTGAACGCCCCTGCCTCAGATAATCAGAATTTTTAGATACCCGGCACCTCCCTTGCCCCCACTCATGCTGGTTAACACAGCTTTTACTGTATTTAGCCCTGAGAGGGCTGAAGAGAAGTAAGAGGTTTTCTTCCCCACAGCCCAGCCAGAGTGCATGTGAAAGAGAAAACAAGTAGGTGGAGGGTGAATTACCAGCCAAGCCCCAATTATGGGGAAGCTGCCCATCCCCACTGTTCCAATATATCACTCCTTAGGGTGGCATCACCATGCTGCCTGGCATTGCCTGCACTCACCCCAAAACCACTTCATTAAAGTTCATTGTTTACCATCCACTAGACACAGCCCTCTATACAGAGAGAGAAAACAATACCAGGTGACATGGGTGACCCATCACAGAGGCTGCCAGCCAGTCAAAGTGATGAGATGGCCACAAGCTGAAAATCCTTCAGCCAAATGATCCAGGGAGCTTGGTGGGTAACAGCAAAATTGAAGGCAACCAAGGCCAATCTGCTAAGCAGAGAAGGGATGGGACTCCTAACCAGCAGTGTGGGGAGCATCTGGCTGTCTAAGTTGGCCAGCCGTTCCTCTACAGGCTTAACTACCATATTGCATGCTTCTGAGAAATACCTGGGCATCCCCAGAGGCAGAGATGAACTCTATACCCCATGCAGGTGTTGTGTATGACTGGTGCAATCAGTTCTGAATTGTTATTATTTTCCTTAGTAATTAAACAAGGGCTTGTTGGGCAGCTTCACTAACTGGCTGCACTAGTGCAGCTGAGACACATCTTGGTCCTTTCTCCTGAGATGGGCATAAAGCCTCTCTTCTCCCTTTCAGGTAGAGCTTATGTCCTTTGTAGCAGTGAGGGAAAGTTAGTGACTATGGTAATATTTCCTCCAATTAACTCCTGGGGGAGTTGGGTGGTCTGCTTGGTCTCCTGCCCATTCTGGGCCTGATCTTAGAAAGTGTTCCCAACAGCCTTTGAAACATTACATGGAAGGAAAGGCAAGGAAAGTCAAGACAAAGTAGGGCAGGAGCTGGGGGGATCTTGAAGGGAGCATCAGTGACGCTGCCCAAATACAGGCAGGTCTGCCCACCTAGTCTAGGCCCTCTTCATGCCTTACTTTACAGTGACACCTGGCCTTGGCACTGGTGCTGGCCCTGCCCTGCTGAGCAGTAGGACTCAGAGGATGGTTTGCCTTTAAGTTAGTAAGTCTGCTAGTGCTTTCTGTTAGCAAATGTTAGCATCAGGAAGCATCCCTGGGATGTGTGATCCAGGCTGGGAGCAACTCCACTTGTCTGGTTGGACAGGGCAGTAGGCATGCAAGCCAGCAGGAACTTGCTGCTCACAGCTGATTGTGAATGCAGCAGACAGCACTGCTAATCTCTTCTTGCTCTTTCTTGTTGTTAGGTCAGGCCCATGCATTGATTGTACCTTCCCACAATGAGTCACCAAGTTATACAAACCCTGAGGGTTTGTATAAACCTTGAGGGTGCCCCTAACATGCCAGGACATGAAATAGGAGCATTGTCTGTGGCAAACCCAGAGTGTGTGGGACCAGCCATGGCCAGGCTCCACAGGGATGGGAGGATGGAATAGGTAACCAAAGAGAGATTTCCTACCTCTCCAGTCCCTTCCCCACTGTCTTTGCTGTGTCTTTCCAGTCCTGCTGTGCCATTCAGCCCACATATGCTGCTTCAAGGAATTTCCCAATGGCCATAGTAACTTGGCCTTGAGAGACAGCTTGGGAAGGAACAGCTGGTCTGGGCTGCTTGATGAGTGGTGGGGGAACAGAAGATGAGATAGGTGCAATTCCAGCTTCAGAGCAGGGCCTGGGACCTGGATCTCAGGAGGGGAAACTAATACCCTGCTCTGCTGTTGTCTACCCCTCTTTGCTTTTCCCCAGAAAAGATTTCATAGATTTCATAGACATTAGGGCTGGAAGGGACCTCGGGAGATCATCGAGTCCAGCCCCCTGCCCAAAGGGCAGGAAGTCA
>NW_017728914.1:3075359-3109986 GCF_001723895.1 Crocodylus porosus | reverse complement strand
GGAGGGCTATGGTTGGTGCAGGATAGTGACAACACATATGTACTGTGATGTGCTAATCTAACCCTTGCCCTGTGTTACAGCCCAGGAATGGAGCTATCATAGTGTATTGGGTCAGCAGTCCAGGAGCTAAGAAGGATTTGCACAATAAACCAGAATGGCACCTTAGGATCCATTATGGTCAATCTGGTCAGAAATCTACCTCTGAAACTCCAGGGTGGTGCTCAGATGCACAAGTGCTTCAAAGAGACAGGCGAACAGGGAACACCCTGCCTCTATTTTCTTCCCCTCTTGATTAGTTTCTGCTAGTCTCACATTTGGCATTTTCTTGTTTTCCACCAATTCCCTGAGTGATGATGGTTTCCTTCTGGTTCTGCACCACTGGGCTTCTACTTGCAAAAGTTTGTAGGTCCCCAAGAAACTGGAAGTTGATAAGTACCAGGAGGGGTCTGATGTCTGCAAGCCCCAACAGGAGGAAGTGCTGGTATTGCCTCTGCTGGGGAACCTTACACTTTGCTTATCTTGCCTCAAAAACACCTTCACGCAGGTGGAAATGTGAAAAGAAAAATAAAGCACATGAAGCTAATCCGTATTACATATTAGATCCCTGGTTCTCAATCTTTTCTCTATGGATATCCCCTCCCATTTCACTCCTCCCTGTTCCAAGTCAGCCATATGAAAAGGGCAGGAAGGTAATGACCAGCAGGTTGAGAATCCCTGTATCAGATTGACATAAATGCTATAATTAAGGAGCTGCTGCCTGGCCCCCAAACAAATCTATTTTCAAAGCCGCAAGGTTGGTTTTTGCAACCCCTACTGTGAATCAGTTTTTTCTGATTGTGGCTGTTTTTCATTTCATTGGACACAGCTTCAGGTTTGGATTGAAAGCTTCCTTCCCCTGCAGCATTTGCCACCCAGACACTGCAGCTTTGGGCTAGTCACGCATGCAACCCCAATAGGAAGCTGACTAGAGCCCTGCAAAAGGCACTAGCCCCAGCCAGGTACAAACATGCAAAATGTGAACAAGGAGCTTGGCAGGTGGCAAAGCATGGGAAATCTCTCAGCTGTTCCAGCCTGCAGGTGATTCCAGCTTGGAGGAGATGTGGTCTCTGTGTGTTTGTCAACATCCTGTCTTCAGCCAGACAGATTCCCTGTCAGGAAGGTTTAGAGGAGACGACATCTTCCCTGAGCTGACTCAAAGAGTGCTGACACCCTCTCCCTCTCAGAACAGGTGAAAAAATGTAGCTCACTCCAAATATTCCAGAGAACATCCCCACTGAGCAGGGGAAAGTTCACCACCAAGCCCCACTGTGTCAGGTCAGGACTCATGCTGCACAAGTCAGAGCAAAGCCGTCCAGCTTCTGGATGGGGTCTCATAAGGCTGTGCTTCCTTTCCAATAGTGCTGCCCCTGCCAACTTCCACAGCAGCATCCAGGCAGCCCTACCTGGGGGAAGTACATGGACTGAGACAAGGACAAAGGGGGCAGCTGGCAATGGTGAGGGATGGGGAATCCCATGGGAAAGTGGAACTGTCCAGAGGGAACAGACAGTGAGGGGAAATAGGAAGGCACGTGTGTATGGGGAAAGCTGAAAGGGCACCAGCAGTAGCCAGCACACCAGTAAACTGTCCACAAGTCCCACTGAACAGATGTGTGGAACCAGGAATTTTGGGAGACTGAAGGCACAGGGGAGAGACATTAGCTCCCATTAGCTTTGGACACACATCTGTATCACAGATGGTCTCTCTGGATCTGTACCTCGAGGTCTCCCATTAGTAGGCCAGGAAGCAGGAAGCCCAGAAAATAGACAGATTATGACTGTGCCTCTCTGGAAGGACAGTTGGGGTGCCGGTGTATATTGCAATGCTTGTGGTGAGCATAGGAGTGAGCAGACTCAGAGCCTGCTGGGAGACTGCAACAGCATTAGAATGGCCCAGGGGAGGAAGGTACCTATTGCTATTGTACTCTAAGTGTGACACCTTGCTAGGGCCTCTGCAAGGGACAATTTAGGGCAGAGGGGTCAAACTCACCATCTGCCCCAGATCCAGACTCTGGGGGTCCTTGAGGGCTGGATCTAGCTTGGGGTATGAGGAGGTGGTGGAGGCAGTGCTCACAGCTCTAGCTTTGCCCCAGAGCACACAGCAATGGTAAAAGCATCTCTGGCTCCAGCATGGGACATGCAGAAAGATTCGGTGGCTGGGAAGGTAGGGCTATAGCACTGGCAACAAACAAAACAGCTGGAAGGTGACAAGGGCTGTGTCAACCCTCATACCTCCTCCTGTCGCTGATCACTATGTCCACCAGGGCTTGAGGGCCCTAGATCTTCCATCAGGCCTTGCTCCCTAACTTCCATTGGCCCTCTAGATCCAGCCCCCAAACTGTTTGACACCCCTGATCTAGGATGTCTGTGACACAGGCTTCTGCTGCCAGAAAAGGGCCAATACCTTTAAGAGTCCAGCTTTTTAGAGTTGCTTTTCCTGAGGTATAGCTGCAACCAAGGAGAAGGACAGGGCCGTATTCTTTGAAGTGGCCACTCAGAACAAAACCCAGCCTGAGCCTGCCTCTTGACACAGTTCCAGCAATGTCCCACTCCACTGTCCCAGACCTGGCTGTGCTGATTTCCTCCACCCCAGCTCTGTGGCACAGCAACACCACCTGGGATTTCATTTGCTCTGGTGAGACTGAATTGGGTCTGCCTTTATTTTGGCAACAAGGGTGAGACTGCATTCTGCCTTTGCACAGAGTAGCGTTGTACCCATGGATCCCAGGCCGTGTTTCCTTGAGTTGTACAGGGTCTGCAAATGACTGTATGATACAACGGTTTGTGCAGCTTTACATGGTTTTGACAGACACTTTCCCTTCTGCCTCTTTTCTCTGTTATCTTGAGATACGGGTGCTGGCAGTGCCTGCCTCACTCGTACATGCTGACGTGGGTGCAGCTCGGAAGCGTGCATGCTGTGTTTGATGTCGGGATTACTGGCTATGTGCATTGTAAATGCTAAAATGAAATAAGAAGATTAGAAAAGAAAAGTGTCACTCCACAGCATGTGCCTAGTGATTGCCTTCTGCTGTATCTTCTGGAGATGATCAGGAACTTGGGGATTTAGCTGGGTGCCAATCACGCAGCTCAAAACAGAAAAACACAGAAAGCGTTAAAAAGGCCTGAACTATATATTTCCTTGCCAATGCTCTAGTGCCTCATTCACAACCAGTCCAGCTGGCTGGGTAATAATATAGTATCCATGTGATTCCTGCTCACCCCCAACAAGAACCAGCCTCTGAGATGAGTCAAAAGTAGATTTAAAGCGAGGGCATCATCATCCCTTCCAGCCTTTCTGCTGGCAAGGTCCAGCAGCTCCCTCAGATGTCCAATAGCCCCTCACAGGGTAGACAGACAGCTTCCCCGCCCTTCAGCTACAAACACTCCCATTACTCCCCTTGTCAGGCAGGAGCCATGTCTGGAGTGACCTCTCTGAAGAACAATATACGCTAAGTACTAGAAGCCCTTTTCTGTTTCTGCCCCAGGTTGGTCCATGAGAACAGGTCACATTTCTGATACCAGCCAAGCAAGAACCCCGGGCTCCAAGGGTTATTTCTATGATATTGGGAGTCTGACTGGAGCTCTGCCACAGCCTAGCTTGGTTCCTCCTCTCTTCAGTGAGGCCACTAGTCTGGGACCATGACAGCACACAGCCTGCTGTCAAGGGAATTCATGGGACATCCAAGAATCTGCAAAGTGTATGTATTGGGACCATATGGATTGTAGTCTTTCAGAGACAGAGGGATTTCCTGGGTGAGTCCTTCAGGCTGGGCCACTGGTTTGGAGGTGAAGGGGCTCACGGAGTGAGGTCTTGAAGCTTCATTGTTCTCCCAGAGGCAGAGATGCATGCAGTGAGTCACAGGAAAGCATCATATATACCAGAGGTTACAAGGCCTGGGCTGAGGCCCTGCTGGGAGTAACACAAACCTTGATAGAAATTTTTACAGTCCCAAGAAGAAACCACCAGACATGAGTTCAGTGGCTTCTCATGATGATGAGAGGGCACAATGGGACAAGTGAGATGGGCTGCACTGCCTTGGCATACACATAAGGTCCCAAGACTGCTTTGCCTCTCATGGATGGGAATCCTTTGGCCTTCTCCCTGTACCAGTCTTTGCCCAATTCCTGCTCGTTTCTTCTGCCAGTAGATCTTCACAGACATAACAGCTCTGCGGGGAGCAAAACAGAATGCAGCACCTCTTGGGAGATCCCCAGAGCTGAATCCAAGGCCCAGGGAGAGCCTGCTATCAGGATTATCCATAAGGGTAAGAGAAGGGCAGCCACGTTGCCCAAAGGGACACAAATCCATACCTTGGCTGCTGAAGCCATCAGAGAAATGCCACCTTGCACAGAAAGGCTGGATGTACCTCTCCAGATCTACTGCTGCTCTTACATCACTATGCACTGTATCTTTGCACCCCAGAAGGGGCCCTGTAGACTGCAGAAGGTGCCTGTCTTTTCTGCAGCAGGCTACATACCATATCACATCTATACTTCTGCATGGGCCTTGATATTGATCTCACTTGTCCCAGTGTCCTCTCTCCTCTCTCCACAACTTGCATCTTCCCCACACCCAGAAGGAAGCTGATTCTTTCATATGAACTCTTAAGTACCTCTTTTGCCCATGAATCGTATCTCATAAGGTGCTCCCCAAATCTTCTTCATCCCTCTAGGAACCATGACCCTTAGACCTTCCTGCTCTAAGAAGGGTATGCCTGAAAGTGACCATGGGCTTAACTACACTGCTGCAGTGACAAATTCCAATGAGGTTGAGCTGAGTTTTCAAGTCCACTGATGCAATTCAGAGCAAGAGGTTTGCCAGTGAAGAAGCTCTGGGCTTATTCCAACCACCACCCTGAGAGTCTGAGAGCAGACATGGGGAGCCACATCTGACAGATTCAGTCTCATCTTCACTGGGACCCATCGCTGCAGCAGTGTAAACAAATCACAACTATCCCAAATTTTGCAAGATATTTGCAAAGCTATTCCTAGTTTCTGGGCTATGTTCCAGAGACCCAGGAACTGGAATTTAGAAAATTAATCCCAAATCTTTACAATACACATATAACCCTTCTGCCAGGCACCAGTCAGCAGCAAAAAGGGCTGGGTTCACATTTCAGGGTACCTCATAAACTATACCAGCAGCTCGAGCCCCCACCCAGAAATCTGGGAATGCTAAATCTGTTGGGGCATCCTGTAGAAACAAAAACCTCTTCCTCACAAGCAGAGTAAATACAAACACTCAAATTATTATAGCAAAAAGAAAACAAATATAATTTTAAAACAAACCACAAAGTCTATAGGTGGCACCCTCTTGGGGGGAGGCATCACCCACACCCAGGCAGTCTGAGACCCTGCACTCCTACACCTGCCCTTCAGCAATGGGCTGGAGAGGGGGGCACACACCGAAGAGTCCTGAGTTGCTACTTGGGTTCACTGCACTGCAGGGAGCTGTTTGAGAGCATGAGTCCTTTTGCACTGCAACAGGCTCTGTTGCTCCTGGAGACATGATAGAGCGCCAACCGCACTTTCACATGGTGGCTTTGAGGGGTTAACTGCAGATTTTGTCAGTATACCACACTCCAAAATTCCTAGTCCCAATTCCAGCTGTGCTGGGCAGAAAGCTGCAGAAGAACTTGAAGGAAAGGTCAGGCCTTACCCTACATCCAGGTTTTCCTGGACACGTCCTCTTTTTGGGCCCCTGTGCTGCGTCCAGGTGGGTTTTTAAAATAAAAGCAAATGTCCGCCGGAGGGTGGGGTGGCAGCAGTGGGCAACCTGATTGGCTGTTGGAGGTCACGTGCTCCCTGGGCCAGCGCTGGCAAACTCTCAGGTGAGATAGAGTGTGTGGGCTGCAGGTATGGAGAGAGGGGCACACGCAGGGAGCTGCGGATCAGGATCCAGGGGCACGAGGGATGGGATGGGTGACTGTGGGTTGGGTGTGCAGGGCACTGGCAGCATGAGAAAGGTTGTAGGTTCAGAGTGAGGGGCACCAGCGGGGGGTAGGCAGGTCAGGGATACTGCTGTTTGGGAGTGAAGGGTACTGGCAAGGCTGGGGTCAGTGGTCTGGAGTGAGGGACAGCAGCAGGGCTGGGGGGGGGTGGCATGTTAGTGAGGGGCAACAGAATGGGCAGGGCACTGGCATGTCATTGCCCCCCACCCCGTGACAGGTGTCCTCTTTTTTGGACCAGGAAATAGGGTAACCCTACATCTCAGCTTGGGCCTGAACTACAACTAGTGCCCAAACACAATGCTTGGTTGGGGCATAAACTACAAAAGGGACAAAAGGAGGCCCAAGCCTCTCTTGCTGGGCCTGAACTGGTCAGCAAAAACCAGCCAGACTTATATCTCAGAGGCCTGGATCAACAAGTGCCAGGTCTCACCTTGGGTCAAACTGTGCCAGGCTTCACCCTGACCCAAATCTGCTGGCCAAACATATGGCTGGGATTCAGCTGTACATCTTGGCTGAAATACAATAGCTGTGAAACAGCAAAAAGGGCCCAGGCCTATGGCTGTAGCCTGGACATCCAGTTTCATCTATATCACAATGCTGAGACGCTAAAATTACAAAACATTGGCCAGTAACTGCCAGGACCCATTCCTGGTCAGTCTGCTCCAGGGATTAACACCCCCACGCTATTATCCCACTCAAGGCCAGTATGGCCAGCACAGCCAACACAATGACCAGGACTCCAGTCCTAATCAGTTTGCTCCAGGGAAAAACACTGCCCCCTCAAGGAAAAAAAGGGAAAGAGGGAGGAAATAGGAGTCTCAAAGCCCGAGACAGACTTTCACTCCCTGTACGTGAGGCTTTTCTGTCATATAGCTTTTGCTTGCCTCTCCAGTGAAGGGGGGGGAAGGAAAGCAGTCCACCCCCCCCACAATAGGGAGCAGATTTTCTGGCTCCCAATTCAGCCACACATCTTTCAGCAGCTCCGGGAGAAAGAGAGTAACCTTACTTGAATTGTTCTTATATAGCTGGTGTGACATCACCCAAGCCTTGTCCAGTTAGGAAGTGCCACGGTCCAGTCTTTTTCCCAGCCAATCTGCCTGAAGGATCTTCTGCTTTGTCTGGCCCAGATAGGAGCCCCAGCTTGCCATGCAGTAAGCACATGGCCAGAACAAGAGGGGCCATCTTGCCCCCGCCCCCCCCCAAGATTACAACAGCATACAACCAAAAGCACACACTTTACTATAGACAACCCCTGTGTGTGTATACGTTACACAATACACCTGACTTGTTCACTTGGACAGGGGTTTTGAACCAGTGAGCTGTAGAGTTGCTATAGATGAGTAAGAAGGGCAGATACAAGATTCAGGGGTTGAGGCATTCGTTGATCCCCAGAACATTTGCCCACTGCCAGGCAGCACCATGCTGAGATGGCCCACAGCTCCACAGGGGCTAGTTAGTGCTGCCTCTTGCTAATATCATGTCCATCTAAAGTGCGGCATTAAGGCAGCTCTGTTATGCTACCGCCAGCTCCTGAAGAGGGCCTTTGCCCTGTGGAAGGACCCAGATTTATTCCCAGAAGTTGGTCACCCCGGGGGATTCGCAGGGTCTTGCCTGTGCTCTAAAGAGATATCTGGAATCTCTTGTTGCACCAGGAAGAAAGCTTCACCAGAGACCACTGCCAGAGCCGTCCCTTGGGAGAAGGAGGTGGGGGGAATCAGGGTGACTGCCCTGGGCCCTGTGCTTTGGGGGGCCCCGCGGGCAGTACCACCAGCACAGCCTGTTATGCCCCAGGCCCCACACACCCCTAGGGTCGGCTCTGACCCCTGCTGTGCCAGGAGGGCAGTCTGTGCTGGCCCTGGGACACAGCAGGTGGCACTCTGGCATGTGTGACTGGTGGCAACTGCAGACTGGGCTGAGCCTGCTGCAGAAGTGCTTGCTCTGGCATGACACAGCCCGGCTGGATCCACAGTGAAGGAGAGAGAATGGCAAGCCGCACCTGCACTCCCATGGGCTGCTCCTCCCTCTCCCCATAGCGAGTAAATGAGACATCAGATTAAGCATGGCCTTGTCTATGCTTCCTTGCAGGTACCTGCCTCTCCACCATTATCTTTTACATCTGTTCCCAATCAAAGTATAATTTAAATCAATTCAGGGAGGACATTTTCTTCTCCTGCTACCAAATGCTATTGTTTTTCCAAGGTGCAGCAGCCTCCAGAATGGCTGCTAAGTGACTGTGCACCCGCCAGCCACCCGCATCAGCTCCACTTAACCACGTGTGGGCAAAACCACAAACAAACCCCACACTCATTTTCTTGCTTCAGGAGAATGAAGTTGATTACATTTAAATGACAAAGCATTAGCGGTGTTACAAGGCTTCCCAGAACAGAAACAGCAGCTCGCATGCTGAGCACATGAAGGGGAGAAGGAAGAACCTGCCCCACATGGGAAAACTTCATAGCCAGAGAGATAGGGATATAGCCTGGGGGCCTGATGCCTCATTGCCCAGCATCTGGAGTGGGCATTTACACCAAGGCAATATGAGTCAGAGCCACTGAGCTGGATTCCCACCATAGGCAGCAGAAGGCTGGACCTAATGGGGCCTTCTGCAAACTCAGGGCAGTGGGTAGGGCTGCAAGGCAGTCCAGCCACTGCAGGCGACTGAAGCAGGAGTGGGGGCTGGCTGCCCAGCATGGCAGGGAAGTACCAGTCTACTCTGTGATGGGGCAGGCACCGGGGGGTGGGGGAGGCAGATCGAGGCCCCCACAGTGAGGAAGGAAGCAGGGTATGAGCAGAGGCAGAGGCTGGGGTGAATGGGACCCTGGCCAGGCCAGGTGGTGGGACAATTGGAAAGCAGGTGGTAGAACAGTTGAAGCCCAGACGGCTCATCCACGGGCCTGGGGGAGCTCCTTCCACAGTATACACCCTGGCAGAGGCCCAGGGGGCATGTGCCCCCCAATCTGTGCGCGGGGTGGAGCACCTGCCACTGAGCATTGTGCTTTGTGCCCAACTGCAGCTGTCCCAGGAGCACCACAATGCCACATGCCTGCCACTGCTGGGTTGTGGTATGTCTCCTGCCCACCCAACAGCGGGATGCACGTGGCATCATGCCGTTCCCGGAGCAGCTGCAGCAGCTTAAGCCCAGCGCGCAGCAGCAGCCGCCTCTGCCCCGCACACAAATCGAGGGGCACGTGCCCCCTGGGCCTCTGCCGGGGTGTATGCAGCAGTGGTAGTCCCTCCGTGCCCCTGGATGAGCTGCCCGGGTTCCAATTGTCTTTGCTTGCCATATTCTGTCATGTATGCTGAGGGTTGCTGACCTCTGTTTTATTCCGTCTCTTAGGTGTGTAAGTCCACTTAGATGTTGAAGTTTTATCTGATTCTACTTGGTCAAGTCCCTGAAAAAACACACTTCTGGATTGGGCCCTTTGCCGCTTCTGCCTTCAGAAGGCACCTGCTGAAAGCACAACTGGTGAGGGACCCAATTCTTTTTTTCTGTGGAGGCTGTCCCTCTCTCCCATGGTGGGGGGGGCAAGCTGACAGCTGCAATGAATCATTGCAAACTAAATTGCTACACCTGGATGTAATTTACTTTGCAACAAAGCAAACTTATCTAAACCCCCAAAACTGGTGCATGTGTAATGTGTAACACCATTAAGCCACACAAATGACATTTTTGTCATGTGTACACCATGACAACTGTCATGTGTACAAGTGTCCTTAGGTACTCACTAGGTAGAACATGATGTGGCCCTTAATGTATCACCACTTCATCACTGACATCTCTACTGGGACAGGTGGGACAGGTCCCTCTTCTGAGCAACTGTTTCAGGCTCTGCACACAGGGGAAGATGTCTCTGCATTGGTTACCAGTAGCATAATGATGCATGGGTGAGTGGGGCATGAGCCCTGGGTGCTGCCAAAGGAGCTAGGGGGCACTTCACCCTGTCATTCTCCCACCCTGCACTTTCCCTGCAGCAGCTATGACTCAAGCAGTTGGGAGGGCAAAGCAGTGGCAGTGTCAAATGGTGTAAGAGCAGTGACTGAATGTTTGTTGCTGTGGGAAGAAAGCAGGAGGAGAGAGGCAGATGGAACGTCACCTTTTTCTGCTGAGGAAAATCGCTGTTTAAATGGTGGCTTGACTTAAGTATTGGTAGCAAAAAAGGAGGTGACAGTTTTCCCAGGAGCAGTGAACCTCTCACCACTGCTCCTGTAGCATATGCCACCACCACCCAGGAGCAGTACTAGACAGTTAGGCCTCTCTGTTGGTTGCAGTTAGTTCTCAATGTCCAGGTTTCCTTACAAGTGTAACAGCTTCATATTGTAAATGAAAGTTGAGACTTTGTGTTCCAAGGTGCAGCCTGGGAGAGAATCTCGCCTGCTGTACTGTACTGTGTTACTTGGACTCCTAAGAATTATCCCTTTGCAGCCCCTTTGTCCACTGTACCACAATCAATGAACTCACTGGCCACATTGCTAACCAGCTGTTAGAGAACTTTTTTCCAGCTACTCAGTTAGTCTAATAAAAAATATCGCATCTACTCAAAGAATCTTACCTGCCTATGTCCTTAGACTAGCACGGCTACAACCAAAAATCCAGAAGCTTTTAAAGATTATGTTATACTGCACCCTGCCTATAGCAACTACAGAGAGCACAACATCTCAGTATCACCTCCTATTGGTGGGGATGCCCAGTGGCAGACAGTGACCCTCCAGGGGCAGCAGTACTGGCAGGGGAAGATCTAATTTGCCTCATGCCTGCTCACAGTAGAGCTGTGGGGACTCAGCTTCCTTTGCAAAACACTTCCCCTCCTTCCTGCTCATACTTCCACCCCTGCTATGAACCTGGAGACCACATTACTCTAACCCTCACTTGGAAATGCTAGCTGCTTCTCACCCTCCATTGGCCCATGTGGTTCATCTTCCTATGCAGGCCCCTCGTACCATCACCCTTTTTCTGGCTCATATATCAAGCCTCACAAAGTTGTAGACACACTTTAGAAACTCCACAGATTCACAGAAGTTCAGGGCTGGAAGGGACCTTGTGAGATCATTGGGTCCAGCCCCCCTGCTCTGGGCAGGAAAGACTGTTGGGGTCAAATAACCCCAGCAAGGCATGCATCCAGTCTCCTTTTGAAGATCTCCGGGATAGGTGCCTGCACCATCCCTGCTGGGTCCCCTGCTGGGAGTCTGTCCCAGAGTGGTCACACCACCCATGAAGTTTTTCCTTATATCCAGTCTGAAACCTTCTAGGAGTTTATGACCATTACTCCTGGTTTTCACCTGGGACACTTTCGTGAATAGTTGTTTGCTTAGCCTCTGATCTCACCCTTGATATATTAGTAAGCTGCCACCAAATCCCCCCAGAGTCTTCACTTTTCTAGGCTGGACAGTCACATATCTGTCAGTCTTTCCTCATATGACTTGCTCTTCAGGCCTCTAATCATACAAGTGGCTCTTCTCTGCACTCTCTCAAGCTTTTCCACATCTTTCTTGAAGTGTGGTGCCCAAAATTGGACACAGTACTCCAGCTGCAGCCTCACCAATGCCGAGTAGAGTGGGAGAATAACTTCCTTAGTTTTGCTTGAGATGCATCGGTTGGTTGATGCATGCCAGCATATTGTTTGCTCTGCTAATTGTAGCATCACACTGCTGGCTCATATTCATTTTATGGTCAATTATGACACCCAGGTCCCTTTGGGACATGTGAGAATGCAGTGACCTTCCTGGTGGTGAAAACATCAACCTCAATGCCAGTCCCCACACAGGATTCTCCCTGCTTCTGCCAGGCTGCTTGGTTCAGCTTTGGCTTTTCGCTGGTACCTTACTGAGAGCTGCAGGGGGGGAAGATGCATCTAGTAAGACACAGGAGGGGAGCCCAGGAGGACGTGAGGAGTCATTTGGCTTCTGTGCCACAGTGGGACTCACCCTCTACATTGTCACATGGACTTTGTTGTCTCTGTATAATTAATGAATGATAATTGCATGTAAATACATCCCCAGCTGTGCTAGAGCTGGGTTGTGAAACTTTAGAGTTGAGGAAAGGGAATCCTAGCAACAGTTGCTATGGATGAGCTATCTTTTCTCTGAACACATTTACTGCTAAGCAGGGCTGGCAGCATTGGGTGGATGCCAGGGCTGAAACCACAGCAATCCCAGAGGGAGCACAGACGCATCTTGCAAGCACGTATGAACAGGCCTCCTCCTTCTGGCATGGCAGAACCAGCCCCAGCCCCATAGCTACAGCCACGGCACTAATTAGTGCCCTTCTGCCTACACAGGGCCTCCAGGGGCATTCGCCTGGGAACATCTGCATGCCTACAGAGCCAGTATTCCACTAGTGAAGGCAGGGCAGCATGCACAGGAGGGAAGCGCAGCTGGAATCCAAGGTTCCCCTGGCATTCCTCCCGACCACCCTTGTTTGGGCTTCCTGGTAAGTGTACATGAGGGGTGATGCTCTGAGGGAGGGAAGTGTGCCTGGTGCTCTCAGTGCAGGCAAGGAGGTGGGGCTTGGGCACACTGCAGAGGATGTGGCTAGGAAGCCACCTGATTCATACACTAGATCCAGCTCAGGGGAGCTGGTTAACTAGATGAGCTCTTTGGGACTGGTGGCTGGAGTGGAACTGAGGACTCAGATAAAGCGGGCATGCATCTGAGGGAAGGTGATGCAGCAGCCGTGTGCCGAGCAGGCACGGTGGGGCCTTCGAGGAGATGGTGGAGCCAAGCAAAGCTCCCATTCCTATGCCAATGGATAGAATAGGGCAGATATGGGTAGCTCAGCTAGTGCTTGACAGCAGCCAGGCCTCTCCTGGGATCAGTGGCTGATGGCACTTCCTGTGTCCTTCTGGCTGAAGGTAGCATTGGCTCCACCTTGCTAACATGACCATGGGCTGCAGAGGAAACAATGGCAGAGGATCAGGCCTTCCCAGTTGGACCCTGACAGGGCTGACAGCGTGAAGCACAACATTCCCCATAGGTAATGGTTGCATAAAGCTATGTTTGGTAAGGCATTCACAGTGCCTGGACCTTGGTGAAACACACAACACATGGGGAATCAGGAAATGGGAGTTAAGGTGCCTCTTCCTCCTCCCCACTTCCCTGGGCCCAGCGCAGCACCAGGGCCTCTCAGAGCCTGGGATTTTTAGGGTTTTCTTTTAAGTGTCCAGGACTCATGGTGCTTAGGATCTAATCATGAGGGGTGGCTACATTGACACCAATCTAACACAGTGTCACCACGGCTACGATACAGGGACAGCCTCTCACAGCACAGTCAACAGCAGCTATCCTTCTCCCAGGGAAGAGGGCTTACCCTCTGCCCTCCACGCAGCAGTGGACCATCAGCAACCATTCACAAACCTGCCCGCTGGCCTCCTGGCACCAGCCCAGGGCAGCCTGTATCAGGAGGCAGTATTCAGGGCCTTCCCCTGTTGGTAAAGGAGGGTAGGAGGAAAAGCATGGTGGGCAAGGAGGTTTCCTTAAAGGCTGCTTTACTCAGAATATGTGCTGAATATTTCTTCACATGAGTAGTTGGATCAGGCCCCAAAGCAAAAACTAAGGCCCAGGGGACCTCAGCTCAGCCCTGAGTGAGCTCCTTGCTCCCTGCATGGCTAGGCTGTACTACACCTCACCCCCCACTCCTTTCAGGCCATACCTCCTCTTTGTTTGGGTATCAGTCACAGTTGCTCTGGGCAACCAGCCTTGTTGAGGGAGCTGTACCACCTAGATACTGTTAAGCTAAATCTGTCCATATAGCCTGGCTTTGCAGCTATTCCCTGGGTAACTGAATGGGCTGCCTGGTGAGGGTGTCTTTGGGCACCCTGGGGTGGGGTCCATGTCTGAGCCAGCTGCTCTCTCCCTGCCAGGCTGCCACAATGAGCCTATTAATGGGGCCAGGCAGCCCTCACCTGGACAAGACAGAAATCCTTAGGTAGAGAGGCTCTCGCCTGTGGGCACTGTACAGAAGTGTATGGTAATTCCAGCTCTTGCCAGCAGGCTGCAGGGGCCGCACCACCTATTAGCCATGGACTGAGGACAGGAATAATCCCTGATACTTGGGACAGAGCCAGGCTCACATGGAGGAGGTGGGCAGAGGCAGGGCAGCCCTGCTCCGCAGCTCCTGGCTCCCTGTCCCCAGCCAGGCATGCCTATGCGTGTGTGTGAACAAACGGCAGCGTGTACTATAATGAGGTTTGCAAAGGTCAGGGCGCTTGGCGGCAGGAGCTCTGTTTCTGTAAATGTTATTTTCTAGCTCACTGCCCTGTAACTCTCTCTGACTGTTGTGTTAAGTAAAACAAACAGTGCATTTTAATCACACACATGCACGCATGCGCACGCAGCACTTCCCCTCCCCATCCTTGTCCTGCTCCAGAGACACTTTGTTCGCTTCTCATTTGCCTGGGATTTTAAAGACAATGCAAGCTGCACACTGCCTCTGCACCCAGCTGTGTGGTGCCTCCTGATGGGCATGGTTTCATCCTCTCTCTAGCTGAAATCAGGAGCCTTAGAAAGTGTTGGTGATCCCGACCACGGTGTTCAGGGGAGGGGACTACCCAAAAGTTTTTACTATTGGATGGCAGTGGAACTATTTAGAGAAATTGCTGGCATTGCTGGCATGGAAGGTCTCCTGGCAATGCTGCCTGAGCATAGAGGCAGTGCCAGCAAGGTTTGTGGAGGGCTTAGCACATATCTGCATACATGGGCACCCATGCTCTGGAGCATAAGCGACACGTAGCGGGGGCACGGAGGGGTGGGGCACATACCCCCCCTGAAATTGGCCGCCGCCCAAGCTGCCACCAGCCAGTGGTTGCTGCTCGCCGCCACCATCATCTGCAGGCTGTCCCCACTCACCAGCCCCCCCACCCCTCCTACCACTGACACCTCCATCAGCATCTGCAGGCGCTCCCCACTCGTCAACGATGGCACCACCTACAAATGGTGCCCCCCAGTCTTGGGAGGCACCAGTTGTTCATGCTCTGGAGACATGCAAAGACTTAGACACATGCGCACAGACATGCATTTTGCATTCATGCATAGTCGCACACACCAACACTGACACATCTCTCCTTCCACAGTTTCTACACCCAGGGCAGGCCTGCCTTTGCATGCCTGCTGACACAGGCAGGAGGAACCCTGATCAGCAGCAATCAGCTGTTTCGTAAGAAGCTGGGAAGGACAGGAGTGAACTGCAAGTCCATATTTTTAGAGGTGATTCATGGATTTAGCCAATTCTGTTAATTAGTGTATGGATCCCTGTGCAGATGAACACAGCTGGACCAATTTTCCATCCTGCATGCCTGCTGCTGCAAGACAGGCATGGAAGCCAGTGGCATTGGTCTCGTCTCCAGGGCCATGCACTTGGGTACTGATCACTTGGCCAGGCACTGATCCATGCTGCGGGTTCTCCTGCATTCATCTGCCTGAAGCTAGCCTTGGCACCAACCCAACTGGGGAGATGCTCACACTCACCCACTGCCTATACTACCCACAGATCAGCTACTGCAAGCCCTGGTTGTAGTGTTTGTATAGAAAGAGTAAAGAGCTCCAGGGCTCTGAATTAGCACACTGGTCCCTGGCCCTAGTTGGGGAGTGGAGAGACCCTGGGCAACAGTACCACTGAGCTTGGAGAACACAACTAATCAAAGCCCATCCGGGTACACTCCGGCCATAACGGGAAGGTGCCCCCCCACTTCCCACTGGGGAGATGTTCAAGTTCCATATCTGCACAGCTCCTTCTGTCCCTATATCCTAGCCCTCCTTCCACCCCACCCTATCTCAAATCTCCATGGACCTTAGGGGTGCCACCTTTGAGGTGGTTGCCTCAGAGGTACTGCCACAGCTGCACCACCTCCTGCTGTGCACTTTTTATATGCTTCGTTTGTTGCAGTTACCAGGCTGACTACACTTCTGATGTGGTCTCTCAAGCATGTCCCCCTCAGGTCTCCAGCCTCAAGCTGTCACCTTTCAGGCTGGCCTGGGCTGCAAGGCCCTGGTGCTACATATAACTACTTCACCAGGTCCAGCTAGGGTGCGACACTACCACTCCCTTCCCTCCAAGGATCTGACACCAGTGACCAGTCTGCCACCTTAAAACCAACACTGTTCATTCAGAATCAGACATGTCAGCAAGCAAAATCAGACAGTGTAGGGGCCTATACATTCATTTTGGGTGGCTCCTGCCCCTGGCCACTCCCCACAGATGTGCTGCTCACATTGAAGGTGTTACTGCAAGCTAGCACTAAGCCGATCACAATTTGTGCAGTTCACAGTGTAATGTGTGACAAGGCCCTAGGACAGACTCACTTATCTGTCCATCTACCACTGAGGACTCTGGGAGTTTAGTAACCTTATTGGAGACAGGGCGTAGGGCCCTTCAGACTAACCATTTTCACAGGGTCTTTCAACAGTGTGTTCAAGAAGATCTAATCTGGGAGATACTGTTTTTGTGATGAAAGCTCCCCTGAATTCAAGTAGTACAGGTATCTGTCACAGGCTACGCAGCTGGGCAGGGATTTTGCTTAGAACCCACAGCCTTTACACAGTCTCTTTGAGTACCCACACAGTCTAGAACCTACCCTGGTTATAGCTTTCAGTGAGGATGAGTCCCACAGCTTCTTAGACTCTCCAATTAGGCCTAAGTCCCAGCCCTCCCTGTTCCCTCTGTGGCAGTACCAGCATGCCAGAGTCAGCTTAGCTCCTGACCAGGACTTTACCTTGAAAAGTATGGGGAAAAGCAGTCCTTAGACTCTCTGATTAGTAAATTTGCTAATACAATATCCATCAGTCTCTGAAAAGTACTAAGAACATTACATAACCCAAAAGGCATAACATTAAACTTAAAAAGTCCATTCTTAGTGCAGAAAGCTGTCTTAGTTCTGTCCTTCTGTCTTCTATCCACCTGCCAGTACCCACTAGCTAGATCAAGAATGGAGAGCCATTGAGCTTTGGCCAGGAGATCTAGTGTGTCATTAATTCAAGGTAAGGGGTAGGCATCCTTAAAGGTAACATCATTCAGTATACGCTAATCCACACAGACACACACCCCTCCCCTTTTCTTCTGCACCAACACCACAAGGGCAGCCCATGGGCTGACAGACAGCCTCATGATGCCTCTTTCTTCCATCTCTTGAAGCTGCTGATCAAACTCCCTCTGGAAATGTATGGGTACTCTTTGAGGCCCCTGTTTAACAGGCCTGGCATTGCCAGTGTTGATACAGTGCTTTTTTAGGTCTGTATGCCCTAGATCAGGGGTTGTCAACAGGGGGTACACATACCCCTAGGAGTACTCTGAAAGGTCCCAGGGGGCATGCGGGGGTGGGTGGGGACACAGCACCACCACCCCACACCACTACCTCACTGGAGCAGGGCCGGGGCGGGGTGAGAGCAGGACTGCACAGATGCCATGCTGCTGCTGCTCTATCCTCTCGCCACCCACCTGCTCCATGTCCAGCTGCTCCCCCCTTGTCCCCTCCGGGGTATACTTATTAAAAAGGGGGCCACCAGGGGTACACTTTTTTCAAAAGGTTAAAAACCCTTGCCCTAGATCATGGCCTCCAAGGCTGAGTACATCTGCATACTCCAGTAGGACTTCTTGTACTGTCCCCATTTGCTCAGGCTCCAGGCCATTATGACTTAACTTGAATTCATGTTTTAATTTTCCTGCATTCCATTGAAGGTTATTATCTGGTTCTCTAAGGTGTTACATTTCGAGCCACCCCTTTGACTTTTACCCACTGCAGTTTCCACCAGGAATCACAATTTTTTATTGAACTTAGATTCAAATAAGCCCTCTTCTTCTTCATGGCACCATCTCTTCAGTTTGCCAGTGATCATCATTTTGATTGGAATCCTTTGCTACAAGGAATTTACATAGCAGCTGTAGGCCTTGGAGATTGATGGCTGTACTCCATTCTCCCAGAACTGGACATGGTTCTCCATTGGCAGCCTTGATCAGGGTTGGAGGCTTCTTTTTGTTTCAGTTGTAGCTTGCTCCCATACCCAGCTATGTAAAATGAATACCTGGGCACCTGAATCTAAGAGGAATTGGCAAGAAACTTTTCCTAGCTTTCCTTCCAGGTAGTATCCCAACCCTGCGGCACCAACAATTACCATCTCATTCTGTGGGCCTCTGTGTTTGCCAGCAGTGGATGGGCCACTCTCCACTATCCACCTCAGTTTCCCTGCCTGGAACCACCTTCTCTCTGGGTGTTCCTCCCAGAGGTGACCATGGCCACTATAATGCCAGCATCCATTAGCATCCTTTGGACAGCACCCCAGCTGCCATAGTCTAGGAGGACCTCCACTGGCACATCTGCTTTGGGCCTGGGTTTCATACTCTTCTTGAGTTGGTCCAGCTTGCCTTGGATTTCTTTCAGTGTCTCCATCACTGTTCACAAACTGACAACTCCAGGTTTGGAATGTATGCTTCTGACCTTTCCTCCCTGGTATGCACATGCACCCTTACCTCAGTGCCTTAGAGATTTAGGGCCTTCAGCTTTTTTACTTCTTCCATCTCAGTGGTTAGCTTTATGGCATCATCCAGTCTATGGGGCCTCCCAAGCCAAGGCTGATCCCACTTCTCCCCACTGAAGGCATTGCTGATGAACTGGTCATGGGCCAGCATGTCCTGTATTACTGGGCTGACTTTATGGCTAATAATCTTAGGATGGAGTGAGGAGGTAGGCAAAGCAGCTTGGATGCACCAGGTGCAGCTCCCCAGTGCTGATAGCAGAGTTCCCACCTCTAGCCCTACTCCTTCTGCGTTTTTTGTCCCTATCAGTGCTTTTTTTCATCCTTCTGAGCCTGTAAAACATCTCTGACACAAAGCTAGCTCATTGCACCTGGCGGCCTGCCCCGTGTCCTAAGACTCATGTTCTCATGTAAAGCTAGCAGAGCTAGTGCTGGGCTGGAGGCCTAAGATATGCCAGAACAAAATGCCACCTTCCTGATAATGCCTTTTATTGGACTAAATGACATGCAGGCTTTAGGGTATAGGAGGAGAATCCTTTCGGCTCATCCACAGAAAGGATTTCCACAACCCTCCAGGCTGCTTGTCAGTGTTGCACTGTGAGTTCCCTAAGAGTTATTACTTCTGAATGCAGTTTTCTGTCTGGTGGGAATTGAATGGCGTGCCTGCCCCCGGTTTGCTGCTTAGAAAGATTATATTGCCTTTCAATAAGCTCCATGGAGTGCTGCCTGCAAACACGTCAGACAGGGGCTAATCAGAAAATTAGCAGAAAAAGCAAACTTTGTGGCAGAAATTTATCTCTCTCCTTCTTTCATGCGCGTATATGCATTCCCCCTCCCCTCACACATGCTCTATAAGCCATATCAATCATCAGTGTTTGAGCAGAGCTTCCCATTGATGTCAATTATTAATTCTGCTTAAAAAACTGGTAGCACGATGTGCCTGTGCATGTATCCCTCTTCCTACATGCTCATCTTGCACACACACAGTGCTAGTGTAAGTCTGCACCTGCCATGGGCTGGTACACATCTCTGTCTCTGCTTGACCCTGTAAGTGCTTTGTGTACTTATTCTCAGCCAAGTGAGGCCAGTATCTCACAATCTCTGTTACTGGGATGCAGTGAAGATGAAAAGGGAGTTAACCTGCTCTGATTATGTTCACCATGCCAGAGCACTAACTGACAGTGACAAGGCAGAGTGGGAGGGTTCACTCTGCTGCAACTCCCAGTAGTACTGACAAGGCACAGAGGGAATGGCTTTTGGCATGGCTGAAGCTGAAGTGGTGGGCAGGAACTATGGCTCCCTGGTAGCGGTGCACCGATAGAGATTAGGGGGGCTGATACCGATAGCCAATTTTTAAGGAGGAATAGTGGCTGATATGGATCCGATTTCTGATACACAACTCTTCAGCTTGAAGAGCTGAATCCAGCTGGTAAGTCTGCTGTGGTGGAAGGGGAGTGTGGAGGAAAGCGGCTTGAGGGGCCAGATCAAGGCCCCTGTGGTGAGGGAGGAGTGGGGTTGGGACAGGAGCTGGGGCAGGTGCTGGCTAACTGGAGCAAGGTGGGGTGCCAGACGGAGCCACGGCTCATCCATGGGGCGCAGGGCCTTGATACCCGGGAGGGCACAGGGTGGGGGTTTGCCCCAGATTTGCACGGGTGTGGGCACGGTAGGCTGCAGCTGTGGGCTGGGGCCAGGGCCAGGGCTGCACCATGCTCTTCCCAGTGAGGGTTGGGCCGGTTTGTGCTTGGGGCAGGCAGTGGCAGCGCGGAGAGGGAGTCTACGGGGGAGGGGGTGTTGCAGCCACCCCGAAATTCACCATAGCCCCCTCACAGTCCCCCTCCCAGCACCACCATCACCCACCCCAAGTGTAGCCCGCCCCAAACGCACCCCTCCCACATGCTGGGAAGAGCCCGGCACAGCCCTGGCCCCAGCCCATAACAGAAGCCCGGCCTACCCGTGCCCCACACAGATCCAGGGACAGATGCCCCCCCCATGCCCTCCCAGGGTGCGTGCAGCGGCAGCAGGCCCCCCTCAATCCCCCCTGGACAAGTGATGGCTCCATCCCGCACCCTGCCCTACCCCGGCTGGACAGCACTTGCCCCAGCCCCACTCCCTCCCTCACCATGGTGGCCTTGATCTGGCCCCTCACGCCCCTTCCCTCCCCCCTCTCCCTGTCCACCATAACAGATTTACCAGCTGCACACAGCTCTCCAGGCTACTAGGCTGTGGTCCTCGCTGTCTGTGTGCTGCGCTGCGGCTGTGCACATGCATGGGCATTTATTAGCCAAATTATCAGCCACATCAGGCCAATTTCTAATATGGTCAATTTTCTTTATATCGGTGTTGATCCAAGATCGGATCAAAGTATCGGTGTACCTCTACTCCCTGGTGCCTGGTGGTGGCAGGAGTGCTTCTCTGTGGGCACATCTACATGAGACACTAACTATTCAGTAACCTAATAATACTGCACAGTAGCACGTCACAGCTAATACCCTACTGCATCGTATTATAAGGCTACAGTGCAGTAGCGTCACTAAAAAGGTATGCATGGGCACTACTGCACAGTAACTCTGGTCACTGAACATTCATTTAGTACTTGATTATATAAGTACTAAATTTAATGTACAGTAACCACTGCACATTAATGAATGTGTAGATGTGCCCAATCTGTCCCTAACTGAACAGCGAGGTGAAGAGTAGATGTAGCAGGCATATTTTATGGTGTGCAGGATGTGGTGATGTGTAGGAAGTGAGGGGTGTTTCTGTGGTTGCAGGACTTGGGAGTGTTAGGGTGTGGGGGATGTAGGAAATGTTTGGATGTGTGTAGGATATGAGGGTTCTTTCTGAGTGTTCAGGATGTGGGGGTGTATAGGATATGGGGTATTAGGATGTGTGGGTAATAGGCAAATTGAGGTGTGAGGGGTGTTGAGATATGTAGGGTATCTGAGTGTGTGGAATGCAGGGGTGTGGATATGGGGGGTTGTTGGAATATATGAAAGTTTGTGGGATGTAAAGTGTATTTGGAGCTGTGTGGGGAATGTAGTATATGAGAAGTATTGGGGTGTGGAGGATGCAGTGCATTAGAGTGTGTAGGATATGGGGGTGTTGAGTTGTAGGGTTGTGGGGTATGTTTGGGGCTTGAAGAGGTGGAGGTGTGGAATTTAAAGAATCATAGAAAATTAGGGTTGGAGGTCATCTAGTCCAACCAGTTGCTTAAGGCAGGACCATCCCCACCTAGATCATTCCATCCAGGGCTCTGTCAAGCTAGGCCCTAAAAACCTCTGAGGATAGCAATTCCACCACCTCTTTAGGTAATCCATTCCAGTGTTTCACCACTCTCTAAGTGAGAAAGTTCTTCCTAATATCCAACCTAAACTTCCCTTGCTACAACTTGAGACCATTGCTCCTTGTTCTGTCATCTGTCACCACAGACAAGTTGGGGTAATATATGCAATGGGAGGATTTCAGAAAAGGTGTAGAGGCTATCTGTGTTGGATAACTTCTCTGTAATAATTTTTGCAGTACTACATATGGCCTAATTATCAAAGGTACCAGCTTCTTCCCTGCTGGCGAGCAGTGGGTCAGGGCTGTGCGCTGCCCCCTCCCCCCGCCTATACCACAGGACTGGGAGGCACTAGGATTGAGTGAGCAGGGAGCCAGTGGGAGCACAGGGCCCACACCAGTGTCCCAGGACCAGTGCCAGGGCGGCAGGAGCGCAGGGTCCCAGCCAGCAGGGGCTCTATGAAGCCAGACCAGTTCCCCCTTCTCCCTGCTGGTGCAGCCCAGACCGGTTTCATAGATCCCTGCCAGCTTGTGCCCTGCTTTGGGCGCCACTGGTACTGGCTCTGGGACATTGGTTCCAAGACACTGAGACATTGGTCCCAAGATGGTGCCCAGGGGGTGGTGCACCTATCAAGGGGCAGCGGTACCCATGCGGCCCTCGACAGCCTGCCAAAACTGGGTAAGCAGCCTTCCACCCGAAATAATTGCCCACATCTACTATAGCCTCAGTGATGGAGAGGATTAGGGCCCCAGTAAGGGGGTGGAATAGTGGCCCCAGTGAGGTGGCATAGAGGGTATAGCAGGCCATGCAGAGTAGGATTTGCATGGCATAAAATATGGTCCACGTAGACGAGCCTGAAGGGCTAAGCAGGAGTGCGTAGAGTCTGCATGGCCTGAAGCACTGCGCATAGGCCAGCCCCAATCGTTTAGTGAGGTAAGCCCCATGGGACATGGTATAGGGAAGGTCGGAGCCATGTATAACACCCTCGGCATCAGGGCATAAAATGGGCAGCCTCCTGCATTATTACATCTTTCTTTATTCATCAAGTTGTGGCAGGTAAGACAGGGCGGACTGCCCTAGATGGGTGGGCAGGCCAGTTTTGTGCCTGGTCTCAAGACATCGCCATCACAGTGACCTTCAGCAAACATTTTTGACACTTCATCTTGGAAAGACATTTTTCATTAAGAACAGACCACAGTCCTCTCTGGTGGATACACAATTATCAACAACCCAAGAACAACTGGCTAAATGGTTGGAACAGATGGCTAAATTCAACTACCAAATAGTGTATCACCCTGGGATGCAGCACCAGAATGCTGATACTTTGTCACAGAGGCCTTGCACAGTGGAAGTTGAACCTAAAACAGAAAGAGTGGGGATAGAGCTGCTATCAGCATTGAAGACAGTCAGGAGTGAACCAAATACAGGAAAAGCAAGAAGGCTGGAGGATTAATATCCAGAAAAAATGGAAACATGCTGACATTGAAAAACTAATAAGGTGGAAGGAAATCAGTATTAAGGAGTTCCCTAAAAAAGGGCAACATCATCTGCACCTAAAGAGGTATCAGGTAGTATGGTCTTAAGAGTCCTGATGTTCCAGGATTTTCAAAGAACATCAAGGAACATTGAGATTCTTGATGTTCCAGCCTTCAATCCTGAAAATAATTGTGCGTCTTTGTTGATTTTGACCATAGTAAAGATTATTTCACTGAATGTGGTTATCCAGTCAGGAAAAGGGTGGGTAGGCAGACTATGTTTAGGGCACCTTTTATAACTCTCTACCCATAATGCAGTGAGCAGAGTGTGTCCTAAAAAGGGCTGTGCAGTCGCAGTTACAGCTGCCAAATCGCACTCCAATTAGGACAGTCCTAATAGTGAATTCCCAGAGCACCGTACTGCAATTGTGACTTGAGAACTCAAGTGACAGCACTGACATCACTGCACCAAGTGAGACTCTACAAGCAAGAGATGGCAGCTCAAAGAACAAAGAGAAGGCAATACCCTCTTCTGGAAGGGTAAGCAGGAAGGAGAACATGAAGTTGGATTTTCCATTAAAAAATGAACTCATAAACCAACTCAACGAGTTCCCTATCTGACTGAATGAGCACTTTATGACTCTCCAACTTAAAATGGCAGGGAGCCAATATGCCATTGTCCTCAGCATGATTGCCTTGACTCTTGATGCTAGCCAATGAAGCCAAGGTAGAATTTTATGCCAACCCTGACCAAGTCCTCTCTGACATTGTGGAGGGAAATAGACTTATTCTGCTCAGTGATTTCAGCGCCAAGGGTTGGAAGGGACTCAAATCTCTGGAATGAAACTGTCAGCAAGGAAGAACTGGGAAAGGTCAACTGCAGTGGCATCTTCCTCTTTAGAAATGCGCGGGACAGGGACTCGCCATCACCAACATCCTGGTCCACTAGAAAAGCAGGTACAAGACATTGTGGCAATACCCGCGATCTAAGCATTAGCACTTGATTGACTTTTTTTGTGCCCAGGATCGCAAAGATGTCTGCACCACTCAAGCTATGCCAGGAGCAGCGATGTGAAGCAGAAAATTTTCTAGTGCTTTATTTTTCTGTGGGAAATTTTCCATTTCTAAAAATTCATCATTTCATAAAATTCATTAGTAACAATGAATGGATGCCAATACAATATTAGGCAAGCTTGGGAGTTTCAAAGTTGTAATTAATGTTTTTCAGGTGATTATCCCTAGGAAGTGTAAGAGAGAGTACATATATGTTTTATTGATTTGTAAACAGGAAGGTAAATACACTCACATAATATAACCAAAAATCAAGTTATGAATTCACCTAATTGTCTGTATAGGTCAAATCAAAACCAAAGCTAAAATCCTTATTTCATCTCAGACTGCAAGTGAAAGGAAAACCTAAACTAAAACAGTGGTTATTTTTTGTTTCACTTTCAGTTCAGCAAATACACAAAGCAGTGTCTCATTTCTTTTTTGAGTTAGGGAAGTTGGAAGTGTTTGCTTAAGATCTGTTAGTTTTTGGTTTGAATTAGTCATAATAATGCCTAATCAGAAAAAAAACTAGTGTGTGGCATCACTATAATGAAGTTCAAGCCACTGAAGGAAGGAAGAAAGTTGGTAGATGTAAATATTGTGGCCAGAAGTATGCTAACGATGCAACAAGAATGAAGAAACAGTAACACGTAAACTGTCCTGAAAGAGTACAAGCCATATACAGAAAGTTAATACAGCCGAGTAGTGGACCATCATCTGAGAAAAGTCTACTTCAGGTATCCTATGTAAGTAAACAAATTAATATGTTAAACAACACACAGTATAGACTAACATATATTGTTTTAAAACATTATAATTTTAAAAATTATGATTATAACTCTGGTCTATTATTTATTTATTTAAAATATTTCTATCCTGCTTTTCGGCTTGCGCTAAGTACCCAAAGTGGTTTAGGCTTAATGATTTTTTTTTTCAAAATTACATAATAGATAAATAGTTAACTAATTCAACCCAGCAGAGCAAGCTTAGTCCTCTGGCTGATGGCAGAGGCCAGACTATACTTCCCTTTGGCTCTGCAGTCCCAAGGCAACTGAGCAGCAAGTTGAGCAGCAGAGTCTTCTTTCTGGCAGGGAGTGGAGAAGCAGGCTCCCTGCCACCTCTCCTTTTTTTGATGGATGAGGCCAGACTAGAATAGGCTAAAATAAAAATCTTTCCCCCTTTTGTTGCAAGAACTTGGTAGCTCAAGTGAATTGAAGATTTGCAAAAAATGGAAAATGAAAATGTTGAGCTGCCAGGTCTGGGGGAAGAAGAAGCAGGATCCTCTCTTTCAAGATCACTGTCACCAGATATGCGATCCACCATGAGTAGCTGTTCAAGACAGTCAAGCTTTTTATCAACCTTTGTGGACAAAATGCCAAAAGAAGATCAAGAAAAAGCAGATGAGCCATTAGCTTGAGCTATATTTGCAAGTGGTACACCTCTTTCCATAACTGAAAATCAATACTGGAAGGAACATTACAAACTAATTCACCCATCATATAAGTTACCATCACGTTATCACATTTATCACATTCTCTCTTAGACAGAGAGTATGACAGAGTTCAAACAATGGTTATTTAAAGGATTGGTCAAGCAGAATCACTGACTCTGCTGTCAGATGGATGGATTGATATACAAGGAAATCCTTTATTGAACATTACATTAGCAACACCTGAACCAATACTCCTGAAAGCAACTACTACTAAATCTTCTCGTCATACAGGTGAATACATAGCCAAATTACTGAGTGAAGAGATTGAAAGTGCAGGTCCCTCCAGGGTAAAAGCCCTTGTAACTGATAATGCTAGTAACATGAAAACTACATGGCAAATATTAAAGGCAAAGTATCCTCATTTAATAGTATTGGGCTGTCTTGCCCATGGGTTGAATCTTCTGGCAAAGGACATAGTAAGTGTGAATACAGTGCAGACAGTACTGGCAAACTGCAAAGTGACTGTGAAGGTGCTCAACAATCATGTTGCTAATCAGACTTTGAAAAAAATTACAGACAGAGAAGCAGGGGAAGGAAAGTGCACTTTTATTGCCAGGAGAAACTAGATGGGGCTTGGCTACAAAGTGTTTACATAGTTTGCTGGGCACCAAGAATTGTTTGCAATGTGCTTCAATAGTGACACAGTATCCCAGATTATTCCCATAAACATTTGGAAGCGGATTCTCGACAACGACGTGTTTTGGGTTTGAATTCAAGGAGCATTCAATTTGCTACTACCAATTTCAGTGGCTATCAAGAAACTTGAAGGAAATACACCAACCCTTTCAAATATTCCAGAGAGATTCAGACAACTGAATAAAAACCTAATTGATCTTTTGCCTTCTTCACCTCTATCGAAAAAAAAGTATGTTTACAAAGAGATCTGAGTTTTGCTCTAAACCAGTTCATCTGGCAGCAAACCTTTTGGATCCTCAACACAGAGGACAACATTTATCAGAAGATGAATTATCTACTGCTTTTGATACAATTATGGAAGTAGCTAAGAATTTCTCCAACATCGACGAAATAGCCATGATGACAGACATTGCTGAGTACTGTGCAGAAGAAAAACTTTGGAGCAAAGACATAATTTGGCAGGCAGCGGAAAATACGTCTCCTCTCACATGGTGGAAGGGACACTGTAACCCCCGACTGTTGTCCAGGATTGCTCTAAGGATCCTAAGCATCCCACCAACAGCAGCTTCTTGTGAACGGAACTGGAAGGCTTTCAGCTCAGTCAAGACAAAAAAAGAGGAATAGACTAGCAAATGAACACAGAGCTAAGCTTGTTTCTATTTCTCAAAATCTCTTGCTTTTGGAGAATCAGTCAGAAGTACAATTAGTGAAGAAGATACAATGTAATGATAAGTTTCCCTTGCCCATAGACTCTTTGGTAAAACCATCCTTTAGTGAAAGAAAATGTGGTTCAAGTAGTTCTGAATCAGATATGCCTCTATCTGATTCTGAAATGGAACTAATAAGTAGTGCAAATGATTCTACAGATATTGAAAGTGAAACTGGAGGTGCCACAATGACCTCAGTGGAAGAGAGTTAAACTCTGTTGAAGTAGATGAGTGGACAACCACGGCACATCCTGAACAGGTTTTTAGGTGTGCTAAAATTCGTGTGTCAACAGTTATCAGTGCCTTTGTATTTTTCTTAAATTTAAACAAACAATGTAAGGGAAGTACATGCTATTGTGTATTGTCTTTACATTTTTACAAGTATGCCAATAAAAAAGATTTGTTTCTACATAACGTTTTGAATTTGTTTTAATATAATATTTAAACCACATTAACTGCTTGTATTTATTTTTTTTCCTAAGCAAATATTTCAATTCAAATAATTGTGGCTATTGGGACATAAAATTAACATGGAGGTACTTTTTTTGTTTTGTTTACTAAATGTAAGTCAAATAAACATATCAGATCATGCTCTATTTAGGGCATTGGAAAAATTTTCAGAAAAACTCACATCTCTGGCTAGGAGCTGATGACTGCTGGACCGATCACTGACTCATGCACTAGGTTATGTCACTGAAACTGGCTCCCAAACAATGGCTGGAGTAGAAGCAATGCCAATGGAAGGTCAACACTGAAGGACTCAAAGACCCAATCAAGTGAGACCTCTTCCACCAGTGCCTTAATAAAAAATTGGTGAATTCCAATCAACTACACTTGGGGTGCCTTCAAGTCCACCATCATCGATGACTGCAAAGAGACACTTGGATTCACTACCAGTAACTACCAAGACTGGTTTGATGAGAATGTATGAGAGATCCAAGTGCTGATCAACCAGAAGCGCAAGGCCTTTTGTGTTTGGCAAAATGACAAACTCCAAGCAAAGGAAATTGAATCACCAACAAGCCAAGGCAGAAGTCCAAAGAAGGACCCATGATATGAAGAACAGATGATGGGAAGACAAAGCTAGGGCAATTCAACTTCTTCCTGATATCCATGATATGCATAGTTTTTTAGTGTCACCAAAGCCAAGCACTCAGGAACCAAACTCCTTGAGACCTAAGGATGCAGGAGACCTGATCAAGGAAAAGGAAGCCATCAATTCCAGTTGGAACCAGTATTTTGAAGACCTTCTCAGTCTAGCCTCTGTGGTTGATGAGACTGTTCTCAATTCCATCCTGTAACACCTAGTCAGAGATGATCTTGGAATTCCTCCAACCCTTGAGGAGGAGAGGAAAGCCATCAAGCAGATAAAGAATGATATGGCATCTGAAGCAGATGGAATCCCTGATGAAATCTTCAAGCAGGGGGGAGAGAAGCTTTCATCACACCACCATGCCCTCATCTTAAGGATCTGGAATGATAACAAACTCCCACATGACCTCAGGGACACCATGATTGTGACAATCTTCAAGAAAGGAGACAGGTTCAACTGTGGAAATTGCAGAGGGGTTGCCTTGCTGTCCACCACAGGAAAGATCATTGCAAGAACCTCCTGAACATCTCCTTCCACTTGATGAAGAGCTCTTCCCAAAATCTCATTGTGGATTTAGGGCATCAAGAGGCACAATCAGCATGTGGAGTGGAGCTAAACTACCAAATGGATGGGAAGTTATTTAATCTCAGCTGACTCTGAGCCAAAACCAAGACTACCCCAACTTCAGTCATTGAACACCAGTGTGCTAATGATGCTGTAGTGCAGGGGTAGGCAACGGTTTTTGGCTGGAGTGCCACAAAAATTCCACAATGCCTACCTTGGAAGGAGCCGGAGTGCCGGCATGGCAGAAAAACAAAATGAGGGCAAGGGGTACATGGCAGGATGACCTGCTTGTGCCCCTTGCCCCACACCCAAAGCCCCTGCCACCAGCCCTACTGCCCCTTGCCCCCCACCAAAGCCCCTGCCCCCCAGCCCAGGCTCTGTGGCTATCAGCAGCTACCCCAGCTCTGGGCAGCTGCTGGAGCCCAGGCTGCTCCAAGCAGGGCTTGCAGCATCCCAGCTGCCTGCTGGGAGCAGCCTGGGCTCCTGTCTGGCAGCAGCTACCCAGAGCCGGGGCCAGCTGCAGCCAGGAGGCTGCAAACAGCTGTGCTGGGCTCCGGCATCAGCTCCGTACTGGCACATGCACCCACGCATCAGAGCACCCACGCGTCTGCTGCTGCCCAGAGCCCAGGCTGGCCACAAATAGCTGTGCCGGGCTCCGGAACCCTGCTATCACCTCTGTGCCCCTCCCCCACTGCCCACTCCAACGCGCGGGTGCACGCGCCAGTACAGAGCTGATGCCGGAGCCCGCTGCAGCTGGCTCTGGCTCTGGGTAGCTGCTGCCAGCCAGGAGCCTAGGAGCAGCTCGGGCTCTGTCGCTGGCAGAAGCTACCCAGAGGCAGGGCTGGCTGTGATATGCCAAGCAAAATGGCCTCACATGCTACGCTGGGCACACGTGCCAGGGATTGCTGACCCCTGCTGTAGTACATACACACACAGAAGCAGTCCTTCAGGCAATCATCGATGTCTTTACCAAGACATACAAGAAAATGGGACTCATGCTTAACATTCAGAAGACTAAGGTCTTCCATCAACAAGCTCTTAATGAGCAGTCCCCAGCTCCGGTAATTCAGATTTACAGTGAGACTTTGGAGAATGTTGAGTATTTCCCATACTTTGGAAGCCAACTCTTACAGAAGGCTGACATTGACAAAGAAATCCGTCACCTCAAATGTGCAAGCACAGCCTTTGGACACCTGAGGAAACGGGCATTTGCAGATTGTGACATCATATTCAAAACCAAGCTCATGGCTTATCAAGCAGTCATGATCCCTACCTTACTGTATGGAGTTGAGATGTGGACAATGTACAGAAGACACTTCAAGCTGTGGGAGAAACCCTATCAACACTGCCTTTGGAAGATCCTTAGAATCTAGTGGGATGACAAATGTACCAACATTAGCATCCTCTTGCAAGCAAATGCCACAAACATCGAGGTGATGATCATTCAACATCAATTCTGCCGGGCCAGCCATGGCACCCAGATGTCTGATTCCAGACTTTCAAAGCAAATTTTATTCTCCCAGATCAGTCAAGGTATACTCTCAAGTGGAAGTCGGAGAAAGTGCTTCAAGGATGTCCTCAAGGTAAACTTGAAAAAATGTAACATCGACATCAACTCATGGGAAGCTATCACCCAGGACCACCTCAAATGGAGGAAGGGTTTGCTGCAAGAATCTCAGTACTTTGAATCCTCACATCAACAACAGAAGATGAAAAAGTGAGAGCAGCAGAAACAGCGTGTTATAGATGGAATCAGGAATCTACAGTCACCCACCCCACAAGGAAACATGTGCCCAAGTTGCAGTAGAACCTATTGATCCTGGATTGGCCTTATCAGCCATCTTCAGACCCACAGATAAGATGATCATGAAAGACAGTCATCCTCAACTGCAAGGGATTGACATTCTTGATGATGAGTGTGGCCTGAGCTAGCATTAGGAAAGAACTACTGGTGTGAAAACTTCCAAAATTTTCCCAAAGATCCAAGTTTATTAAAATTGTGGTACCAGAGAAGGAAATACTAACAATTCTGCAAGCTCTGTACAATTGCAATACTGGGGGACATTGAGGCATAGAGACAGTATCTCATAAGGTCCAATCTTGTATTTCTGGTTAGGCTGAAAAAATCTGTTCAGGACTGAACCAGGTCATGCAAGGTGTGTGGTACTGAACAACCCCTGAAAAGAATAAGAGTGGAGATCCAGGGTCCCCTACCCATTACACCACATGAAAACAAGTATGTTTTTGTAGTGCTGACTTTTTCCAAGTGGGCCAAAGTATACCCTTTCCCTGATCAGGAGTCTCAAACTGTGGCAAAGGTGTTTGTTGAGAAAATTGTGTGCAACCATGGTCCACCTCAATCCCTCCACACTGACCATGGGGATAAATTTTTGATCTCAACTATTTCATCATGTATGTCACCTTTTGGAAATAAAAAAAACATGCACAACAACAAACCACTTTCAGTTGGATGGACTAGTAGACCAGTTCAGCCGTACTCTGGTAAACATACTGTCCTCCCTAGTCAAAAACTATCAGACAGAGTGGAATGAAATACTCCCTTACATCATGATGGCCTACCAGAGCAGTGTGCAGTCATCTATGGAATATGTATCATATATGGTGTCGTTTGGGCAGGAAATTTGCCTACCTGTTAATGTTGTCTCTGGAATAAATGTATTGGAAGAATGTAACAACCCATCTGAGTATATTACAGAAGTGGCAGAATACCTAAGTTCAGTTAGCCAACCTGTTTCATAGATTTCATAGACATTTGGGCTGGAAGGGATTGAGTCCAGCCCCCTTCCCCATGGGCAGGAAGTCAGCAGGGATCATAGGAAGATAAGCAGCCAAATGTGTCTTGAAGGCATTCAAAGTGGGTGCTTGAACTGCCTCTGGTGGCAGTCTATTCCAAACCTTGGAGGCTTGGACAGTAAAGTTCTTCCTATGTCCAGCCTGAATTGGTTGCGGTGGAGTTTGACCGTTCGATCTCGTCATCCCTTGGGGCGCTCTGGTGAACAGACATTCCCCCAGATCCTGATGAGCACCCCTGGTAAACTTATAGGAGGCCACCAGATCACCCCTGAGCCTGCGCTTTTCTAGGCTGAAGAGTCCTATGGCTTCTCATCATAAGGTCTGTTTTCCTAACCTCTGATCACGTGTGTGGCTCTCCTCTGCACTCTCTCAAGCTTCTCCACATCCTTTTTGAATTGTGGAGCCCAAAACTAGACACAGTACTCCAGCTGCGTCCTCACCCAGGCCAAGTACAATGGGACAATGAAATCCCAGGATTTACTTGAGAAGCATCTATAGATGCAAGCCAGCGTTTTGTTCACTTTACTAGCCACAGCATCACATTGAAGACTCATGTTTATCTTGTGGTCAATCATGATCCCCAAGTCCCTTTCATCTGTAGTACTAATCAGTGTAGCACTGCGAAGCTATAAGCATGCTGCAGGTTTTTCCTCCCAAAGTGGAGAACCTTGCATTTTTCGGTGTTGAACACCATCAGGTTCTCATCTGCCCATTTCATGAGCCTGTCAAGATCTGCCTGGATCACCCGCCTGTCCTCAGGTGTAGATGCTTTATCCCAGAGTTTGGTGTTCTCAGCAAACTTGGCCAGTCCACTTCTGATGCCAATCCTGTCCACATCATTGATGAAGATGTTAAACAGTATAGGGCCTAGGGCAGAGCCTTGAGGGACCCCACTGGTGACCACGCACCAAGACGATTGGCTTCCGTCAACCACCACCCTCTGGGTCCTACTGTGGAACCAATTCCCCAGCCAGTGGATTGTGGTGAGGTCGAGGCCTCAGTTAGCCAGTTTTGCCAAGAGGTGATCATGGGATACCAGATCAAAGGTTTTTTAAAGTCAAGATATATGACATCAATCTCTTCCCCCTTGTCCAGGTGATGGGTCACCTGGTCGTAAAAGGAAGATTGGTCAAGCAAGACCTACCTGCAGCAAATCCATGCTGGGTATCCCTCAGGATATTGCCTTCAGCTAGTCTGTTAAGGATGGCCTGTTTGATAATCTTTTCCAAGACCTTCTCCTGAATAGAGGTCAGGCTGATGGGCCTGTAGTTTGCCAGATCTACTTTCCTTCCTTTCTTGAAGATTGGCACGACATTGGCCTTCTTCCAATCTTCGGGCACTTCACCAGAGCGCCAGGAGTTCTCAAAGATCCATGCCAGGGGCTGAGCTATGATGCTTGCCAGCTCCTTGAGTACCACTGCAAAACATCAGGATATAGCCACACAAAGGCAAAAAGAGTACTATAACCTCAGGGTCACCATCCAAGTGTATGAGCTCAGAGAGTTGCTGTGGCTACAGAACCAAATCAGGAGGCAGGGTCAGTGTCAAAAGCTATGTAAGAATCTCAGTGGCCCCTATACAGTCATCAGGAAATTGTCTGAGGTATTATATAAGCTGGCAAGCAGGCCCAGAAGACAAAGATCAGTAGTAGTAGTCTATAATCAGATAAAACTATGTGTGTTCACAGGACAAAAACATTGGCCTGACAAGGGAGCTAGGGAGGCCTGCTTGTCAAGAATCAAGTTGTGGACAGGGGTTCATAAGAGAATGGTCACCAACATAGCCCCCATTTGGGCCACTAGAGTGCTGCCGGAGAATGGTTATGAATAAAAAAATCACAGGGTGGGATTCACAGCCTGATGGAAATAAAAATAGTAAAACAAACAAGTACGGGGGGGAGATCGGGACTGAATAAAACAGGGTATTCAAGACCTATGAAAGCCAGTGTGGGGGGCACACTCCTAAATCTCCAGGTAAACCACAGTGAGAGTGAAGACCTCCCAGGTAGCTTAGGGACTACGTGGTGTAACTTTAGTTATATATGAACACCTATCCAGTTAAAAGAGTGGTAATGTAATGTAATGTGAATGTAATGTGATATGTGACATCAGGGTAGTGGTGGGGGCAGTCTGCAGATCTGTGCTGATTAAATTTGGACTATAACCCCCAGAAGCCCCCAGGTGCCTGGGGTCAAAGGACAAAGGCAAGAGGACACCAAGAGAATGGTGGCCAAACTGAAGCTCTCTGAGGCAAGGGTTGGCCAGGCTGTGGACTGAAGAAGCTGGTCTCAAACTTGGGAGCCAGTGCAGAGTGCGTTTAAGCACTCTTGGGACTAAAGGCTGGTTTGGGGAGACTTCCAGAGGCATGGGGAGGAGGGGAACTTAAGGTGCTGAGCATATGTTACCACAGTATTAATGTCTATTTACTTGCTACCTGTTCCCCCCATTTGGCCCACTGGCTTGTGACCCTAACCTCTAGAATTCTAATATTATAAAAGCCTTAGTCTCTCTGTCCGTAACGCTTTATTCACACTCTGATTGCCTGACGGAAACAGCCAATCACAGTGCTCCACAAGCATTCGACAGGGGATGGCGCGGTGGAGTGCCACCATGACAGCAAAGTGGCAGCAAGGACTGTTCGGAGCGTGGGGGAGGCAAGGCCAGCACCACTGGCCTTAGCTCCCCCGCCCTGCTCCCTGTAAGCAGCGCCTAGAACCAGACAGAGCATGGGGGAGCGATGCCAAGAACAAGAAGCAGGGGCGGAGCCAGACGTGGGGGGACACAGAGCTACTGGACCCTGACAAAAGCCATCGGGGGGGAGGGGAGGAAAGGGGGAGACGGTGGTGGCACACTGCCACCCTACGACAACAGCCCCAAAGGGGGGAGGGGGGGTTGGAATTGGGCCTGGCCCCGAAGAGAAGCGGAGCTGGGGCCAAACACAGGACTCTGTCCCTGCCCACCATGATGGCAGAGAGCATGCTGCTGCTGCCCCATCACCACTGGGCCCCAACAAAAGCTGGCGGGGGGTGGGGAGGGCATGGTGACAGCGCTCCACTGCCACCAGGCCCTGC
>NW_017728914.1:3057111-3075259 GCF_001723895.1 Crocodylus porosus | reverse complement strand
GGGGGAGGGGGGAACAGGGCCAGACCGGAAACACAGAGGGGTTGGGGGGTGGGGGCTGGACACAGGCCACCCGCCCTGCTTCCTCCTCCCCATCATTCTTGACAGGCAACTGGATAGTTTTTATATAAAAAACTCCCCTTTGTTTCTTGTGCCAGTTTCTGGGGCTGCAGAGTTTGGCACGCATCCACTGGGAGACAGTGCTGCCAGGTCCAGGTGTTCAAAGTACTGGCAACATGCCTAGTTACCAGCAAGACACTAGCCATCTGAAATATAGTAATGTGCCTTCAGTCACAAGGCCTCCTAGCCACAGATGCCTAGCCCTAGTGTCCCCTGCCCATTGGCATCAGGTACCTGGGGTGCTTTCTGTCAGGGCTTGCAAATCTGCTCCACTATATATTAGGTCATGCTAGTATTTCCTTTGGATATATGTCAGAATATCTCAACCCCTTTCTAGAGCAAGAGGCTTCACCAAAGAGCCCTAGGTCAGAGGCAGGAGGGTTAGTCCCAGCTCCCTAAGAGACACCTGTGCCACCCTCTCAATGGGTTTCAGCTTCCTTGATGCAGGCTAGTGGGGTCAGTCTGCTCATTGGCAGGTGTTAGAGCTGTTAGTTCTGGCAAGATTGCATTACTGTGATGAGCTTGCTGGCTCGAAAAAGGCTTCAAGCAATTGGTGGGGCATTCCCACCAATCAGATGATGGCTTGGGAGAGGCGTGCCCTGCCCCTACCCAAGGCAAGGTAAAGAGTCCAGACCTGGTTGGGGACTACACCCCACCTCTCTCCCTGCTGATTGGTCCCTCTCGAGGGGATAAAAGAACAGTGTGCCCAGCACACGGGCAGCTGCGTCAAGGGACAAAGAAGAGGATGGGCAAAGAAGAGCTGGCAAGAGCAGCTGTTGCCCTGAAGAGCCCAAAGACCTGTTCCCTGGATGGAAGAGGTGAACGGCCACATCCCCAGCCCCACCACTGAAGAGCGCGGCATCAGTGCACAGCTCAGTGCGCAGAGCAAGACCCTGGGAGCTGCACAAGGCAGCTTGGGTTTCCAGCTCAGTCGGTGCACAAGCAGTACACAGAGTGAGATCCTGGGAGCTGCAAGCGGCAGCTTGAGTCTCCAACCCCTGGCACGAGGCCAGGAGTCAGTGCAGATAGCACTGCATGGAGGATCCAGGAATGGACTGAGATCCTGCGAGCCGACCAGTGGCTCAGGTCTCCAACCCCTGGCATAAGGCCAGGAACACAGTGCATGGGTCAGTGCACAGAGCATCTGGGATTGGATCCAGGCCTATAAGCTGCTCAAGGCGATTTGGGTCCCCCCAGCTCCGGGCATGTAGCCAGGAATACAGTGCACAGGTCTGGGATTGGGCCAAGATCCTGGGGCCACACAAGGTGGCATGGGTCTCCAACCCACAGCATAAGGCAGGGCCAGCAGTGCACAGAGGGTACACAGGGCAACGAGTGAGCGAATGGCTGGGAGAGCCCAGAATAACTGCAGGTCCCCTGCTGGAGGAGGAGATTCCTCACCCCAGGGCCCTGGAGTTCTGAGTTAGTGGGGAAGGGGATTCCCACAGGGGAAGAAGGATTTTCCCCCCTCACCCTCCGGAGACTAACCTCTTGAGAGAAAACCCTGAAGGGGTAGGGGCTCCCTGGGTTTTAGAGATTTTTTTTCATCAGGTGATATCCTGACTGGGGCAAGGAAGGCCAGAAGGGCACTGGAATACCACCCCCACCCTGTCACTGGGGCACAGCCACTACTCCAGGTCAGCCTGGGCCCTGGTGTCCCTTAAAGACTTAAGGCACACCTTCATGCGCCTTATATTTTGTGTCAGGGCCTCATATTTTGTGTATTTGCATTTTATGTTTGTGAGTTGGTATTTTAATACAGGTTAATATTGCCTGCTCTTTATTTTTTGTTCTGGTTTACTTATTTATATCCTGAGTGGGGGGAGGTAAAGGAGTGTACATATACAGGCATACCTCGGAGATATTGCGGGTTCGGTTCCAGACCACCGCAATAAAGCAAATATCGCAATAAAGCGAGTCACACAAATTTTTTGGTTTCCCAGTGCATATAAAAGTTATGTTTACACTATACTGTAGTCTATTAAGTGTGCAATAGCATTATGTCTAAAAAACAATGTACATACCTTAATTAAAAAATACTTTATTGCTAAAAAATGCTAACCATCATCTGAGCCAAACGGCGCCGATGGAAAAATGGCACCGATAGACTTGCTCAACACAGGGTTGCCACAAACCTTCAATTTGTAAAAGCGCAATATCTGCGAAGCGCAATAAAGCGAAGCGCAATAAAACAAGGTATGCCTGTATTGCATATAGTTCCGTTTTTTATATATATATATATATATATATATTCCTTCCTATGGTTTATTGTATTAATAAATTTGTATATAGTTAAGCTCAAATTTGTATATGGTTAAGCCTGGCTTGGCTTTATAGGGGAAGGAAGGAAACTGCATGCAGCCAGCAGTTTCACCCCACAGCATACCTGCCCTGCTAACCTGCAACTGGAGAGGAGCATACATAACTAGGTACTACCCAGGTTACACTAACAAAAACTCCCATGTAAACAGTAGTCAAGACTAGCACAGCAGTGCTCCCTTTAGCCCCATGGGTAGCCTTCAACATCTGTGGACCGGGCAAAGCAAAAGGGCCAGGAGGCGAAAGGCTCTGGAGGACTTCCCTCCTGTTCACATACAGCGTCTTGCCCAGCAGCCCTTCCAAGGCAGTCCATTCACGCCATGTCCTATGCAGCAGTCCCCCTTTTCCCCATGGGCTACTAGTTCCTGCTTCATCATCACAAGGAGCCCAGAGTACCAGGGGAGCAGGCCTGGGCAGTCCTTTACCTCCATGTCAGCCCTTCTGTGTTCCATGCAGATCAGAGCTACCCCGCACCACCCCAATCCTACTGGTGCTCTTCTCTTCAAGTACTGAGCCAGCCTCACTGCTGGGAGGTGACAGGATTACAGGGCAAGAAGCCAAGGTATGTCTGGCTCCTTTGCCCAACTGCTGCTGTGCTGATCCTGATCCTAAACCTGATTCTAGGGAAAATGAGCCCAGCAGTTACCTGGAAGACTAGCACTCAGCAGGGTGAAGTACTGTTATTGGAACTGACTTTCCAGCACAGTGTTGAAGCATTTGCATGTGTTACCTGGCCAGCTGTAGCTGCCAGCCCTGTAGCAGCCAGGTGTTCACTCCCTGATCTCCAGAGGGGTGCCTTTGCCCTTGTTGTGGAGTTATGAACTTTGCAAAAGGTGCCCAGGAAAACACTCGGAGGAGCGCAGTATAGTGCAGCTGCTGTCCCAGCCATGGCCTCCAGGGAGCACAACAGCTGCTTCTGAGCCAGAGTGAAACACTGGGATGAAGCCCATAGAAATGGCTACATTTCCCAGCAGCACAATGACCACACCCTGGCTGGGACCCCTACACATCCCCACCACCCACAGGGCCCCATATGCCCCAGTGGGAGCACAACAACCCCTCTAAAGTCCTCCACATCCCAAAAGGTCCCAATGTCCCCCATTCTTAAGCCATGAACACCACAGAAAGAGCAGTATGTGCTCAAGGGACTATGAATAAGACCTGGATTTTTTTGTGATGGATGGAATCAGTGATAATAAAGCCTCTTCCTCTGGAACCATGCCTTGAAACAGATCTAGGAAGCTGTGGAGGAGTGTAACAGAAGGTCCTTGAACCCTGTTACTGGAAACAAGTGCAGTGTTACACGATCAGGTTATGGGATGCAGCTTGCAGTGTTTTTAACTGCAAAGCTGTGAGCTTGTTAGCAAGAGAGACAGGCAGCAGGTGCAGGCTGTAAAGAGGCTGGCCAAAGCAATAAGCCTGCGAAGTGGGGGAAACAGTAAACTCCTGAGCCTAGCACAGAGGGAAGGATTCTGAGAGGGTGTTCAAGCCCCAGAGCACTATGCAGAGGGGGTGAGAGCCCTGAGAGATGGTGCAGAATGGAGGACAACACTAAAACCCACACCCTGGTTACCTAAAGAGAGTCTCCCACTAACATCAGAAGTTGTAACAGGAGAGAGTGAAGGAGATGACCTGTTGCTGAGAGGGGGAGGGGGAAGGGGAAGGGGAAGGGGAAGTAGGGAGGTGCAAACTGCCTAAGCCAGCCTCAGCGGGCTGCTAGAGGGCTCCAAATGACATGAAGAAACTAAGACCTATTATGGGACCCAAAGGTGGTCTCCCACATCTGTGGAAAGTATGCACAGGGGACATAACACTATTTCGTGGCCTGAGTTCTGCCTGCTAGCAGATACACTTTTATTCATGAAATTCAAACCCTAATCCAAACCGTCCATTGGGAAGAATGGGGGTCTCCCTTGGGGAAGGTGAACCAACACATGTCTGCTTGTTGGACAGGATTCAGAAAAGAGAAACAGTTCCTGGCTGATGAATTAGCACAGCATCATGGGACCAGAGAAGATTGGGCCTTGACAGCTTCCTGCCAGCATGTGGAGGGCTTAACCACCAGTGGGCGGAAGGGCTGTGGCTAAGAAGCCAGACTGGCCCAAGCCTCTAAATCAGTGGTTTTCAACCTTTTGAGACTCAAGGCACACCTTAGAAAATGCTACCTCTTAATTTTCTTTTTTTCCAAACAGAAAAATAATAAAGCATTTTTTTTCTGTTGCTCAGACCTCAGAAAGACCACAGAAAGACTTTTTCTATTTCAAATCTCTGGGTTTATCTTGTGAATCATATTTGCAGACCTAACAGTTGTTGCACCCTGGCTGAAAATCACTGCTGTGAATGCAGATGTCAGGGGCCAGTCCAGTCCAGCCTAAGTCCCCAGAGCAGACTTACAGAACACAATGCTCTTTATCACCTAGCCTGTGAAATCAGGATCATAGGAAGTGCTACTCCTCTTCCCCTTCCAGGGAGCAAGGAAAGCAGGCATGTGCTGAGAGTAGCTGCCAGTGGAAACAGACCAGTCTCAGGGCTGCCACTCTCAAGCCAGGTGACTGCGCCTGCCATCATTGCATGCACAGGTCCAGAGGAAGGCTCCTGATAGCCAAGTGATACACTAACACCTGCCCTACCACAGGAATTGGCCTCTGTGGTGAGAAATATCTTTGCCCTGACTGAAATTTTCAGGGGGAAGAAAGAAAGGAGTGAGTGGGAAGACAGTGCTATCATAAAGAGCCAGGCATGAGGCTCTTCAGAGGGCAGAGACAGTACTCACTCTGGTAGCAGGGGTTTTGCCATGAGCTTCCAGGAAGTTCCAGGAGCAGGGCAGATGTAGGTTGAAGGGACAGTGCTTGTCCATAAGTGGTCTGAGAACTCAGCACAAGAAAACCAGATGGAGATGAGTTTCTTAGGGTCTTCTCCACTGTCTCCACCTCTGAAGAGAAGGCACAACTCTTCGAATCATAGAAAAGTAGAACTGGAAAGGACTCCCCGAGGTCATGAAGTCTAAGTAACTGCTCAAGTCAGTATCATCCCTAACTTACTGTTTAACCTAGATTTTTAAAAAGTGTGTGAGCAACTCCCAGACACAATGCCCCAAATAACAGAAACCCCCTGACTTGCCACAGCCAAATCTGGGGAAAGAGGGTTTTGATGTCTATTGCCCAACTCTTTGGCAGCATGAGAAAGGTCTGCGTCCACTTGCATGTGGCTTTTGCTCCAGGACCTCATGTGCTACTGTAAGAAAGATCTATAAGCAGGCCCTTTGCCAAGGAAGGCCCATCAAACACACTTTACCACCAAGTCCCAACTATTCCTCGAGGGACCTCAGCTCATTTTTAGAAGCTACTGAATTCTGGGTAGCTCCAACAGTATCTCTTGTCTGGGTCCCCTGGCATTGGTAGTGCCAGATGGAGTGTGATGACAGCACTGAGGAATGGTATGTGGATAAAAGATGTCCACAGTGAATGCAGTGCTAAGCAGACAGCTGCTCATGGTGACACAGCCCCTACCTTGTTTGGAAGTGGGGTGAAGGACCCCATGGTCCTTTACCCTGAGAATATCTTGCTGGTAGCTTTAGGCTGCAGTGGGCTCAAGCCAGATTGGTCTCCAAGCCATTACTTCAGCCTGGCATGCTCCAGGTTTCATACTGTGTAGAAACCTATGGAGCTATGTCACTTTAAGCAGTGAAGGTTTCCTCCTCCCCAGGCTGAACTGTTAGCAAGACCATCCTATCTATCTTGCTACCTTGCTGGGGCATCCTTCAGCATTTAATGAAGCAGGGCTGCAGCTTGCTCTGTTTTGTTTGTTCTATGCTTCACAGAGCAGCTTCTCCCAGCCTCCAGCTCTTAGAAGCTCAGCACTTAAACCCATCTGGTGACAGCATCTCTACACACAGTAGTGCCCCTGCTCTGGAGAGCTCTAGCATACTCACAGAAAAGCAACCAGCAATTAGAGCCCTGGGGGGTGCGGTTAGTGGCCCAAGTTGACTTTACCCTTCCTCAGCAGCACTCCTCAGGCATCCTAGGCCCTTGCACTCAGAGCTGGGTACTGCTTCTGCCCCAGGTCCAGGACCCTTTCTCCTCAGAGTCAGAAGCAGGGTCTGTGGGCAGCCAGTGCCCCAGGCAGAAACCAACTAAGGGGGAACTCCCTCTGACCTATCCTCTTACCTTCCTGTTGTGCCCTCCTGCATACAGCCTGCCCTGTCCCCTCCCTTCTGCCTGGCCCTGCCTTCTCAGAGCCCCTGCTTCATATGATTTCCCCTACTTCACTGACCAGAATATGCCTTAGAAGCTACAGCAGCCCATGAGCCCCTGACACAGGACTCAAAGCAAAATGCTATGAAGGCACAACACACTGGCACTGATGCCCATTTAACGTGAAAGTAAAATTAGCATGGGGTTGTGGCACTCACCAGGGTAACACCATTGACTCCTGCTAAGCTCAAGCAGTTCAGAAGAGGCCCTGTGCCCATCAGCATGAGAGCCTGCCCTGCCCCCAACTGCATCCCATCCTGCCCAAACCTTAGATTGTACACCACTGGGTTAGGTTGCATCTGTCCCGCCAACTGGAAGAGGTTCCCCCTGTGGGCAATTTTGTGGACCGGGATGGTGAGGGGAAGGACTGGGCAATCCAGCAACAGCTGATCTCTGTGACCGATCCCTGCAATCACTGCAGCCACTCCCAGGAACGGCTGCGGCCACTTCTGGGAGCAAGAGCTGGCCAATCACTGCAACTGCTCCCAGAAGTGGCCGCACCCACTCCTGGAAGTGGGTGCAGCGAGCACAGTTATCGGCTGGTGCTTGCTGGGGGGCACCAGCACACCCACCTGCCTCCTGCCCATCACCTAAGTGGCGAGTGTGGCCAATCAGGGGGTTCACGTGCACCCCCTATGCATTGCCACTCGATGGGGTACTACTGCCTGTGGCACAAGGCCACCTCTGTTTCTCCCCAGAAACTCTGCTCTGACAATTTGGGTAAGATGGGCCCTGCAGAGGGTACACACCTTACCCTATCTCTTTAGATAACCTGAGCTGGATACAATTCCTGATGGAGCGGGGAAACCTACTCTCTCTGCCTACACTAGCATCACATACCTGGGTGAGGGGCTTGGAATCCCTGGGGAGCTAGGAACTGCCAGGCTGCCCAGCAACTAGTGATGCATTTCAAATTGGTTGGCTGACAGCCAACAGGTGCTGGCCTCCTTTGGACCAGGTAAATGAGGTCATAAGGGCTATATAAGTTAAGGACTGCCCAGGAGGAGGGGGCAGCAGTCATGAGGAAGACTCAGAGAGAGAAAAGAGCTGGACCATCTGAAACTTGCTCTCTCAAAACTCATGATCAAGGAACTGCCTGCCTCCAGAGGGACTCTCCACCTGCCTCTGGATGATACTTGTGAGTAAGCTACCTGAGATCTAACTAGATATATAGCTTGCAGTAACTCACATGCATGATCAAAGGCTACCCAGCCATGCCAGTTTGCTCTGTGGGATTTCTCTGATATTGCTCTACCCTGTACCCTATTCCAACCCTACCCCTTGTAACCAATAAAGTTCTCCTTTGTACCTAGCGTGGAAGATTTATTGGGAGTGGGTCTAGATTATGCCTTGGGGTCCCCTTGGTTTGGCTGACTAAGGGAGACCACTACTTGGGATGCCTCCCTCAGTCAGAAGCACAAGTTCTTGAAGTGAATCAAGTACCCTCAAGGGCTACTAGGCCTGTATTTCACAGGGTGCACAGAGCCAGAATCAAGCCCATCCCTGGGTGGTGGCAGTATTACTCCCAGGCTAGTGGGAGTGCTCCAAGAAGGGGGTCGGCTAGACGTGAGGCGCCCCCAGGGAAGTACTTGGAGCCCGGAAGGTGGTCGGGCACAGTGAGGTGGGTAGCTCAATGCAGGAGCGCCTTCTACTGGCCCACCACACTGCCCACAGGAAAAGGACAAGACCGGGGGTGAGGAGCAGAGAGAGAGAGAACATCCAATCAAGACCACAAGAGGCAGACACCAGGGGAAGCAGGGATGAAGTGGGGTCTGAGGAGAGGAATGCATGGCAGGAGGCTGAGGACTGGAAGGAGTAATTATGCCGACATGGGGCGTGGAACCTCCCAGCCCTTGTGAAAGTCTCTTTGCACTCCCTATAAGGTGCCGCTGCTTGTGCCCACATCCAGTATTTCCCCCATCCCAGGTGTCAGGGCAGGAGATGTGTACAGTGTTTCAAGGACAGAGATGGGAGCAGCCTGGGTGAGGTTTGGCAGCCCCTCCTCACACAGCACTATATATGTGTCTGCATCTTGCAGTCTGGTTGCTAACTCAAACCTGCACTTCAGTTTGCCATCTGTCTCCCTGCCCACCTGCTTCCTGATGCTCTTAGCTCTGTTAGCATTACACAACAAGCTGGTCTGTAAGCAGCTCTCAGGGCAGCACCACACATGCAGCCAAGCCACTGCCTAAGCTGCTTCCAGCTCCCTCTTGTTCTGCTGCTTCATCCATTAATTGCGGCTCACAATGCATGGTATAAACTGCTGCCTGTAATCCCTGGAAGTTCTAGGAGACTCAGCTTGTCTTTGCCAGGTCACACTTGTTGAAGCCAGGGCTAACTACAGCCCCCCCTTCACTGCCACAGCCTCCCTGCAGGGGGCACAGCTGTGCAGCAGCAGGTTCCTCTACTGGCAGCCCTGTGCTGCCCTTCTCTCATTCCCGCTCCCTGGCTTTCCCAAGTGGGCACTCACAGAGGAGCGTTCACACAGGAGTGCATGTGATCAGTCAGCTCCAGCAATTAACTGGCTGCAGCAGGTCCCCTGGTGCTGCCACGTCAATATTCCATTAGCCAGGAGACCCATCCATTATCTGCAATTGGACAGGCCCAAAAAGCTGGGGGCACTGAGCCCCTCTCCAGGATTAGGTTTTCAGTTTGACTGTGGTGCTGAGGCACCATCTGTCTTTCCCTAAATTGAGAGAAGAAACTGGCTTCCTCCCAAGCCTCATTACTGCAGCAGGTTCACGTAAACCAAGCCCCATCAAAGGGAGTCCACGCATCAGATTTCTGCCAGTGTGCATACAGTGGAGGAGCCCAGGATGGAGGGGGAAAAAGAGACAGGTAATTGCAAAGCCAGGCAAGGATCTTTCCACAGGGATTGGCTGCACCCAGGCTGGTGGGCCTGGGGCTTTCCTCACAGTCTCCCTGGCAGAGGAAGGAGTTCAGCAACTGTCACTCAGTAAAGACTGGGTCTAGCTGAAATGGTCCCTAGTACCTGTAGCCTACACAGAGTTCTCTTCCTCTTACCCTGTGTGATCAAGATCCCAGTTCAGACCTGGTGTTCCCTGGGAGCCCCAAAGCACAGACTATGTCAATGGAACAGCATAACCTGAGCACACCCATGTGGGACAAGTCTGGCACCACACAGAGCATACATGGGAGTCTCCAAAGCATGAGGATAAGCAAGTTGCAGCTAAGCATGCACAAGCTGCTATTTAGCTCCAGAGTAAGGCATCTGGCACAACCCCAGGACAGGGGTTGTCAGTGAGCTGGGACACTCCATCCCCCTCCCCCACCCCACCCCTGCTAGCTGCTCTATGACATTGATCTCACAAGGCAGCATTGTGGGTGCTCCCAGTGCTGGGTTCCACAAGCTCCAGTCCTCACTGGCCCCCAAGCCAGACCCTCTTCCCAGAGTGTAATCAAAGTGAGGCTGCCAGAGACAAAGGACCATTACCCTCAGCACAAGGACTCCCTGGCAGCAGGAGAAGATCCCCCTACAGTTCAGGCTTACGCTCGGAGCAGCACAGTGCAGGTGAAATGTACCTCTGCTTTCTAGGACTCCTCAGGCCAAGTGCTAGGGCACTCTCCCACAACACCTCTTTCACAGAATCCATTCAAGCCTGGTCTGCAGATCCCCAGCCACAGCTTAGCTTCCCTGTCCAGAGCTGAGGCTGGCTAGCACTCAAGCATCAACCCAGACCCCCTGCTCTACCTCATAACCTTTGCTCTCATATAATGCCTCCCTGCCTGGCAATAGCAAAACTACAGTCCCCCATGCTGACTTGTGAGGAGGTGGGGGTAGAAAAATATAAGCTGCCACACAACCACAGCAATGGCACTGTGGCAGCCAGAAATCACTGCTTCCTCCCTTCTGGCCTGGGTGTCAAAGTGTCTTGTTATGCCTCTGCAACCTGGTTCTGCTACTCCCTCCCAAGCCCCTATTATAAGGGGCACTGAGAGGTTTTCACAGCATTTCCACTTGTTCCTTGATTTATTTTCTGGTCAAGAGCAAAGTTCCTACCCCACTTGCCCAGGCCCCCCATGGTGCTGTGCTGTTGTTAAAACAGTTGATTAGGGACTAACCTGACATGCGCAGTGGAGGCAGACATACCATTGCAACCAAGGAGGAAGAGCACAAACAGTTCCTAATCTGTTAATTTATTGTGCTGCTGCGTACTGCACTAGCCAATAACTTTGAAATGATGTGAAGATTTGCAGCCAACCCCTCTCATAAAGAGATTTAGGAGGGTGAAGGAAATAATTAAACATCCCTTCCCTAAGTATTGACTTCCAACTGAATGGGAAAAATAACTGCATTTCTCATAGCCCTCCTAAATCACCTGGCCTTCCAGGCTGGAGCTCCAGGAATTGGGACCCTAGTTTGACCATAGCTGCAGGCAGGTTGAGACATATGAGCCCCTGCAGGTGACTGTAGAAAGGACCTTTGCTTGCTGCTGAATATATGAAACCCACCTCCCCTAGTGCTGAGAACTGTCCAGAAAGGCAATCCTTCAGGAGCAGCAGTCAAGCTGCTGCAGGCCTGTAGCAAGGGCCAGGGCCGGATTACCCCTTTAGGCTAGGGACAGACATTCAAAAAGCCTAAGCCTGAATTCATTCAATCTTTGCAAATTAATCTTTGCAGGACTCTCTCATTAGGGATGTCTGCCTGCATGGTCTCAGGCTTTTCCCCACTGGCTGCTCAAGGGGCAGGAGTGTTACTAGCCCCCAACCCTGGGCTAGCACTCTGAGACAAGTGGGGGGTGTGCAGTGCATGCATCTATTGATGATAGGGAGCTTTTCAGTCTCTCTCCCTGCTTTGTTATACTGTCTGCAGCAAATTGACAGGTGAGTAAGCCAGGGAGAGGGGGGAAGGGGCGGTGCTGATAAGTCTTTATCACCCAATTAGGAAAACAATAGCCTCTCTCCACATTACTTCCAACTTCTTAAACATCTTACTGACTGACCTGTTCGTTAGCTGCAGAAGCCCTAAGTGGTCACTGTTTTGTCTGCCTATCCCAGTGAAATTGGAGACACACACAGACGCCTCTCATTAGCTAGCATACCACATGCTGGCTACAGTCCATGCTGTGTTAGAGATGAGGAAGTGAATCTCTGCTTAAACAGCAAATGGTGAGAGGGGGATATGGGGAAGCCAGCAGACCCTGCTGTGCCTGCAAGTCTGTACCAAGCTCCAGCCAGGGAGCAGGGGGGAGGGGCCAGCTTTGCTGTGGAGCAGAGAGCCCCGCCCAACCCAGAGAGCATGCTGGGTTACTAGGGGTGTCTGATTTAGCTTAAACCAGCAAGGGGTCTGGGACAGACATTGCATAAACTGGTTTGAGCCAAATCAGTTAAGTCTGATACATTCAACCAGGTTTTTCTCAAACTGGTTTCAGCCATTCTCAGACTGGTTTATGTGCACTGAACACCTGTTTTGTTACAGGTTTAAAGCAGTTTCTGATCACTTAAACTGGTTTATGTATAATGTCTGTCCCCAGCTCTAGTGGGCCCTAGGACAAACAAACTTGTGGGCCCCTACTTAATGCTGTATATTTACATTACCTTTTTCGCTCAATAATTATAATATGTAAAAAAACACAACTGGGTGCTCCTTCTTCACTTAGGGCCCTAGGCATGTGCCTAGTTGCCTTCGTGTTAATCCAGCCCTGCCCAGGATGCAAGAGGTTTTAGTCAGCCTGCTGGTCCCACCCTCTCCCTCTGCTAAGTGGGTGCATTGGAAGTGCTCGGAGGCAAGGCTGAACTTTTCCAAGCCTTGAGAGGCTCAGGTACAGAGGGAGAGAAAGCACAGCATTCATTGACCTGGTGGCACCTGGCACTCTTTCTGTGGAGAGACTGAGCCTGTGGAGGCCTTTCTCTGCCCTGCTTGCGCTGGATTTGGCTTGTAAACAGTCTCTCCAGAACCATGTGCCAGGTCATGTAGAAGCTGCTAGGGTGGGAGGAAGGGGCAGTGGGTATAGAAAGCGATAAGCGTAAAGTACAAGGAGCTAGTGGACAATGGGGCATGTGAAATACGAGGCCAGCTGCTGCCAGAACATCCCTTACCTGCTTCCTATGTTGGAGTTGTTACAGGAGGAAATAAAAATAAACAAGAAAGGTTTAAGGAGAATAAAAATTAACGGGGAAATGAAGTGCAGGCTGGCTGGGTTTTTCCATGTTATGTGGCTTTGCTTTTTTTTTAAGTCCTCTCCTTCACAAGCTTTAATTAGCGATTCCGCCTCAGCTGACACAGCAGCTTGGGCAGTCACGCCCCAGCGCAATTAAAGCAAAGTCGTGTGAGCACCTGACATGCCAGAATCAAACTAGCTTCATCAAGACAACGTAGAGACATGTCAAATATGCTTACTATTCAAATGAAGATGAATATCAAAGAGGAGAGAGAGAGAGCCTGGCAGAGAGGCCAACAGAGAGGCAGAGAAGCAGGGAGAGAGAATTAGGAGACAAGTAAAGAGGGAGAGAGGGAAAGATACAGAGGGAGAAAGAAATAGGTACAGGGCAAGCCAAGCAGCTGAGCCTGCTAGTGGAGGTGGGGAAGGATCATGGCAGGGGAAGGGGGGGAAAGCAGGAGGCGAGTGGCAGAGAAAGAGGCGAGGAGAGGGTTTAGGGAGATTAGAGGAGGAAGCTTAAGAAGAGGCCTTTGAAGAACAGCAAAATGCTGTTTTAGAAGAGTGGAAAACACCCCCCTCCCATCTGCATTGCTTGCTTCCTCTCTTGCCATCAGGGTATTTGAAGCAAACAGGCTTCCCACAGCCGAACCACTTCACCATCTTCACCCCTGGCTTCCCATACTCTCCACACAGTCCCAAGCAGGGGGTCAGGCTGAAGCCATTCTGACCTCCCCAAGAAGTGCAAGCCAGCCCTATGAGACAGTGGTCCAAGACACACTAGGACATGGCATTGCTGTCCCCAGAACAGCTGGGGGGTGTGGGGGGTGTACACATGTGGAGAGGGGCTGTGCACATGCTAGAGATTTCTATACCTGCTATTGTTTGCTGGGGAATTGTGTGCATGCTAGTGGGCATGCATGTGTGATGGAGAGTTGTGTGAAAGTTAGTACATGTGTTACACAACTCTGCATATTTTTATATATACAGTATATGTGTGCTGAAGAGTCAAGCCCATATTATTATTGGTGTGCTGCACAGTTGTGTATATGTGTGTGCATGTGCACACACTGGTGAGTTGTATGTGTACTGTAGAACTGTGCATGTTATTTTACACGTGCTGAAGAGTCATGTGCCTGTTACTGAGTTTCTTGGATAGTAGTGTGTATGTGTACAAGAGAGTTGTGTGCATGTTAGTGTATGTATGCATGCTAAAGAGCTCTGCATGTGTGTGCACTAGAGAATTATGTTAGTATGTTAGTGTGTAGTCTGAAAAGCTGTATGCATATTAATGTGTGTATATGCTGGAAAGCTATATGTACGTAACTGTGTGTGTATGCATGCATGAATGTATATACTCACATGTACACTGGGCAGCTACAAACAGGGTGCTGAACATGCCTGTCTAGAGATCCTGAGTGAGAGCTGGACCTACGTCCTTTAATACACTTACTGACACAGTAAATCACATAAACCCAGCAGTCAGCTGGGCTCTCAGGGCTGGGAGTTAAGCCTGTTTTAAGCCTGCAGGGACAATATTCCTCATTTGAGTTCCTTCTACTGCAGTTTAGAACCCACCCACACAGCAGTTGCATGCTGAGCCACACACCCCCACACCTAGCCCTGCCCAAGGCCTGTCCTCCCCACTAAGACCCAGCCCTCACTCCTCCCAGCACGAATAGGCATTAGTCACCCTAGCACAGTTATGCACGTAGCAACATGCACACAACACAGCCACCTACTCACCACCCCATCACTGTGTACATACCAATATGTGCATAACATAATTGTTGATCACCCCAGCACCACTACACAGTAATGCAGCATGAACACATCTGTCACCTAACCCTAGTACATAAACAGACAGACACACAGTACAACCCAGTTCTCACACCAGCGCCATTAGACATGCACCAGTACAACTGACTGCTTGTCACCTTGACACCATTACACGCACAGAGATAGGTTCATAGTGCTACCAGTAAGCAGAGTTCATAGTATTGTCCCAACAAGGTTATACACCAGGAAACATAGCACAACCATATGTCCATCACCCAAACATGATTACATGCACACTGACACAACACACACAACCATCCATGTATTACTACAAGACTGCAATGCATGCAGCATACCTTCCAATACCACCTACCATCATATCACACTCACTGAGAGGTGAATGCAACTGCTGCCCATTTATCACTTCAACAGTATTGCATATACAGTGACATGCACAATACTCTACCACCTATTTGTCACCCAAACACATTCCATGCATACCAGCAAGGACATAATACAACTGCCCACTCATAATCCTACACCAAGGGTGTCACCAGATCTGGCCTGTGGAGCCCTAACCTTGGCTCAAAGATTGCTGGACCAGCAACACATGGCATCGATGTGCCATCCTGGCTCCAGCTCCAGGGCTGGTCTTGATCAGGCTATGCCAGATCCAACATGTAGGACCAGCCTGGCAGGGCACAAGAGAATATACATGTCCTATGTCAGTCCCCTGTGCAGTGCCTTCAGTGCCAGGTCCAATATGTGTGGCACATGCAGTATGAGCTGGCCCTAGGGCTCACTGTGCACATGGCATACGAGGCCAACACAGGGTACATGCTCCCCATGGCACATGGGCTGGACCCAGCACTGCAGATGGCACAGGTGTCCACAGCATAGACTGCAGGCAACAGCCTGGACTGACTCTCTGTGCTGCCCACAGTGCCAGGTCCAGCCTGCACACTGCCCACAGTGCATACCCCTTTTTGGCCCCATGAGCCACGTGCCCAGCAAGCCTCGGGGCTGGCCCATGCTGCATTCACCACATTGCAGGGGGCCAGTTATTTCACAGAGAGCCGCTTACTGAGTTTTGCCAAGCCAACAAGGGCCACATGACAGGCAGCGGGGGTAGATAAATATTAATTTTCTAAATTTTTAGAGGCCCGAAGGGCCAGATAGAATGGACTGGCAGGTTGCATCCAGCCTGTGGGCCACATTTTGCCCACCTCTGCACCACACGGTCTGGAGTTGGCTTGGTCACTGCACAGGGAGTCAGTCCCAGTTCAAGCCAGGGACTGGCCTGGTGACCCTCATCTAGCCTTGGGGGCTGGATGAGTTTGACACCCCTGCCATATACACACATACTATAGATGCATAAGCAACTGTCTGCTCCACACTGACCCAACTGCAAACACAGCAACACAGATGAACATAGACAGAGCACAGTGACTTACGGTACTTGTCACACTGACATCATTAGACATATCCTAAAAAGCAAACAATATAATATTTCAGTAGTCATCCTGACACCATTACACACAAACATGCACAAGCACACACATCTATACACACATGTACACATACAGGCAGGTTTACATAAAATATTTTGTACCTTATTGGCACATGTGAATATTAGCTGGTGTATTTCCGCGTGCACTTGGTACATGTACTAGTGTATGTATGTGTTGTAGGTGCTGTTGCTGCACGGTCTCTGTGGCACTGTGTGGTGCTGGGTGCAAATGTGTTGTGTGGCTGGGGCTTACTCTCTATGGTACTTTTGCCTTGTGTGTCAGTGGATGTAGTTGTCCCATGTGGCTGAACATAGGTGCATGTAACCATCCCCCATGAATTGGTGTATATAGGTGTAATAAAGAACCCCTGCCCCTTTTACTAAAAGGGCTTGATTAGGTAAGGAACCAGGGGTCAGACTGATCACCTGCCCCCAGGGAAGAGAGATAGAAGGGCCAATCATGTGGCTGGAAGAAAGCTGGGCTGGGGAATGTAAACTCAGTCCCTGAGCAATCAAGGGGTAGTCTGGCCCTGCTTGCAGCAGGCAGAGGAGCCTGAGGGAAAGGAGCTGCTGGGGGAAGACATAAACCCTCACAAGTTGCCCTAGGAAGCTGCAGATGTGAGGGCTTCAATGAAAGGTAGGACCTGTGGGCAACAATTTGCCCCAAATGAGGAAGACTATCTGTTGTGAAGCAGTTGGCTTGAGTTTTGTTTTTTCATTTTGGACTTGTAACCAAAGTACCAGGTTGTGGCTATAAGGGCAGAGGAGACCATGAGCAGGGATGCCTGAGTGCACTCCCCTGCAATAGGTACCAGAAGTCAACCTGAAGGCAGAAGGGTAGAGATTACCAAGGTGAAAGTGGACCCCTAGGAAAAGGGGGGCTGCCCCCAGGGCAAGGCCGATTCCTGGAGGCTGAGGTCTTGAAGAGCTGGCCAAGGTAAAGGGTTCAGTCAGAGAGAAAAAGGAACTAAGGCTGCCACAGCTGAAACTCTGACAAGTGCCCAGAATCCTACATGAACACCCCCATAAAAGGGAAGCACCAGAAAGAAAGCAAAAGCCCTAAGGTGGGGCCAGCCTGACCGGGCAAACCAGGTCCCACGGGGTTATGCCCAGCCCCAGGGACTGCCTCCCCCCAATAACCAACAGAGAAACACCAAAGTCATGCAAGCAAGAAACTGGAGATGAGGATGCCTTCAGTCTGAAAGGGTTGAGAACCACTGGTATAGGCATTTCACATGGCTGTGTTGTTGCAAGTAGCCATCCCAAGTGGCAGTATGTCAGCACATGTAGCTGTCCCGAGCAGCTGTATCAGCATGTAGCTGTCCCATATGCCTACTGGAACATGGAACTGTCCCATGTGTACCATTGTTTCAAAGATATTCCCTACACAGTGCAGTGGGGACTACAGAGGCCATGCTTGGCCTAACTGAACTACTAACTCTCCCCAGTACAGGCCATGGGAGCAGTCACATAATGCCAAGGCGGGTGAATGGGGCACCAGCTTTGGATCATAAACCAAGTGTGGGGGTGGAGGGAGAGAGGGAGGGAGAGAAGTGGAAAGGGAAGAAGAGCAGGAGCTACGTGGTCATCACTGCAGCCACCACAATGCCAGCAGCAGAGGCACTAACACACATGGCTGCCACCCAGGGCATCTAAGCACCCAGTTATGCCTCTGCTGGGAGCATCACAAATAGGCAGGAACTCCCAGCATCCTCAGGCCCTCTGCAGTCTGAATTACTCTCCGTCCTATCCCTTTAGCTGCTTTCCAGGACACTGGAGTATCTTACTCCCAGCAGAAAGCTGAGTTCTGAAGGAAATACAGCAAGTGCAGAAGGCCCTAAAAAAATCTCTTGGTCCAACAGTGCCATCTAGTAGCATTTCCCAAGCCCAGTAACTGATACTCTATCCTGAAGACTGGTAGTTCCCTCAGGGCACAACAGAAAACAACATCGGACACTTAAAATCCCTGGACTTAGCAGTCAGATAGCAAAGGGGCTTGGTGCACAGTTAACCCACTGTGGTGGATGTGGACCTGTTCTGTAATACATAAG
>NW_017728914.1:3047506-3056516 GCF_001723895.1 Crocodylus porosus | reverse complement strand
CTTAAAATCCCTGGACTTAGCAGTCAGATAGCAAAGGGGCTTGGTGCACAGTTAACCCACTGTGGTGGATGTGGACCTGTTCTGTAATACATAAGGATGCTGCATGCAACTTGCTTGGTTACAGAGTTCTTACTGAATGGGATAATTTAACAGAGGCTGTTAAGAGAAACAAGCAGAAAGGGAAAGAACAGAAATTTTGACAGCATGAGAAAAGGCCCAGTGACACATGGTTTAAAGAAAGAGAGGCAGAAATTGTTCAGGCATGCAGACAGGGACACAGGATCTCATATGTGTGTCTGGAGAAGCTAGGTCTGCCTGGGCTACTGTCGTGAGTAGGTGCAGTTGGACCTGGGCCCCCTCAGCCTGATGTCTTTTTTCCAAGTGATGACAGGGTGGAGGAGCTATGCTTTCACTCAGGTGCTCTCAAATGTTTCTCTCTCTCCTGTCAAGACTTTGGTGTTACAACTGTTGGGGAGCTAGTTCTGCCAGGTGACACCTTTGACCCATTGAAGGAGTCTCTTCATGGGGCTCCACCTCCCCTGCACTCCACCCCTACCACTTCCTCAGTGTTGCCTAGTCTTCTGATCTTGATTTTAGAAAGAGGAGGGGAAACAGCAAAACCCCTGCCTCTGCTGGCAGACAGTGTGCCGGAACTGGAAACCAAATCCGAATCTCACCAGTCCCGTGGATAACAAAATGTACAAACCAAGAGTCCAAATTCCAGCAAAAGAAGAAAAATAAGAATGCTCCATAAGGTTCCCCTCATGCATCAATTCTCAGTCTTTATAATGTATGAAAAGCCTCTCCAGGATGCTTCCCTTATGAATTAATTATCAGTCTTTAGTGTGGCAAACAGCCCTCTGGGCTGCTTCCCACTCTGGGCAGCCCCCACCCCATCCTGTTCCTAGCTTGCCCCTGCCACTCCTAACGTGACTCTTGATCAAAGGTGCCTACCCCTCGGAGTCAAGTCAGCCACCTCGGTGTCCTGTTCCTCAGTCGTTGTCTTGACTGGCAATCTTCTGATCATCTGCACATGGAGTCTACATCCCTCAGCTGATGTTGGCTGTACATTGAAGCTGGTGGGAGATGCTGCAGGCTCCCCCCAGCAGCCCCTCTCCAGAGCAGAAGTACTTCCTTGGGCCCAGCCACCTCCTATCCAGAGGAAGCAATGGCTTCTAAACCACTGCGTGAAGTTCCATTCCCCGCCAGTATTCTCTATTCTGTCTAAGGTAAGTGACAGGGATGGATCGTTCCCGGGGTTTTTCCCTTCTCCTTGATCTCTCCTTCCACTGCTACTATCACGCATGGTTGGGCTTTAGGAAATACAGACATGCATGGTTATGGCAGCAGCAATCCCTCATGGTTGAGGATGATCACTCCCACAGGTCAAGAAAGGGGTTCTAGATGAGTCCATTGATGGCTAAAGTCACTGTTCAGGTCATCTAGTCGGGTTGTGAGGTTATGGGTATTGGTGATTTGTTATTGTGGTAGATGTTGGATCCAGTGGGGGAAGCCTGTACGTGACTTGTACTCCTATTAGGGTGGCCCATGGTGGTAAGTTCAAAGGTGAGGTATCAGATGAAGAGCAGTCCAACGCAACATAAGGACCCCAATGTTGGAGCAGGTGGATGGAGAAGGCATACTTCTCAATGGCTGCAAAGGTGGATGAAGGCTGCAGTGGAAGAGGAACCCCAGTCGACTTGGATCTCCTTGCCACTGGACACAGATTTCTTTTCTGCCAAGATCCCTGCAGTTGCTGTTGCACAATGGCCTCCTCACACAAAACAAGATTCCCGATGGTATTGCTCTTAGGGTCATCACAAGCCTCTCCACCCCATCAAGGTGGCAGTCCTTGAAGAGGATACATGCATGTAGTTCAGGAAAGTCGAAGATACACCTCATGGGCCAGATCTGGTCCACAGGGCCCTATCATCTGGCCTGTAGTGCTGCTTGTGGGACTTAAGCTGCCCCCATGCACCTCATGCAGCATGTGCTGGCCCCAGCCCCATGTGCTACATGCAGTGCATGGAGCTTGTCTGGCACATGATACATGAGGTGCAGGGCTGGAGCTGGCATGTGTACTGCATCCAGAACATGGGGCCAGTCTGGGATGTGTGCTGTACAAGGCACACAGAACCAGTTCAGGCCAGTGGCAATGCATAAGGCGTGCACAGGTGCACCCCCTGACAGCCAGCATTCCCCGCTTAGGCAATGGGCAGGGGTGGGCAGACGGGTATGACTTACACCCTGAGAGCACCAGCCAGAGAGCTGGGGCACCAAAAGAAGCACTACTGGCACTTCCAGGTGCACCCTGGCACTTCTGTGTCGGCACGGTAGGCTGCGGGGGGGCACCCCCTGTGCCGCCCCCCCGACCCCCCCATCGGCCCAATCGGCATTCCCCTGGTTGCTGACTGGCTGCTTGGGGAGCAAGTGCCCCACCTGATGAAGGAAGCGCCAGTTGCCCATGAGTCTAGGGAATGTACTGCATGCAGTGCCCACACCAAACTGGGCCTGCATGCTGGATTTGGGGGTGGTCCAGATTAGGGCCATAGACCAGCCATGCATGCTGGATCTAGTACACAGGGTTGGCCTGGCACAGGCACCACATGCAGTATGTGCCCCCAACTGGACCCATGCACCATGTGCCATGTGGTGCTTTGGCCAGCATATGAAGCTAGTTTGGCACAGACTCCAAACAGAACTTAGCATTGGTCTGAGGCATGTGCTGCACATGGCACCCAGTCTGGACCAGCCCTACAGCATTGTGCACCATGTACATACACCGTGTGACCCAGACCGGATGTAGGTGGTGCATGGAGTTGAGCAGGCATACACACAGCATGCAGGGCCCGTCCAGCAGTTAGACTGCATGAGGTGTTCTGCTGGACGGGCCCTGCTTGCTGGATCTGGCACATGGGGCCAGTCCAATCCACAAATCAGCATCACACCACTTACCTATCCCAGCCTGTTAAACCAGGAGAGTTTGACATCCCTAATGTTAACTGTTTAAAATTGTTTTACTCTAACACTTTTTTACTACTTCTGAATACCCTCTACTTTGTCAGAAGACCGCTGTCTGAGCTCTGTATACCACGGGTCAGAGTGCCCCAAAAGGAAGTGTGATCATACAGCTGCAGTGGCAGCCATTTTTTTTCTGTGGCCCCCAAGCTGATGCCCAGGGTGGCTTGCCTGTTTGCCCCTCCCTAATTATTCCACTGAGAGGCAGCAAGCCCCATGACCAAGACTCATGTCTTTCTTCTCCTGGCCTACACAGGCTCCATGAGGCCATGAAGGCCTACAAACCACTTGATATTCAGCAAGTATCTTGTGCCATGTGACTGATGCTCACACATCTCTGCCAGGATGGGAACAGTGAGATGTATTCACAGAGCACTGCAGAACTACACTGTCAGCCTCCCAGCAGCATTTGTGAGTAAATGTGAGCTCCCAATGTGGGTACTGTGTCTCTGATATGTGGTGGCCCATTCACCACCCCCACGCTGGGGACTTCCCTAGGGGATGGATTTTCGTTCAGTGCAGTCTAATTATCTATATTAATACAGAAGGACAAATGCTCTCCTCACAGGAAATACGTTACTACTTGCTTGAAGAAGCCAATCTGAAGGAAATCCCTTCCAGGTATCAAATGGTGTTGGGCCTGCTGAGGACAGCCGGTCAGTAAAGAGAGAGCTGCAGTCTTGTGACCCAATCTTTTGGGTCAGAGGATTGTGGGACTCTGCTCCAGAGATGAGATGACTCACCTGGAGAAGCTGCATTCAGAGGACTTGAGCGAAACCAAAGGGGCAGCTAGTCCAGAACTGCAACACTCTTGCTCTGAATCAGTGGGAGGAATGAAAGGACCAAGGAGCCAGGCACCCTACTGATTCCTTGCAGAGGCTGGGAAGGGACAGTAGCAAGCACCCCCAATGGACTCAGTCTGCCATAAGTTCCAAGCCAGGCGCATATGTAGCCTCCACATGTGCTATTCCAGGGAATGTCCAGTTACTCTGCTACTTGATGGTTTTTGCACCTTTCAGTAGGATCAGAAGAGTCACACATTTGGTTATGGCAAATCAACGCTGAGATGTTTTTGTAGGAGCATGTTTCCATTATCGCTGCTATCTTAATATTATGGTAATAGTCATTCTACATAGATGTGTATAGCATGTTTCAAAAGCGCTGCACAGGATAATTATTAGTTGTCTCAGTGCTAATTGCTTAGAGAAAATCTTTAATTGTATGTTCACTCAATCCAATACATTTTTCATTTCGCATGCTCCATATGTTTCCTCTCCTCCTGTAATTGCGGTAGTATAGGCAGGCAAGTGTCAGCTTCCTAGGACTTGTCCAGACAGTGTAGGTGACAGTTGGAAGTCAGAGCCTCATTTGTTTGTGTCTAATAGATGTAGGTGGTACAAGAGATATGATTGCTGTGAAGGCAAGGTGTGCAGAAACAGAGACAGAGGAGAGTCCTGAGAAAGGAACTGGAAATAATGCCAGTATAAATGCTGCAGAGTATTGAGTTCTCTCCTCAGTCCCTTGGGATAGTTACTGATAAAATGGAGTATTTTTGGATAAGGTTTCTGAGTGGTCAGCAAGGTTGCCCTCCACTGTAGTTGGGGGCAAAGAGGCAAGCAGATAGATGAGCTGGTGAGCCATAATGTAGCATGGACCAGTGCCTGCTTTGGTGGCCAACATTCTTGTAAATTTCCATAGCCGGTAGCTGGAAAGCTGGACACAGAATACCAGACAGGCTACATCATGGATCGGCAGTGGGAGATGGGATGGCCTTAGCCAGAGCTCCCCCATTCTGAGCTACAGGAAAAACAACCTTCTCAAGCCTCATAGTCCAAAGGGGCTTATTTCCATTGGACTTTCCTGGCCAGTCTGCAAGCTGATGCTGTGGCAGACACCCACTGCTCACAGTCCCAGTCACTGGGACAGTAAGGCAGGGAGCTGTAGCAGGACCAAGACCCAGGAGTGAACATGCTGCCACCTGGTGGCCTAATGTTCACTGCCTCATCCTGATTCTAGGTACCCCCCCCCTCCACTCCCGCCTGCCACTTCTTGATGTAATTGTTAAATTATGAAAGGGAAGTGGTTTTTTTGTCCTAGAACCAGTCCTTGTTTTTTCTTCGCCAATAGATCCCCTCCTGGGCCCCAGTAACCCAAACCCAGACTGTCCATAGTTGGGCCCTCCTGGCCTGTGTGTGCCTCGAGGCACCCATTGCCTGAGGGGCTTATTACATGGCTCCAAACCACTCCTTATACAAAGCCCGCACCTCACGGATGTTGCCTGTCCCTTTGTCTGGACCTCAGCCTGCTCAGTCTCCACCCCTTTGCTCTAGTTACGTCTTCTAGCCTGAGCCACTGTACAGGACCTGGCTTCTAGGCACTAGCTCTGTCACTCCAGGCTCTTGGGATCTCTGCCCCTTCCCTCTCACTCTGGGTCCCTGGACCCAGCATCAGTGACCACAATAGCAATGACCACAATAGCTCACTGTGTTGCAGCAAGGCCTCCCCTTACCTGGGTTGCATTCCTTCATAAGGGACAAATATTCTGCTGGCAGTCTTTAGAGCAGCCCTGAAGTAAGCCCAGCATCCCCCTGCATTTTTCCTGGCCAGAAGCTGCTCATCCCCTGGCTTGCAGTGTGAGACTGCCTAGCTTGGCTGAGCTTGTGTTTCATAGATTTCATAGACATTAGGGCTGGAAGGGACCTCGGGAGATCATCGAGTCCAGCCCCCTGCCCAAAGGGCAGGAAGTCAGCTGGGGTCATAGGATCCCAGCAAGATAAGCATCCAATTTACACTTGAAGGTGTTCAATGTAGGTGCTTGAACCACCTCCGCTGGCAAACTGTTCCAGACCTTGGGGGCTCGGACAGTAAAGAAATTCTTCCTTATGTCCAGCCTGAAACGGTCTTGCAGGAGTTTGTGACCATTCGACCTCGTCATCCCTTGGGGCGCTCTGGTGAACAAACGTTCTCCCAGATCCTGGTGGTCACCCCTGATAAACTTATAGGTGGCCATCAGATCACCCCTGAGCCTACGCTTTTCCAGGCTAAAGAGTCCCATGGCTCTCAGCCTGTCATCATAAGATCTGTTTTCCTGACCTCTGATCATGCGTGTGGCTCTCCTCTGGACGCTCTCAAGCTTCTCCACATCCTTTTTGAATTGTGGAACCCAAAACTGGACGCAGTACTCCAGCTGCGGCCTCACCAAGGCCGAGTACAAGGAGAGAATGACGTCCCGGGATTTGCTCGAGAAGCATCTATGGATGCAAGCCAGCGTTTTGGTCGCTTTACTAGCCGCAGCATCGCATTTCAGGCTCATGTTCATCTTGTGGTCAATGATGACCCCCAAGTCTCTTTCTTCTGTAGTGCTATCCAACGTGTTAATATACCGCTCAAGCTCTGCCCACCTTTGATCAGGATTGGATTCCCCGTTACAATGACAAATATGTAGTTAGCTTCTGTGCTTGCCCCAGAGTCAGCAAATACTTTAATGGAAACTACTGAACCAAGGCACTTACCCATGTCTCTCAAGGCTAAGTCATTCTGGACATAGTTTCTTACTGATAAACTATTGGACAAGTCCAGTAGTTCAGTGGAAACCTGATTAGGAAAATGGAGAGGAGCAGATTCAGGGCACCTTCTTTCCCTGTTCATTAATTGAGCTGGGTAAATCTTTGCTTCCAGTCCTCAGACATGATCCAGTCAGCTCCAGCATGAAGCCAGGTGTGGGGAAGGACTGGCCTACCAGTCAAATCTGTGCCTAGCCCCCTGAATTTCAGCATGGGCATGTCTGGATATTGGCCTGGGCCATGAACTACACCTGCCACCTTCCAGTGGCCTGTACTTTAAGCCTAGCTGAACTCCCATCTGCCTAGTCTGTAATGATGGCCTTGTCATGATGTTAAACTGGAAGACAGCTACCCCAGGGCTGGATCCTTCTGCCTGCACAGGAGTCACACTCCCAATGCCAACACTCTATTCCATGCATCACTACCATGTGTCCAGCCTTAGAAAGGAGAGTCAAACTAGGAGCCTAGCCCTCCCCACATTTTGGCCTGACAATCCCTAAGTAGAGGTCTCTGAGTCAGGAGCCTCTGACACTATCCTGCAGAGCCATGATGGGATAATGGCAGTGAAAGGACCCTCTGAACACATACACACATGGATTGTGGATCTCATGTGCATGAACCTCTGGGTAGGTGATGGAGTTACTGACGGTCTCGGTCCCCAAGGTGGGCAGTGGTGTCAGTGTTCTCTCACTGCTGCCATCTTCATATGTGTGGAAAAAACAGTGGCTAATATTCCAGTTTCCTGCTCCAAATACTCTCCCTCAGGGTTGCCAACTCAGAAATCAGGACTAAGGCCAAAACTCAGCTGAAGAAATATGAGATTTTTTAAAAATAGATTGACTCTGTTCCTTTGCCTTCTGGTTTCTAAGCTTGGAGGTCACATTCAGTCCCACTCAGACCGTTCTCTGAAACCATGAATGTTAGCTCTATTTTTCTTGATGAAAGCTGAAATTACATGACTCCTAAAGCTAGAACTTTAAGGCAGACACCAAAAATCATGAATCTCATGATAAAATCATCAGTGCCTGGTTTACACTCCTTATCTTTAGTACTGCTTCACTGGCTCCTTCTGGAGAGTGCCTGTGCACTGTTATACAGGTGACCTGGGTGTAAGTCATACTCATCTGCAAACTCAACTCCCTTCATGACTGGCTGAGTCTTTCTTTTTCCCTGGGTCTGTGCTTTCCCTAGTAACACAAAAAATGAGTCCTAATCATAGTTCTGTATCCCTAGGTTCCAGAACTTATTTAAGTTTCTGAATCTTATTTTTGACCTTTTCCAAGACATCACTGAATTTACTGTTTTACTGCACCAGATGCCCAGTGTGATGGTTCCTATCTCCCCGTCAGGTCAGGTACTGCCTGCGACTGCCTCCCCTCTGCACTTTGCCCCACAGCATCATTAACTGGATGACAGCCCATGCTCTCTGCACTGCTCTACGGATCCAGGCAGGATGGGAACCAAAGGTAGAGTTCAGTTTGCAACCAAAAAGCAGTAGAAGCCAGACATAAAGGCTGTCCAACTGGGCTGCAGAGTAAGGCTGTGTAAAATGGCACCATTCTGTTTTGACTTGAGTTTTGAGGGTTCCACGGAACAGTGTTTCATTTCAAATTTCATTTTGATTCAAAGTAGCTGTTCTGTTTTGCTTAGTCAAAACAATGAGCCTGTTTAGACGCTATAATGGGGAAGCTCGAAACAACCTCTCTCATCTGGCAGGCAGATCAGGGTTGCAGGCCCCTGCCAGATGAAGGAGGGAAGCTGGCGCTGCCACCTGGGACTGTGGAAAGGAATTGAACCCAATCGCTCAGTTCACCTCCCCAGCGCTAGATCAGGCTGGGGATGAGAAGTCAGCCCAGCTGAGCTGAGCTCCCATCCCCCACGCTAGATCGGGCTGGGCCTGATCGTAGGGCTGGGGAGGGAAACTGAGTGATCAGGCTCAGCTCCTTTCACCAGCCCGATTGCAGCACTTGGGAGGGGAACTCAGGCTCAATTCCCTTCCCCTGTCCTGTGATTGGCTTCTCTCAGCCTGGCGGCGGGAGACAGGGAAAGCCAGAGCTGCGCTGGCTACTTCGAAACTCGTAGTTTCATAGTTTCATAGTTAGTAGGGTCAGAAGGGACCTGAGCAGATCATCCAGTCCAACCCCCTGCCATGGCAGGAAAGAGTAATGGGGTCAAACGACCCCAGCAAGGTGTACATCTAGCCTCCTAGGGTAGGAGCCAGCACCTCTTCGCTTGGAAGTTGGTTCCAGATCCTAGCTGCCCTGACGGTGAAGTAGCGCCTCCTAATGTCTAGTCTGAATCTACCCTCTGCCAGCTTGTGACCATTATTTCTGGTCACTCCTGGCAGTGCTCGGGGAAACAGGGACTCACTCCCCCAATGCCTGCTGGTCCCCTCTGACTAGTTTGTAACAGGCCACTAGATCCCCCCT
>NW_017728914.1:3045543-3047041 GCF_001723895.1 Crocodylus porosus | reverse complement strand
AGTCACTGATGAAGATGTTGAACAGTGCGGGCCTGAGGACCGAGCCCTGGGGGACCCCACTGCCCACATCCCTCCAGGGTGAAAATGACCCATCCACTACCACGCTTCAGCCAGTTGGTGACCCATTTGACTGTGTAGGCGTCGACACCACAGTCCCCGTTTCTTAATGAGAACGGGGTGAGAGACAGTGTTGAAGGCCTTCCGAAAGTCCAGAAAGACTATGTCCACTGCTACCCCTGCATCTAAGGATTTGGTGACCTGGTCATAGAAGGCCACCAGGTTGGTCTGACAGGAAACATTTCAACTTCAAACTCAAAACATTTCAACTAGCCTTGTTTTGTTTCAAGGCTGTTTCGAAGCCCTTTGTGTCAATTCAATTTCACTGTTTCAAGCTTGAAATGAGTTCAAATAGTGTTGAATCGAAACAGCCGGTAAAATTTCGCACAGCCCTACTGCAAAGGCATAACTAAAATATTTTGTGACCTAGAGAGCACAAAGGAGCAGGGGTGCTGAATACTAGCCCTGTTACATTCTTGCTGGGCTACCTAAGGGGCACATCTACATGTTCACTTTAATGCAAAGTAGCCTATTTTATTGCACATTAAAGCGTTGTGTAAAAAGCTGTGTTCATATGCGAATGCGAAGTAGAATAGGCTACTGTGCATTAAGCGTCACCTAAAAAGTGTGCACTTGCACTACTGTGCATTAGCACAGCCTAATATGCATTTATTTAGTACCACGTATTGGAGGTACTAAATTTAATGTGCAGAAGGAAAAATGTATTAATGCATGTGTAGATGCCCCCAGGGAATAGGGAAGCAGATGAGACTCAGGATCTGGGAAGATGAGACATAACTGGTAGACAATTTACCTAGCATACAAAGGGCATGTCTATATATGCAAATGCTCTGGGGTGGGTTAACTCTTGAATAATTTACTTTATGAAGTAAATCCACCCCGAGCAGAGGTCTACACATGCAGGGAAGGGAGAGAAGATTTGCTGTTCATGGCAGCAGTCTGCTCCTGCTCCCACTAGCCCTGCATTGGCCCCCTGCAGCATCCAGATGGAGCTTCAGGCATCCCTGGGATGCTAGCCCAGGGGCTGGCAGGGAGCCTGGGGCTAGCACCTGGCTGCCTGCTGCCGTGGCAGGCTCTACCACCAAAGCCCAGGCTATTGTGGAGTAGGGGCTAGGCAATTCTTATAAGATCAGAGTAAATTACTTGAGATTAGAGCAAATTGCTGCACAGTAAGCATCACCATCTACACATGGAGACACTTATTGTGCAGTAATTTGCTCTAATCATAATTTAGGTACCTGTAAATACACCAAGCAAATTTACTTGGGAGTAAGGAGAATAGACGGGGAAGCACTGAGGTCCCAGAGGGGAAGGGAGCCAGGTGTCCAAGAAGAGTGGTCGCTCCTTAAGGAGACGATCCTCCAAGCCCAAAGGGAGGTAATCCCAACACGGATCAAAGGGGGCAGGAGGGCGCAAAAGC
>NW_017728914.1:3039443-3045443 GCF_001723895.1 Crocodylus porosus | reverse complement strand
GAACCTGTTCAGCCTCCACAAGAGAAGGCTGAGGGGGGATCTAGTGGCCTGTTACAAACTAGTCAGGGGGAACCAGCAGGCACTGGGGAAGTCCCTGTTCCCCCGAGCAGTACCGGGAGTGACCAGGAATAACGGTCACAAACTGACAGAGGGGAGATTCAGGCTAGACATCAAGAGGCGCTACTTCATGGTCAGGGCAGCTAGGATCTGGAACCAACTTCCAAGAGAAGTGGTGCTGACTCCTACCCTGGGGGTCTTTAAGAGGAGGCTAGATGTACACCTTGCTGAGGTCATTTGACCCCAGTACTCTCTCCTGCCATGGCAGGGGGTCGGACTGGATGATCTGCTCGGGTCCCTTCTGACCCTAGAAACTATGAAACTATGAACAATAATTACTGCACAGTACAGCAAGTGTAGGTGGCCGACTGGGAGTGAAAGTGCCCCTGGTCAGCCAAGTAGCAGGGGGCCAGGAAATTGTTCCCTGCCCCCAGGAGATTCTTATAAAACCCTTCCAGCCTCGACTCCCCAGTTGCAGAGCCGAGGTTAGGAGATGAGAATCTCCCATCCCTGACTCTGGGATCGAGGAGTGGGGGCTAGGAGCTCTCTGCTGCTGGGAAGTGGGACCAGTTACAGGGTGCCATCCCCAGGGTGCTCATGAACCCCTGGAGGGCACCCTAGCATCCCCTTTATTTCAGTCCATTTCTGGAAACAGTCTCCCCTTCACTTTCCTGCCATGTCTTGACATTTCTTTTGGTTCTCAAAGGGGAGGTTGCACCAGAGCTTCCCAGATTGGGTGTTCACTCCAGAGAACACCTGGAGGTGAGGAACTCCACTACACCATGCCCCATGCCTCGCAGGTGTTATGCGACTGTTGTCACCTCTGTTGGGGCCTCAGCCTATTCAGCCATTGCCCCTTTAAAGTGGCTAGGCCTTCTAGCCTAGGCCCACTGTGTTGATTTGAGGCATTAGCTCAGCTCCCTCCTTTCCCGTCACTGGGCCCCTGGCCCCTGTCTCTCTGTGCTTCTCTGGCACCAGGCTCTCTAGCCCCTGTCTCTTTGTGCTTTGCACTGTTTGCCCAACTCCACTACAGCTCAATACTTGCTAGAGCCTTGAGCCTTCCCCTGACAGGGCTCAAGGCACCTATGTGCCTTTGGGCACTTATGAGGCCTCCAATCTTCCCCTTTAAGCCTCATCCCAAACCTCCGGTTTAAACTACACATAAACACTAAGCCCCTGGGCTATAACAAAGGAAAAATAAAGGAGGCAGCATGCTGCTTACCCTGCAGCTCCTTCTCTCTGGGTTGCTCTGTCCTGTACCCCAGCCAGCAAAACTGTTTCGTCTTGGTCTCCTGGGCATTCAGGAGCCCCCACTCTGCCTCATCCTGGGCTGACCAGCTCCCACTGTCTCGACCCAAGGCTTATATAGCTCTGACCAGAGTTCTCTCTCAGTAACTGATGCACACACATAGACAGTGACACTTTACTGCATATAAGATTAGTCTAATGCTCAGTAAAGCATCTCATGTAGACACACCCTCTGAGTATTTGCAATGAAAGGCTGTAGTCCTGGTCCAGGAGAGGCAGAGTAAGGGATGAAATACAATGAATTATTATTGCAGCAGGGTACAGGGGCTATAGCTGCTGAATTTCCTACTGAACACTTGGCCTTTATGAACACTTATTTACATCCCAAGCATTGTGGCCAAGTGGGTGGAGCACTAACCTAGGACTCTTGAAATCTGGGTTTTATTCCCAACTCTGATGCTGACCTGTTGTGTGGCCTTGAACAATTCATTTCACCACCTGGTACCTCAGTTCCCCATCTGTAGATAATAATGCTGATGGATCCACTTTGTGACATACTAATGGATAGCATTGTATCAGTAGGATAATATGTACAGGCTCATGCTTGCAGAAACTCATTATACCAGGTGCTGGACCAACAGACTGAAAGACAGTTCTTATACAAAATACCTTGCTATTGACAGCAATAAATCTGGTGCAGAGTAGAGGAATATCCCACAAGTCTCTCATTTCAAGGTAATTCCTGTGGGGGAAGAGCCAAGAACATGAGTGGGCCAGACATCCTAGGGCCAGATGCTTTGCTGATATAAATCAGCATAGCTCCATCATTAGCCCCAGAGCAATTACATGGCTGTACACAAACTGGAGCCATATTTTCTTGGCAGAGTTTGGGTGCCATCAAGTGGTCAAAAATGAGATAGCAAAAGCTGCACCCTTTGGAAAAACAGTGCCCCCCAGCAACCTCCCAAAAAAGAATTGGAGCGTTGACAGGGGCTGAGTGGCCATGTCCAGTATGGCTTTACCAGAGGGCTAGCACTGCTTTTTAGTCAGCGTTCTGGGCAAGAGATGGCAGCTGCTGTATGTTTGTTACTGCAAATCATCAGCAGAGTGAGACAAATATTAAGAAACTACTCAAAATTTGTCCAAACACACAGACGAACAACCTGACTTTGAAAACGGATGAAATGTTTATATTTGAGCCAGAATGGCATGTCAATGCTGTTGAAGTTGAATTTTAAAGTGACTAGACTGGAGTCAACATGGGCTCTGCCTGGGGAGATCTCTGCACATGGGCTCTGCAATTTTTGTCACATGGACACAGGAAAAGTGTAACATGGAAACAGGAGAGGGGGAACATAAACAAGCACCCTCAGCTAGGGATTGGGAGCTAGGGATTTCATCAGAAAAATTTGTGTGTGTACTTCTGACCCTACACCAATGTCTTTGTGGAGTCAGTACCCAGGGGAGGTGGATCAAAGATGAGACTTTAGGGACACAAAACAACTCCTGTCAACTCTTCTTCAGACTCCAGAACCTTTCAACCCTCTCCCATATGGTCTCCAAACCTCAATACTGACCAAGTTGTAGAAGCCTTAAGGACAAAGAGATGTGGGGAGTCCTGCTGAGGGATGAAAGAACCAGAATGAGGATTGATGACAGATAGCTAACATTGTCATCAATGTGAACCAAAGACAGAGGCAGCTACCTGGCCCCATGCCAAGGTGGCCTCTGGAAAGTAAATGTAATAGAAGAGAGGTGGGCTGACAACGTGGAGGTTCCTGGATTGCAGTGGCATGAGATCAAAAAAAGCAGCATTTTAGGAGGAGGCTTTTGTGCATCATGGAGATGTGAAGTGCTCCCAAAGCATTTCAGCTGACCATCAAGTGAAATGTGCCACTGTACAAATAAATGATCATTTTAGTAGAAGAACCAACAAAGATATGTAAAAGAAATCCACTCCAAGTGGGCATGGCCTCATGAGAGCTTTACTGTGTAGTGGACCAAATTACTGCACAGTAATCGTTACCATCTACACATGCAGATGCTTACTGCACCATAATTTGTAGGGCTGTGCAGAGTAGGTACTATTCGATTCAACAGCCATGTCGAATATTAAACCAGGTCCTGCTTCAATTTGCTGCCCACTGTGAGTTGAGGCAGGTCTGCTTCTACTCTAGGTCGAAGCTCAGCCGAATATTCAAGCTGCTTCGACTTCCCCATAGGCCATAATGGGGAAGGTCAAAGCAGGCTATAACTTTGGTATTTCATGTCTGATCATGATGAAAATTGCAGCAGTGGTAGCTTCTGAGGAGCCCACAAAGCCTGCCAACTTTCAACAAGATAGGTTCAGGGGGTTCAGAGAAACAGCACCCCAAATTCTTGTGAGAAAACCTCCTGTGACTTCTGTGTGGAAAGCCACAGGGAGCTCAAAACTGCAGGCTTGCTAGCCCCTGAGGAGCCCACAAAGCCTGCCAACTTTCACAGTGATAGGTGCAGGGGTTTGGGGAAACTGCACCTTAGGCTGCTGACAGACAAAACTCATGATCCAAATGAAGCGAGGAGGGTGGTGTTTGCGCCGCCTGCACCTGGCGCTTGGGAACCCCGGCAGCGGGAGGTTCACCTTGAGGAACATCAGCTGCTCCCCCAAACCAGGATCCAAGCAGATGCAGTGAGGTGTCACAACATCTGCAGCCATGTTGAACACCCTCTCGCTTGGCACACTGGTCGGTGGACAGGACAGGTATTCCCAGGCAACTGTGGCCAGAGCCAGCCACATCGGGCTGCAGGTTGCCCAGTAGGCCAAGGGGTCGCAGTCCAGGGGCTCCACAGGCTCAGCAAGATAGGCAGACACCACGGTGTGAGGGCTGTCTGCCTGATCCTGGGGTCTGGTGGGTCTGGACCCCCTAATGTTCGCCATGGCCTTAGCCCATATTGGTAGCGCCTGTGGTGGAGGGGAAGACTGGCTCATGGATGGGGGGCTGGGTTCAGGCAGTGGATCCCCCTGTCCCACTTCCCCCCACCTCCGCCCTTCCACCTCCTTCACTTTCTTAATAAGTACCTCCCCTCAGTGTCTCGCTGCCACATATGGTGCCCTTCACCCTTGGGTCACAGATGGCGGCCAGCATATGCACTGTGTTGGACCCCAAGGGTTCAAGCCTTTTCCTAAGGCCCTCCTTCAGCCATCTCACCAGTGCCTGCACATCTGGTGACAGCGGCCTGCCCCAGCCAGGAACATCAGCCCCCAGGAAGCTCTCTGTTTGGCTGTGGAGCTCCTTTACTATGCGGACCACCTGGCTGAGGAAGGCATCAGCAGCACTGAGGGTCTCAGTGGCCTCAAGGAAGGGCTTGAGGACCAGCAAGATCTGGGAAATGGCATCCCACTCAGCTTTGGTCAGGGGGCCGCTGATCCCAATCTCCACAAGCAAGGCCAGCTCATGGATGGCCTTCTGTTGCTCCACCAGCCTCTCGAGCATGAGGTATGTGGAGGTCCACCAAGCCTCCACATCCTGGATGATTCTGTGCTGCGGGACATTTAGCTCTGCTTGTTTGTCCTGCAATATCTTGCCCCTCTTGATGCTCCAGTGGAAGTAGCCTGCCACCTTCCTGCATCTGGAAATGAGCCTGCTGGTGTTGCTGGCACCATCACCGGCAGCCCTGTCCCCCTCCAAGGCATCCCTCACAATCAGATGTAAATTGTGTGCCACACAGCGAATACAAGCAAAGTTGGCATCACGGACTGCCCTGACCATATTGGCCCCATTGTCAGTGACCATGAAGCCGCGGATGAGCTCAGCCTGCCCAACGCCCAGCCACCCCTGCACCATGTGGTTCATGGCCCCCCTTATCTCTGCTGCTGTGTGGGACTCATCCGTCACCTTGGCGTGAAGGAGAGCCCACCTACAGCCTGACTGACCACACCAGTGCCCTGTGAGGGAGAGGTACCCATGATCTCCACCCCGGCTGCTCCAGATGTCCAAGGTGAAGTGTACAGTCACCTGTGAACCTGTCTTGTGCAGCTCCTCCCTCAAGTGCTCCCTGCAAGCTTCGTATAGGGAGGGCACCACCGTCCTGCTGAAGGTGGTCTGTGCGGGCACCTGGTAGGATGAAGCCAGCAGTGCCAGGAGCCGCCTGAACCCTGGCCGCTCAGCAAAGATGAAGGGCTGGCCATCCAGAGCAAGCATCTCCCCAGTGGTCTGGGTGACCTTGCTCGCATTTGCAACTGGTCCCTTTTGCCCCTCATGTTGCAGGGTGCCCTACCTCTGCTGTGGGGGGACGGGCTGTGGAGCGAGTGGGGGCCATTCCTGTGGCAAAGGGGTGGTACCTGCGGAGATGATTCAGCATCCCCAAGGTGGTCTTGTGCTTTGTTCCCTTGCTCTGGCTGATTTTGGCTTGGCAGTGCACGCAGATAGCAAACGCAGGATCATCTGCCAGCTCATAATGATCCCAGACCATGCTAGTACTAGGCCTTTCCCTCTGGCGTGTGGGTGCATCTGTGGACGCTGCTGAACTCTCTCCCTCTTCAGCAGTCAGAGGCACAGCAAGAGAAAGAGCAGACTCAGCTGAGCCACTTGCCTTCACCTGTACAGAGGCACTTTCTGAAGTGCCTTCTGGGAAAGACCTCGTGGCTTGAAAGGATAAAACCTGAGGGGTGTCGAGCACAAACTTAACTGATTCCCCCTCCTTCCCCAGAGCTTC
>NW_017728914.1:3027635-3038483 GCF_001723895.1 Crocodylus porosus | reverse complement strand
CAGAGCACTGGGATTGGAAGGGACCTCAGAGAATGCTGACAGGTCACTGGCCAGCCACACGTCAGTCATGAAAGCACTCCTTCCCCCTCCCTCCCCTTACTTTCCTTTTTTTCCCCCCCACAGGGAATCCAGTATAGGCAAGCCAAATATTCTACCCTTGTCAGATATTCAACCCGCGCTGTTAATATTCGACTCACACTGTTAATATTCGACTTCTGTTATTCAATTCGACAGCTATTCGACCAGCTGCTATTCGACTCGACTTTCACTTTTCAAGGTTTAACATGTTGAATATTTGAATCGAATATTAAGTTGAAGCTTTGCACAGCCCTAATAATTTGCTGTAATCACATGCAAATATAAGTAGCAGATTTACTCCCAAGTAGTTACTTCCCAAGTAGACGCTGACTGGGGGCAAATTTGGTCCCAGTCAGCCCCACCACCAGGGGCCACCTGCAGCTTAGCCCCCGGGCCCTGGGGCCAGGAATGTGTCCAGTTGTAGGGCTGGGGTGGCTATATGCTTGCCCCAGCTCTAGGCCCTTAAAAGCCTGTGGGGACACCAGGACCCTGGACCACCTGCAGCCACTGCATTGCACAGAAGAGGTCCCAGGACAGCTGCAGTAGCCTGCCCACAGTCTGGTATTGGTCCCTGGCACTGTATTTTTATGTGGTTGCCAGGCCTGCACCGTTGCACTGTTCTGGGTGCTGCAGGCACCTGCCAGGCCGAGCAGGACCCTGCGACATCTGCAGCCAGCCTCTGCTCACTGGGTCCCATTTCAGCTGGTTCCAGACCACCTGCAGCAACCTGCCCAGACCCTGCTACTGGCATCTGGTACCACATTGCTGTGTGCCAGCCTGTCCCATGCTGGGACCCTGCACTGGCCACTGCATGCTCCTGCCCAGGCCTGCCCACCAGCACTGGCACTGCCACATGGAGGTCGACCAAGCCATCAAGGGAGCCACACTGGCATCCTCACCAACACCACACGTTGACTCTTGGGGCTGCAGCTGGTACCAGGAAGAAACTGTGGACCCCATCTGTACTGCACTGTAGGGAGAGGCCAAGGTCCTCTGCCAGTTTGCACAGAGTGGACGCTACAACATGCACATTTATTAGGGCCTGTTAGGCATGTGGGAGCATGGGCATGAGTAAAACAGATAATCTTACTGTTCTTTATTCCTTTTATATTTTATTTTTTATGGTCCAGTACATACAGTGTTGTGCCTTATCCCCTGATAAGATTCCTGCTTGTTTTTAATTCACACTGTATGCTTTGTGCATACAACACAAGCAGCCAGGCTGGTCCTAGCACCACTTCCCCCCAGCAGCTCCAGCTCCTCCCTGGACAGCCAGACACTGCATTCCTGTGCCCCAGGACACCACCAGGAGCCACACTTCCTTGCTGCGAGCAGAGTTGACTTGAGCCACTGGGCATGCCTGCCACACCCATGTGGTAAGCCCCACACTGGAGGGAGGGCCCTCCCTGCCCCAGCCCCTGCCCCTGGTCCCCTCTCCACCTGGCCTGCTCATGCTCCCCCTGACCCCCAGAGTTTCACCCCACCCCCACACAGCATGGAAAGAGGCAGGAGACCATGCAAAACTTTACTGAGCAGCCTTTGCCTCTGCAGTTAGACGGGCACAGGCCTCTCATATGCCAAGGAACATGTCAATGCCAGTGGTGATATCCTTCTCCGCTGTGGGGGACATGTAGCACAGCCATAGGTAGCACTCCAGGTGGTGATGGAAATTGTGGGGCAGGGCAGCCTTGCCTTCCTCATTGTTGAAGCCCAGGGTCCCATGCCAGGTTCACAGCTGTGACCAGGCCACCATGGTGATCAGCAGCAGAGGGACGTAGTTGTCCAGGCACTCCTTGGTATGCTCAAACAGCTCTTCACAGCATACCCTGGACACTCACAGCAGGGGCATGCTCACAGTGCAGTGCTGACACAGTCGGGGGAGAGGGGGCTGGCCCCAAGGAGTCTCTCTGGAGAGGCCCCCTGGGTAGAGGACAGGAGCTTCAACAGGTCCTCATCCCAGTCAGCTGGGAGCCCCTCACCCCCAAGCCTGGGTGCTGTGGGTTTGGTGGAACCACAGACGATAGGCTGGCCTGCAAGAGAAGAAGCAGGGAGAGTGGCTCTGAAGCAGCAGCAGCAGGTGCTGCCAAGAGCCAGGCCTGTCCCAGCCTGGGAAGGTAGCAGAGGAGGCAGGGTGCCTGTGGCCAGCATCCAGAGCGGGGACAGGGGGCTTGGCCAGTGGCCACCTGAGCCAGAGCCTGCCCAGCCAACTTACCACGGTCTGTGGGCACCTGTGCACACATGATCCTCAATCTGAGACCAGGCAGTGCACAGCCTCCTGGTACAGAGCATGGTATCTCAGAAATGTTGCAAACTCTTACAAACAAGCTTTTTCTCCTGGTTCTGTAAGACCTGAAGCTACATGCAGGGGAGAAGCACCAGTTGGCAGACAAGATGCACCATCAGGGTCACCACCAGCCTTGGCTGGGGCCATCCATATGCACTGGCTCTGGCAGTACAGAACACAGGAATGGACCCAGCTGCTGGACTAGCTGCTCACCATGGCCGAGAAGCATCTGGCAGACTCGTGGGCCTGGCTCATAGACGGCACTGCCCATAAGGAGGCAAGGAACCTGTGTGAGGGGGATACTGGATGAACCAGAAGTTCTGGGACAGGCTCCTGGACCTGGAGGAGAGGTACCTGGAGGCCCAGGAGTGGCAGGCTGCCCTGGTGGCCAGGCCAGTGGAGATGATGGAGGAGGACTGACAGGTGCTGGTTACCATCCTGGCGCTGGCAGTCACCTTTGTGTTGTCCATTGCCCTGCCCCTTCCTTGCCACAGCCCCACTGTTGCAGGGCACTAAGGTGCCTGCTCCTTTAAGAGCAGAAACTACCTAGGGAGAGGGCCCTAAGAGTCAGACAGAAACCCCACAAGTGCAGGTTACTATGGCAGCAGGCTGATAAGGGAATTAGCCTGCACCTGCACCTGGTTAGCTGACGGGAAGAAGGCAGGGCCCTGGGCACATATATACCCCAGGGCTGAGCCTGGTAGGAGTCAGTTCTCTGTCAGAAGCCAAGGGGGAAGGAGCTCTTACAGAGGATGCTAGTTAGAGATACTTCCCTGCCTGTTCTACTTCTGGTAGGAGTAAGGGGCTCCAGGAGCTCACCAGGTACCCTGGCCTATATGATACTTGGTGCTGGGGGGGGGGGTGTTTGACTCTTTAAAAGGGACAGAGCACACCCTGAACTGCTTGTATTATGTTTTAGCCCAGGGGCTCATATTCTGATTTCTGTTTATAAACTGGTAGATCAGGCTGAGGCTATTGGGGAAGGAGGCGGCCTCACTGGGGAGACCTACAGTGTGGAGACCCTGGTGCCAGGGAGCACGTTGACAAAGGTGGTGAGCAGACCTCAGCACCAGGTGGTGCAGAGATAGGGCTGCAGAGAGCCCAGCGGCAGGGGGTGCAGAGAGAGACAAGGTGTGAATGCCATCTGCAAGGCTTGGGGTGTGGTAAAGGGGCAGTTTTGGAGCCATGCAGCTACCCATAAAGCTGAGGGTGTTCTGTGAGGCATCCATTTTTGAGTGGGACCCAAAAGGGGTCCAAGAACCCACAGGGTTCAGCAGGGGGTCCATCAGGACTGTGTCCAATGTAAACTCCAGGGCAGCCTTCCTACTTATTATAATTACATCAACGCGGCAGGAGAGGAAAAGGGTTCCTGTTGGGCAAGATTGGCATGGTCACGGAGCCTATGGGGCATCACGGCCATCCCTGGGGACTCCATCCTATGACACCCACCTGCCCCTGGCAGCCACCCACTGGCCAGCAGCAGGCCCCCCTGTTCAGGAGCCCCTCCCCTGCCCCCCCCAACCTGGGCCCAGCCCCACTGCTCACCCCAGTTCCATGTGGCCTGGAGCAGAAGCTGCCCAACTCAATGGCTGCAGTATTTCTTAACTTGTGGGTTGTGACCCAAAAGTAGGTCATGAAAATATATGAAAGGGTTGCAAACAAACTTTAAAAATGGATCAACAAACTTTAAAAATGGATTTTCCTTTTAAAGGAAAAAAATGTGGCTTCTCCCTTGCAGGTTGGCAGAGTTCCAGCCTACAAGGGGCTGTTTGGGGCCTCCCATGCCCCCCTGACACCACCCCCCATACAACCACCCCCTGGCCCACACAATGATGGTGGGAGGCAGCGGGTCAGCAGAGAGGGGCAATTGGTCAGGACTGGTCATCGATGTTTACAAATGGGTCCTGGTACAGAAAAGGTTGAGAACCACTCATCAGGATGATGTACAGAAACCAGTCCTGGCTGGCCCAGTGGGCCCACAGGCAGCAGAGATGAAGGTCCAGGAGTGCATGGATGGCCCCAGTGGTGGCATCCAGGAGCTTGCTGGGCATCAGTGTGCTTGCTGGGTCCCCTGGGAGAGCAGCACGGGGTCCAGGTGGCAACAGCGTGGGGACAGGGGGCCTGGAAAGGCACAGTGAGCCAGGCCAGGTGGCTGCACCATGCAAGGATTTAAGTTTATCAGGGGTGTTCACCAGGATCTGGGGGAACAACTTTTCAGCACTGTGAGCACCATGGTCGGCAAGACCCTGGGGCAGTGGACAATGCTCCCAGGGCCTGGGGGTGGAGCAGCCATGGCACAGTGGGCATGCTGCTTCAGGCTAGGAAAGGTGGCCAGGGAGCAGTGCACTGGGCTGCCTTTTAAAAAAGGGCTGCTGGCTGCCAGTAGCTGTAGCCAGAGCCTCCAGCTCCCCCTGGTGCAAGGCCAGAGGGGGCAGGAGCAGTGTGCTGCCAGGAGCAGCAAATCTGTTCCTGCATCTCACACACATGTTGATGCCTGTCTGGGGTGGGTTTTCTCTAGAGTAAATTACTCTAAAACAAGCCCACCCTGCGGTATTTGTATGTGTAGATGTACCCAGTATGGTAGAGCTGCAGGAAGAGGGAGTTTCATAGTCCCCTCTGTAGATGGGAATGGGAAAAATGGTGGTTCTAAAGAAAGCTAAGCACTGGCAGATGGGCAGGATCTCAGCTATATATGGAATGCCCTTGGCTTGGCTAAAGTTGGCATTGTGCCTGGACCAGCCCTGCACAAAGGAATGCTCAGTCCGGTGAAAAAGATGTACTGGGACTTCACAAACTCCAGATTAGACAAATAACATGGCGTGTAGCCAGTTCTCACACCTCACTGAGAGCCCATCTGCTGGCAATTAGGTAAGTGTCATTAGATGATGTGCCTCTGCACACAAACCTGCCCCTTGGCCCTGGGAGTACAGCACTGATATGGGGAGGGCAAGGTCAAGTGCTGTTATGAAGCATCATGCAAGGCACTGGAGCCATGTCAGCATGAGCACCAGCAAGGGAGCGCTGTTCTGCAGCTCACACCTTGCCCTCCAGGTACAAACTGGGCCTGGGTAGCATCTGCTCTCAATTTAATTGGAGGTTCTCATGGACCTCCCATTCAGGAAAGGTGCTGGAGGGATAGAAAGCAGTGTTCTGTAATGTAGTTTTTCTGAAGTTTATCGAGTTTCAGCAGTTACCTGAAGTCAACAGCTGTGGACTTTAATAATCATTAGATAGTGGCTCAGATTCAGATATGCCAGCTGGGACTTTCAAAAGGCACACTAACTGCTTGTACTAACTCACATCAGCCCTTGTGAAAAACCCAGTCCACAGGCTTCCCCAGGTGGTTAGGATGTTTTGGGTGTGAAGATGAAGGGTCTTGGGAAGCTGCTGTCAGAGGAGGGGCAGAGATCACACTAGTTTAGGTGCTTTTCTGTACTTACAAATGTTCTGGTGGGTTTTAAAGTTTCTGTCCTGTAATGCCCAGGTCATTTGTGACTGTTGCTGCTGAACTTCCACAGTTCTGGCATGATGAGTCAGGCTGCCAGAACTACAGATTGGCTTTGAAAAAAGAATTTTTTTTAAAAAGATTTATATTGGACTCCAGGCTTTTGAACACTTTGGATTAACCAGGATCTCACTTCTAAGCCATCCTCTGCAAACAGGAGGGCAAGAAACAGATTTGTCTACAAAATGAAAGATGAGATTCCTTAATTGCTGCAGGAGCTGAAGCTATATGAAAATATCAGTTATCATGAGACGTGATAAATTCATGGGATGGTAACACTGGAAACAATGGTGATGACAGTGGGGAAAAAACCAGTGACACCAACCTGCCCTTAAAAAGTAACTCCGTAGCATCTAAGCTCTCTGAATTACCTTTGCTTTTTTGACATGCTGAGACATTCCTGAAGTGTACTGATAGTAAAAAGGAGCAGGAAACTCTTCAGAGGTAAGTGCACCTGCAAAGCAAAAATAGGTTGGGGGGAGGCAGAGAGCTGGGCATAACTGTGCGGAATAGGGATGCTCAGTACAGCTCTGCCTTCTAAGCAGTGAAGCCACTCCGCCTCCTGGGGGTGAAGCAGGGCTTAGTTAAAGGGATAGGATTCATATAATATTATTACACCAGCTACAACAATCTAGAACAGTGGTGTTTAAACTTTCTAAACTCATGGACCCACTTCATATCATTTCTTCTCTAGAGGAACCTCCACCTCTATCCTAAAGATTGACGCAGAGCCAGGCAACCCAGCACCACAATGACAGTGCACTGCCTCCTGGCCATTCTGTAGTCACCTTGTCTCTGCAAAACCCCTGATGACCTATCATGGAACCACAAGGTTCCATGAAACCAGTTTGAAAATCACTGATCTAGAGAAACACAGAGCAGTAAGTTGAATTCATACCAAGTCAGACATGGCACTCTGCTACAGTGGTCACCTATGGGTCTTATCAGGCCCTGGGGACACCATGATATGAGGACACAAGCAACATATACGTAAGTATTAGAAAAGTATGAATTCCTAATAAAAAAAGGAAGCACAATAAACTGAAACCTTGGTAGGCAATGAATTATGACTATTTTTGTCTTTGGCTTGTGTCTGGGAAGTTTTGCCAGTGTTTGGAAAAGATTCATTTAAACTGAAACAGGTTTGAGAGAGGTCCTGCAGGATGGCTAAGAGAGTAGAGAACTTCTCTTATGCAAGAAGATTAAGGGAGCTCAGCTTGATTAGCTTATTAAAATGGATCCTGAGAAGGAATATGATCTCTCTTTACAAGTACATTCTTGGGGTGAACATTAGGAGAAGAAAACAAATTCAGGCTGAAAAATAATATAGGTACACGGTCAAATGGCTACAAACTGGTGACAAATTTAGATGGGAATTTAAAAGATTTCCAACAATCAAAGGATTGAAGTTTTAGAACCATCTTATGAGCCAAGTAGTGTAGGTATGAGTGGCCTGGGGTCAGGGGGTCAACTCATCCCTTCAGCTGTGCAATGCATGCACAACAAGTTCAGCAACAGACAGTGGTGACATGTAGGCACACCCTGAGAGTGCCAGTGCACCCCATGATGGTGACTCTTGTTGCTTAGGTGATGGACAGGGGTGGCAGGCAGGAATGCTGGTGCCCCCCCTGCAAGCACCGGCCAATCGCTGTGCTCACTGCAGCTGCTTTGAGGAATGGCTGTGGCCAGCTCTGGGAGTGGCTGCAGCGATCGACCGGCACTTGCTCCCGGAAGTGGCTGCAGTGAGCACAGCGATCGGTTGCAGCAATTGGCTGTTGTGGGATCACCTGGGACACCCCCTCTTCCCCCCCCCCCCCCACGTTCACAGGATTGTTCTTGGGGGACACCCCCTGCTCTGGACCACAGGATCATCTGTGGGGGATGTTTCCTAGTCACAGGAGGAGCACGTGCCCCCCTGACTAAGGCAACACCAGCTGCCCATGGCAACAGAGGAAAAGCAGGGGTGGGGGGGGACAAGTGGCAACAGTATTCATCTCGGGTTTTGGAGCTGCACCAAAGCAGTGGCTCCCAGCAGCTGTACTGACAAGCCAGTGAGCTTAGAGAGGTCACTGCACATGCACCTTGCATCTGAAAGAGGGGGGAGGGAGTGCAACTACATCTTCCCTCTCTGTACTCTTCTCTGGATCCACCCCAAGTGTGGGCAAAGACCCCAGATTGCTTTAAGATTGAACTGGGTCAATTTACAGAAGGCCTAGTGTGATAGGACAGGGAGTTCTGGCTCCACAGTCAGTGGGGGTGACATGCGACTGCATGTTTGGAATTCCACGTAAGGGTATAGAGTTGGCTCTCTTGTAGCATGATAAGGGTCTGGTCATTCCACGCTTAACAAGGGTTTTTTTGTTTGTTTTCCCCTTCGTGAGTGCTACTGGCTTCTGTGTGTAATTTGAGGGAGAGTTAAGTTAGGCAAGGGCATTCATCTTTCTCCAAAGCTTTCCGATGTTGGCCACAACTGAAACCGGTCATTTTTTTTTGACTGAAGTGTGCTGATGCTCCTGCTACCACTAGAAAACCCAGTCCTGCTCTTCCACTCACTGTCTCACTGACTGTCAAATCTTGGTTCAAGAAAGAATTCTTCTACAAAATCAGATTGGCATGGATTGTGGCAGTGTTTGCCTTCCTCTGTAGTGTAAGGCATTGTCCTTTCCTGTGATCTCCTGAGCACAAATTAACCAACTACTTCTCTATTGGCAGCAGCAAAGCATTGACAGTTTCCTCAATTTTCCTGCTTTGTTTTATAGAACGTTATATGGGGACCTTTTGGTGCTTCAGGTATTGTACCTTCTACTTGTATGTGACAGTTTGAAAAGAGGTAAATGATTGTCTGCAAATGCAGGGGGCTGGTCTGGATAGCCCAGGAGGTTCTTTCCAGTCCTGTATTGGTTTAATCGTATATTTTTAGACAAATGTGCAGGTATGATACAGATATTGAATAATACCAGTAGGAGAAGTTATGACAAAGCTGTTACAATTGCATGTTTCTTTAGCACTGAACCCTATTTTACTCAAGGTCAAGTTAGGGTGATTTAGCTTAGTTACATCACTACAGGATCCCACAGATGTAAGAGTTAAAGGATGCTATAAGGAAATGAGAAAAAGCCTGTCAGAGTTTGCAGGGAGGAGAGGCGTGCCAATGGAACCAGAGCTGGCTGTGGGGAGCGACTAGGAACTGAGCTGGTCCAGGAGCAGCTGTTCAATCAGGCTCGGCCTTGCCCGTGACAGTGCGGGGAGTTCTGGCCAGCTTCTAGGAGGAAGAGAATTGGGAAGCCACAGCTGAGTGAAAAGATTGGGATAAGCCTGTGTCTGTACAGCGCAGTCTCATTGGACGCAGGGCAGGCGGGCCCCATGACCCTACCCTACACTGCGCAGACAGGTGCATCTACAAAAGATACTTTACTGCACAGTAGACTAATCTACTTCACAGTAAAGCATCTATACATGTAGGCATTTAAATATTGACACTGTAAGGAAGCTGCATCTCAGCTGTGCTGCAGTATAGGGAAGTAGTGTGCAAAGAGAATGGTGTTGTAAGGAAAAACCATTCTTGAGGCATAATGCTCTTAGTGACTGGAAGGGATCATACCCAAAGGGAACTGGAGGCTTGACTGGATGATCTTTGAGGTCCCTTCCAGCCCTAATGTCTGTCTGTCTGTCTGTCTGTCTGTCTGTCTGTCTGTCTGTCTGTCTGTCTGTCTGTCTGTCTGTCTGTCTGTCTGTCACATGGTTGGCTACTACCTTTAGATATGTGAAGCAGCTTAACCGAGTAGTAGCTACTATGCAGTAGCGCACATGTAGATAATGACTTGGGTGAAAATCTGCACCTAGTCAGCCAGATGAGCAGGGGGCTAGCCTCCTGCCTGGGGCAGAGCCACGTAGCTGGGAGTTTCTCTAACCATGTGGCAGAGATGACTTCTTGCCTGTCCCAAACTGATCTTTAGACCCCTGGCCTAACCCCCAGGGCCTGTTCCACCAACTGCCTGCTTCCTGGACACTATGCCCCTCCACTGCAAACATATGCCAAGCCCCACCTGCACTCAGAGTCTCTGCCTGAGCCTCCAAGGTCCCTAGAAGCACCCATGCTGGCAGCCTCCCTGATGCCACAGACAGAATCCTGGGGTCCCAACTGGTCAGAGGGAAAGCAGTATGGGGTGATGCCAAAGTGCAGAGGCAGTTTGCTTGGGGCAGCTAGTCAAATGCCCACATCTTTGAGGGCATGGCAGCCCACGTGCAGAAGCATGGCCACTAGTGGTCTGGGTGTGATTGCCACATAAAGGTGAAGGCCCTGCAGGTCCAGTAGGTCCACATCATGGACCACAGCTGCTGGTTCAGGGATGCCTGTAGGACCAGGCCCCTCATGCAGCAGTTACCACATCCTGACTACAAGGAGCCCTGGACACTGATTCTATGTCTACTTCAGTGCAAGCAGCCTGCCAGAGCCTCTGCCATGGCCCAGCTGTGATGAGCAATCTCTGGGGGAGGGCTCCCTGGGGCACCAGCCACAGGTCCCAGTGCACTTCCTGCCCCCAGCTTCATTTAGCAATTCAGGGACCCTGGACCAGCTTCTCCCACCAAGTCCTCTCTGCTGGGGCACATATCCCCAGCAGAGAGGACAGGCCAGCGGTGGCTCCAGCTCCTCCCCAGAGCAGTCCATTGCACAGGCAGCCAGGCACTGTGCCTCCACACCCTGGGACACTGCAAGAAGCCACATGACCTTGCCACTGGCAGGGACAGACATGGATGGCCAGGACCACCTGCCACACCTGTCCAGTGAACACCCACACAGGAAGGAGGGCTGGGGGAGGAAGACGGTGCCATGGCCACTCATGCCCACACCAGCTCACCCACCTGCCCAAGCTGCATGCCTAGAGCCAGTGGCCATGCATGGGGTTGGGCGGGAGTGCCCCCTCATCCCCTCCTCTCACTTCCCCACCCTGCTTGGGCAAGCTCTCTTCCTGCCCCCTGG
>NW_017728914.1:3019985-3027535 GCF_001723895.1 Crocodylus porosus | reverse complement strand
CAACATTCAGGGAGGCAGGGACAGTGCAGAACTCTACTGAGTGGCCAGCGCCCTCCCAGCTAGCCAGCCAGGGATGTGTCACATGCAAACTCATTGAATGGCAGTGGCAACCTCCTCCTTGGCCGCAGGGGTCAGGCACTCATAGTAAGGCAGAGATGCCCCACTAGTTGGTGGTGCACATTGTAGGGAAGCAGAGGCTTGCCTGGAGCACTGTCGAAACTCAGGACCCCATACCACATGCTCAGCTGTGCCCAGGGCACCATGGCAATCAGTAGCAGCAGGACATAGTGATTTGGGCATCCCTTGGTGTGCTCAAACAGCTTGTTGTGGTGTTCCTGGAGGATTCTTAGCAGGGGCACATTTGGGCTGCAGGCTACGTGTGGTGGGGGCCCTGGCCCGGGCCACTCTCCAGATTTGTGTCCCAGCTGGGTAGGACCCCACACCCCCCAACCCTTAGCAGCATGGGCCTGGCACCATTGGAGAAAACTGCCCAGCTTGCAAGAGGAGAAGCAGGGAAGTTGGTCCAGAGCTGCCTGCAGCAAACACTAAGCAAGTCACCTGCCCCCATGGAGGGAGCAGGAGACAGAGGGCTCAGCCAGTGGGGACAACTTACCGTAGTCCCTGGGCACCTCTGCATGCACAACCCCCAATCTGAGGGTGGGAAGCACACAGCCGCTTGGTACAGTGCATGTTATCTTTGACATAAACTTGAGATAGACATGCTGCTTTTGAAGCCCAGGATGTTTAGTCTATTGCATCAGTGCAGTAAGGGCTACCATGGTGTTCCTTCCTGCCCTGCTGTGGCCCCAGTACCTGGACAGTTTCCCCCAGTGTCAGCAGGTACCTGCCCCCCTACACACCCATCCTCTCCACACCACACATCCCTGCCACCGACACACACACGCAGCACCCCCAGACAGTCTCCAAGACCTAGCCTTCCACCCTCTGCCCCCCAGAGACTTACCTGCTTCCAGCTGCCAGGGCTGCTCCCATCACCCTGCCTGGATTCATGTTGGCCACGTGAGAGTGCACTCACAGACACACATGGTGCCCTCTGCCTCCAATCGCTCTTCCCTTGCTCCCCTAGCCCCAAGCAGCTCTTTGCTAGGGAAAGCCAGGAAGTTCCAGGAAAAGCTTTCATGCTGAGCAGAGCAAAATCTGGGACATTTGTTGATATTTTTAAAAAAACACTTGGACCAAGATGGGAGGACCCAAAAAGAGGACCAGGAAAACCTGGATGTATGGTAACCACAAATGTTTCAGGAAATCATTTGATAAAAAGAGCAGCAACTGTTACAAAGTCATCCACCACCCTTAAAGGAACAGGCCTGAGGTAGGCAAAGAGTGAAAATTAAGAAATGTAATTGAAATGAAATCCCGCTGTCACTGGGGCTGTGTCTGCATGAGCCAGTGACGGCACGGTAGCCCAATTCTACTGTGCAGTAGTGTTGTATGGCAACAACTGTGACCCAGCACTACTGTCCAGTATCATTAGGCTAATGCACAGTAGTGTAATGAAAAAGACGTTCATCGATGCTACTGTGCAGTAACGTGGGTTACTTTGCAGTCATTTAGTATTTTTTTATACACATACTAAATGACTGCGCTGTAATAACTGTGCAGTTAGCATCTTGTATAGACACGGCCTGTAGGAAAAAACCAGTTGAGTCTGCTTTGTGGGTGTCCAGTCACCACTTACTTGGTCCTGTTGCAGTCACTGAGAGTTTGGCCACTGGTATCAGTGAACAGGAGTTCATATTATTAGGTAGGAGAACTACTTACTGTAGCATTTCAGTATCCCAGTCACAGTTTGTTATTGAGATGATTTGAATCTAACCCCTTGGAATGCTCCATTTCATGTCAGAGCTGTCAGTGGCAGAAGCAATGCTGGTCTGCAATATTCTTCCTCTTGGTACCACATCATGACTGTCTTTGTCCTCCACTCTTCACTGTCTTGTTGCTGTTGCTGTCAGGTTGCTTGTTTATGCCTGACAGGATGGAATGCGCAAGAGTGAGTGATCACTCACTGCCAAGGTTTTAATTCTTTACTTTGCATAGTCTCCCTGCAGCTAGAAGGCATACCTCTTTCAGGGTTAGACTGCATCCAAACCGTTGTCACTTTTCATTGGTTCAGAACCTTCATGGGCTGCACTTAGAACCATCCTCAGCCTGCTGGTATCATGCAGTAGCATTGCAATCTATCTTTAGTGTTATGGCTATTGCTTTTTTTCCCTGCCAGGAAATTCCCATCATATCTTTAAGGAAACTGAAATCCTGCTTAAGATACATTCAAAAAACACCCACTTCCTATATAAAATATTTCCTTTAAGTTTAAATTTCTCTTAAAAGCTGGATCTTAAAGATAGTCATTAAAATGGGCATCAGAGAGGGATTGTCTTTGGAAATGTTCTAGCCTTTTGGAATTTGATAAAGTTTATTCAGGCACCGTTAATCAGCTCGTTAATATAGCTATGTATATACAGAGCCACTTGGAAATTGGTAGTTAATTATGGTAAGAATTTGATTTCCTATTTGTAAATGAAACAGCTCACTAATCAGGATATCAGTGCCTTAGCATGAGGGATTGGCATAACCATTTACAAATGAACAATCCATAAGAAACTCCAACTATTTTAAACAACTGAAGACCAAACCAAAGTGTTTACCTTTAAGCATGAGCATAATTAGGAGAAACCAATAACTTATATAAAAAATTACCTCAGCCAATCCCTTCAGTACTTTAAGTACACAACAGAGGCAGGTTTTAAGGGCATTACATATGCCCTTTCCCAATGATCTCCACCTAACCTCTATGAGCTCTCAAATGGCTCTGAAATTCCCTCAGATAATTCCTGTAGTCACTCTTAATTGGTATAAGGTCATCTCTACCCTTATCATTAGTGCCCACATGAATAAGCAACATGGGATAGCAGAGGGCTGGATGAGTTTTAAAAACCTTTCCATGACATCTTGGATGCAGGTGTAGCAGCCCTAGGTCCCAGGATGGCTGTGACACCCCCTGGGGCCAAGCAGTTCCTGCCCCTCTGGTTCTTGGGTTTTTCCTTTCCTTTCCTGCCATGCCTTTGATATTGTTTTGAACAAAATTAGTTGAGAGGGAATCTGGCCCCATAGGCAGATTAATGCGTGGGCCAGCTGGGTACAAGCCCAGGGACCCCTACCAACTAGGGCCCTGGGATCCTCATCAGCAGGGAAGTGAAAGCAGGCTTTTAAACTGGGTGTCTTTGTGTCCAGTTTAAAACCCCAGCTTCCCCATTTATTTTCCTGCTGTAGCTGGAAGTGGGGCTCAGGTGTGGGGGCAGCCTGGGGCCACACTGGCCAGGAGTGCTGCGTAGTGCTGCACCTGGGGTGGAGAGGGACCAGGCTGGGAGTGCAGCGCAACACAACCCCTCTGCAGAACTACAGCCCCTCAAAGTTCACCTTAGCCCCCTCCCAGTGCTGCGACCCACCTGCAGAGGCTTGTCCGGCCTCATGCATGTGCGCAGCTGCATGGACAAAGCCAGGCAGCAGCTCCCTGCCGGTCAGTGCAACAGGGCAGGTGGGGAGTGAGACACAGCCACAGGCAGCTCATGGGTGAGGGGGCTGCCTGAGAGTGAGCAGCTGTGTCTGCTTGTGTCTGTGTGCACCTGTGTGTGTGCATCTGTTTGTGTGTGCATGCATCTGTGTGTCTGTGCACACATCTGTATGCATCTGTTTCTCTGTGTGTGCATCTGTGTATGTGTGTGCATGCATGTGTATGCATGTGCACATATCTGTTTATTGCAGGGAGAGTGTGTTTGTGTCCGTGTGTCCATGTGCAGAGAGTGAATAGAGTGTGAGCCTGTCTGCATCTGTGCTTGTATTCATGGCAGGGAGAGTGTGTTTGTTAGGGCTGTGCTAAACGGCACCATTTTGTTTCGACTTCTGTTTTGCTGTTTCAATGGAACAGTGTTCCATTTTAAGTTTCATTTCATTTCATTTCAAAAGCACTGTTTCAGTTTGTTGAAACTTTTGCTGTTTTGACGTTTCACCCATAGGCTATAATGGGGAAGCACAAAACTGCCTATAACTTTGTCATTTCTTGGCAGATTTGGATGAAAACAGTAGGGATGGTAGCCCCTTCTGAGGGCATAAGGCCTGCCGAGGTTCAAGGAGATCGATGCAGGGGTTTCTGGGAAACTGTACCTCAAAGTCTTGAAAGCAAAACTCACGTCACTTGTAAGTGTGAAGGCACAGGGGGATGAAAACTGCAGGGTTGGTAGCCCCTGCTGAGGTCATGAAGCCTGCCAGCTTTCAAAGAGGTAGGGGTGCCGGAGTTTCTGTGAAACTGCACCTCAAACTTTTGACAAGCTAAACTTGTGGCATGTTACAAGCCTTCAGTTCCTTATTCACATGCCTCATGTCAGGCAGATCCCAGTTAATCATTCAGCCTCAGCCCTCTTGGTGCAGAGTTCCTTCCCTGGCAGCTTTCAGGCCAGACTGACCCCCTAGTTCATGGGTCAGCAATTATTTTGGTTGGAGGCCTCTTAACAAGGTTTGGTGAACTACTGAGGGCCACAAGGGTAGCCCTGCCCCTCAACAGGTGGTCTGCCCCCTGGTCACCATCTTGAGACTGGAAGTCCTACCCCTAGCCCCTGACCTTTTCCACTGGAAGTCCCTCCCCTTGCCCCAGAGCGGGGTGCCAGGCCATCAAAGAGCCGAAGGCGCCACTGGAGAGAGGCTCTCATAGAATCCAGCGTCCAGGGGATGAGCCTTGGCTGCTTCAGAGAGGAAGAGTGAGTTGCTGGAGAAGTGGGTCCCACAGGAGAGGTGTGTACAGGACAGAAGGGTCTGCAGTCTCCACCCTCCATTGCAAAAGGGGGCATGTCCACATCCCAGGGCCCTAAAGAGGAGGGGCTCCAAGGAAACCCCTTGGGGAGGTACTGTGTGCACTCCCTATTCTGGGTGATTATTGTTGTGTCATGGTCTATATAGCTATGAGTATTCTTTAAGGAAGTTTATATGGTTTATATGTTCTTAATGTGTTAATATGTGTATTTGTATTGTTACTTCGTAGGTCTAAGAAATATTATTAACTTATTTGGGTTATATAAGTTGAGTCCCAATATGTGTTTATCGTGTTTTAACCTTAACTATCTTGGTCAATGTATTAATTATTATATATGTTGTAAGTTATATAGTTTATGTGAGTTGTGGGATATTATATGTAGTGAGATATGCTAAGCTTTATTGTAAATATTTCATGATTTTTCTTACAATTTATTACTATAATAAATACTTAAATATGCGAGAGGGGAGGCAGGAGCCCCCCCCACCCAGTGTGGCCCAGACCTTGATCCACGTGCCCCAACACTTACCACAGGAGCAGAGACAGGTGGCAGTTGGGAAGAGATCTGAACATGGATGCCAGCACAGGCTCAGCAGTTTCACAGCTGCCTGAGCCTGCATATTGGTGAGAGCTGGGGGCAAGGCTCCCAAGCAGCGCGGGCTGCTCAACAGGCAGCTGGGGAACCAGCTGGCAGTGAGCCAGGGAGAGAGAAGACAAACACCAGCTGGGAGATGCCAGCTCCAGAGCCGGGAGACTTCGGCTCTAGCCCCAGATACCCGGGGAAGAAGCCAGCCATCCACTGGGGGACCCTGGCCTGGGAGGCCGAATGCAGACTCAGGGGTCAGCAAGGGCAAAGGAGCCCTGTTGAGGGGCAGCAACCAGGAGGGCTGGGGAGCGGCCCGACTCTGATTGGGAGCACAGATACTGTTATTGAGGGTGGATCCTCAAGCCCGCAACCACCCTCAGACAGTCTCAGAGGAAGCAAAGCACGGAGGACTGAGAGGCCCCTGAAAGGGGAAAGGGGTGATGCCGGTGAGAAGGACCAGGAAGACGGGACCTCAGGTCAGTCGGGCTCCAGGGCAGGGACGTCAAAAGAACCAGTAGGAAAGTGGCATAGGGTCCTCCTCAGGACCACCACATGTGAGAGGGAAGGAGGCAACTAAGTGCCCTGAAGGGAGAGAAAAGGGGCCAAGAGAAAGAGAGGGAGGGAGACGATCTCAGGAGTTCCACTGGCAGATGCCGGCATTTTCAGTTAAGTTACAGTTGAGCCCAGCTGTGGCAAGTTTATTTTCTAGAAGAGGGGAAACCAGCCCTGAAAACAAGGGGTGGACCCCCGAAGGTTAATGGCCAGGAAGACCTATCTCTTTCAAGGTGGGCAGTGGGGAACACATGCGGGAAGCAGCATCTACCCAGGCCGAGGACGTGGTAAGGGTTGGATAAAGGGGAGGTTTGGAGCCCCCCGAAGACACCCCTAGGGTCAAGACCCCTTCAGGCCCTCAACAGGGAACTGCCTCCCCAACAATAATACTGAAGACATGGCAGGAGAGAAAAGGGGCAACACCCAGAATATCTAGGTGGCACTGGAACAGGGTTTCACCCTTACGTCACTGGGGGGCAAGGTGCCGATGAAGAGGTCCCCAAAGCCTTACAACACCTACCAGTGACAATATAGTTAAGCAGTTGGTCTCAGCCTGACTCTGTAGAGAGGAGAGGGAATTGCTCTAGTAGCCGTCCCCTCCATCAGCACCCTGCCTGACCCCCACCACGGTCATTGGAGGATAGGGTACACCCCTCTGGGTGTACCTGCGCTACACTAGGACCACAGAATCCTAATGGCTCCTGCTGTCACCAGCCCTGGCCCTGGGGCCCTGTACTCCTGCCTGCTGCCACTTTCCCCACACTGCCTGATGCCGTTGTCTTTCCCCTGTCACTTCCCTTCCTTTCCTGCCCACCACTATGGCTGTCCCCACCCTGCCTGCCACTTCCCCCCTGCCCACCCACTGGTGGCTCCCCACTGGCTGCCCTCTGCCCGCCCACCCACCACTTGGGCACCACAGGAGCCAGCTGGGAACCACATGGTGCTAGATGGTCCAGGTTGGCTCCTGCTGTGCCAGCAATCCTCCCCCTGCCCCACCTTCGCCAACTGTTGTATGAGCTTCCACTCAGGTGGAGGGAGGGCAGGAGAACAGCCCCAGGGTCACCATGCCAGGAGTCTCTGTTAGGTATAAGCTTCCAGTTGGAAGCTGGGGGTGGGGATGGCTTGGGGTGGAGCAGAGCTAGGCAGGCCTTGCTGCTGCTGTGGGCTCCTCCTGGGTCAGACTGCCACTGGCACCTTGTCATCTTTGACAGGCAGCCACAGGAAGATAAGTAATTTTCTCATTTTTAGGGGCCCTGTGGGTAAGATAGAATGGCCTGGCAGGCCAAATTTAGCCCATGGGCCATATTTTACTGACGCCTACCCTGGCTCCAGTCCTGGGCTTATATGCTGCTGAAGCCCTGCCTCTTTTGCTCTCATGGCTTCCCAGCTACCCATAGGTGTTTCTACTTAGGCTGACTGCCCTCCAGAAGGGTTTACAGATTCTAGGCAAGGAACTATTGCTATGCCCCAGCTATCCCAGCCTGGCTCTACTCCATGATACTATTTCATAGATTTCATAGACATTTGGGCTGGAAGGGACCCCGGAGGATCATCGAGTCCAGCCCCCCGCCCCAGGGGCAGGAAGTC
>NW_017728914.1:3016898-3019885 GCF_001723895.1 Crocodylus porosus | reverse complement strand
CCACCAGATCACCCCTGAGCCTGCACTTTTCCAGGCTGAATAGCCCCATTGCTCTCAGCCTCTCATCATAAAGTCTGTTTTCCTGACCTCTGATCATGCGTGTGGCTCTCCTCTGCACCCTCTCAAGCTTCTCCACATCCTTTTTGAATTATGGAGCCTGAAACTGGACACAGTACTTCAACTGCAACCTCACCAAGGCCGAGTACAGCAGGAGAATGACGTACCGAGATCTGCTTGAGAAGCATCTATGGATGCAAGTCAGCGTTTTGCTCGCTTTACTAGCTGCAGTATCACACTGAAGGCTCATGTTCATCTTGTGGTCAACCATGACCCCCAAGTCCCTTTCATCTGTAGTGCTAACCAGCATAGCACTACCAAGCCTATAAGCATGGTGCAGGTTTTTCCTCCCAAGGTACAGAACCTTGCATTTTTCAGTGTTAAACACCATCAGGTTCTCGTCCGCCCATTTCATGAGTCTGTCCAGATCTGCCTGGATCACCCTTCTGTCCTCAGGTGTGGATGCTTTACCCCAGAGTTTGGTGTTGTTGACGAACTTGGCCAGTCCACTTCTGACACCAACGTCCACATCATTGATGAAGATGTTAACAGTATAGGCCCTAGGACAGAGCCTTGTGGGACCCCACTGGTCACAGTGCACGAAGACAATTGGCTCCCATCGACCACCACCCTCTGGGTCCTACCGCGGAGCCAGTTCCCCAGCCAGCGGATCGTGGTGACGTCAAAGCCGCAGTTAGCCAGTTTAGCCAAGAGGTGATCGTGGGATACCAGATCGAAGACTTATTTAAAGTCAAGGTATAAAACGTCAATCTCTTCCTCTTTGTCCAGGTGATATGTCACCTGGTCATAAAAGGAAATGAGGTTGGTCAAGCAAGACCTACCCTCAACAAACCTGTGCTGGGTGTCCCTCAGGATATTGCCTTCTGCTAATCTGTTAAAGATGGCCTCCTTGATAATCTTTTCCAAGACCTTCCCCAGGATAGAGGTCAGGCTGATGGGCCTGTAGTTTGCTGGATCTACTTTCTTCCCTTTCTTGAAGATAGGCATGACATTGGCCTTCTTCCAATCATCAGGCACTTCACCAGAGCGCCAAGAACTCTCAAAGATCCATGGCAGGGGCTGAGCTATGATGCTCGCCAGCTCCTTGTGTACCCTTGGGTGTAACCCATCAGGGCCAGCTGACTTGAAGGTATCCAGCCTGTCAAGGTGTTCCTTTATGAGGTCAGCTTTGATGGAGGGCAAGGACTCTCCCTCAGTGGGGCCTCCCTGACCCATAGTGGGCAGGGCCATCCCATGGAACTGGTGAAAAACTGATGCAAAGTACCCATTTAGCAAGTTCACTTTTTCCTGGGCATCAGTTGTCAGTTGCCCCGTCTGGTTTAGCAGGAGTCCAATGTTGCCCTTGCTTTTCTTCTGACTCCCCACATATAAAAAAAAAAGGACTTTTTATTTTCCTTGATATTTGTAGCTAGCTGGAGTTCCATCACAGCCTTGGCTTTCCTGATTTGCTCTCTGCAAGTCCGGACTAAAGCAGAGTATACCTCCTTGGTGGCAGTTCCAGTCCTTCATCCTTTGCAGGTCTTCCTTTTAAGATGCAGGAGGTCCACTAGTTCCCTGGAGAGCCAAGGGGGCTGCTGTGCCCTTTTGCTGCCTTTCCTCCAAGACAGGATGGACTTTGCGTGTGCATCCAGGATTGCTCCCTTAAGCAGCAACCACTAGTCCTGAACTCCCTTCTCCATTAGGTTGTGGCCTTTTAGGGCTTCTCTGATGAGTCTCCTTAGCTTGTCAAAGTCAGCTTTCCTGAAGTCAAGGACTTCTGTATTACTGAATGACTTGCTAGCTTTACTGCAGATGGTGAAGGTGATCAGCTCATCACCCAGCTTCCCTTCTATTGTTAAGTTGCTGATTAGATCATCCCTGGTTGCCAGTACGAGCAGCACTTTACCTCTTGTCCGCCCGTAGACTTCCTGTGTCAGATAGAGGTTGTCCACACATGAGAGAGAGTTTTGTGACCACTCAGATTTGGCCGAGCACTCCTCCCACGAGACGTCTGGGTAGTTAAAGTCTCCCATGACAACCATTTCACAGCAGTTAGCTCTACAATAGTCACTTCATGGCCCCAAGCCGGCTCAGCCCTAACGCGCTACTGCAGAGCAGCTCATTCTGCAATTGACATTCACAGCCTCTAAGACCCTGGCATCCTACCCTCCTGTAGCTCATAATGAACTAACTAGCCCACCTGGTGCTGTCCCAACTTCTGATTCTCCTTTAAAAGTAACAGGGAGTCTATGCCTCCCTGTTACAGCAGGCTACTGACAGGCAGCAGAGCTCCTGAGCCAACAGGGTGCAATGTGATCCTTCTCTTGCTGCATCAGATAGTCAGTAATTATGATGTTTCTTTAATATTTCAGGGACTTGCATGGAATTTACACAGCTTTCTGGGTAAAATGGGAAAGTGTTAGTGGCTAGAAATAGCAATGTGAGTTGATCAGGGAGGAATAAGATCTAAAATGCATGTAAGTGGTCCTAAATGACAATTACAGGCTAATTTTTGTCCCTAAAGTGCTATTTAGCTGCCTAAAAAGGATCTGAATTTAGACAGAAAGCATGGACAGCTGTGTTTTTCATCCACATAAGATTGACATAAGATTGATGCATAACACAAAGTTTTAGACAGACATTAAATCTGTTTTTCGGAGAACAAAGCGGTGTGCTTCTCTAAACACTCTTTGAATAAGCAGAGCAGTTTAGAGCTAAGGCACCTCTGTGCCTCATCCATGTTGTCTGCTCAGCCCAGGCTCATAGTTTCATAGTTGGTAGGGTTGGAAGAGACCTGAGCAGATCATCAAGTCCAACCCCCTGCCATGGCAGGAAAGAGTACTGGGGTCAAACGACCCCAGCAAGGCAATTGTCTAGCCTTGTCTTAAAGACCCCCAAGGTAGGAGCCAGCACCACTTCGCTTGGAAGTT
>NW_017728914.1:3007259-3009423 GCF_001723895.1 Crocodylus porosus | reverse complement strand
CAGTACTCCAGCTGCGGCCTGACCAGTGCCACATAGAGGGGGAGGATCACCTCCTTGGACCTGCTCGAGATGCATCTGTGGATGCATGACAAGGTATGGTTGGCTTTCCTAAATGAAAGATACTTCAAACAGAGAGAAGTTAAAGGAATGTATATGCATCTCTGTCTATATCTTGAGTTTCTTAAACCTGAATAATGCCTATTTATAAATATCATTCCTCCTTGCTGATCATTCTACCTTCCCACACAATAATTTTTTTACATCCTTTTATAATGTCAGACTTCTTTCTAGGGACATATATCTCAGGATGTTTGTTCTGTAAAGTTATGGATCATGTCTAGAGCAGATGGTGTCTCAATCGCAAGAGGAGGGAAAGTATTCTTTAAGACACTTCTGCTGATTCTTGATTCTGGGTCAGACAGTTCTCTCATATTATTTATTCCTTGACATTTGCAATCCAGTTATGATCTGTAGCCAAAGACTCCTGTCAAGTATGGCATGCAAGGAATAGGTCAAAATTGCTAGCATTTATATAAATAATGTAGGATTTTAAAGCAAAATCATTGAGGGAGCTACGTTCTGGCATTTGTATAAACAAACTTGGAGGTGATAAGTATGGTTTATAGCTATCGGGGTAGATGTTACTTTCTTTAGCACCCTGAGTGCCTGTCACTGCTTAAAAGAACACTTTGCACAAGAATTCCTGTCCTTAGCCCACATAACCAATGCACCCAAAGCAAAAGCAAGTGAATTTCTCTCCGCCTATCCTGTGTATAAAGGTGATTATGAGTGTTCCTACAATTCAGTAAGGCAAGATTATAATGACCTCAATTGCATTTTTGGCCATTCTGCATTAATACTGAGATCTTTTTGCCCAAAAAACCTGCTCCCAGTCCAATGACAGAACTACCAGGACTCTGTATATTTTGTCTCTGTCCCTTGTTTGCAGTGAACAGTGCTTAAATGTTTCAGAATTTCCAAGCCTTTATAAAGGCTCCTGCAGTCTGCATTTATCATTGAGCATGATAGCCTATGTGTCAGAAAGGGGAAAAATCAGCTGAGATCTAGTCTGTCATAGAGCAGATATTTCATGGACCACATTTCCCAGGGTTATACTCATGTTCTTAGCCTCATATACTGGGGCTACACTATGTACAGAAATACTGAACGCTAGTACAGTGTGTGTGGGAAGGGACAGCTCATGCCCAGGTGACAAGAATTGATAAAATGTAAGAACCCAAATACCATGCTGGCCCCTCCAACTGCCCCCTCTTCCCACAAAATATGCAATCTCAAATCTCTCAGATAGGTAGGGAGACACATTGCCACACATATACCAATGACAGCTGTGATGCCTCTCCCAAATGATGGCAATTTTAGGATTCTCTCCAGGCCTCTTCTTGTTTAGGGAGGAGATAGTTTTACAGCATCACAATATTGTCAACACATTGTTTTAGCAAGTCTTGTGATATCTGTGGATTTTCTTCAGACTCCTTGTAAACTCTCTGGGATAGAGAGTTACACTTGTAAAGCTACTAGAACCGTAGAGTCTAAGAATGAGGTTCCTAGCTATAACTGCAATGAAGAATTAATGACCGGTAACTCAACCAGTCACCACCCTCAATTTACAATTAACTGAGCTACAAAAATAATAAGGGGCTATAATAATAACGCTTTTTTCATAACCATAGCTTATGAAAAAAAAGACTGAAAGAGTTAGCTCGTGTTATTTAGTCTGGAAAAGAGAAGACTGAGAGGAGATTTAAAACCAAATCTTCAAGTACCAGAAGGGTGGTTATATTGGGATAAGCTCTCAACAACTGCTTCCCACCCCCAATCCCTTGCAATGTTTTGTGTAGAGGGCCAGTCACAAAGCCTTAGAGTTTTTGAAGCTTTCTGGTTGATGTAATGACAACAAAAAGGCAGTCGAGGCTAGGGATGTGTAGAGAGTATTCAGAAAGAGTCTCAAGAGGATGCTTCATGAGGCCTGTAAGGACAATGCTGAAGGAGGTTCCTTAAGTGGTGGCAAACCTGTGTTAGAAATGGAGTATTGTTAGAAATGCACAGTTTGCATCTCATACCTGATAAGAAAAACACTGCCAAGGACTTTTCTTTCTTAGCTAGCTTTGCTACAGTTTTTCTTATGCTAAATCACTCTCCCTCC